>NC_082393.1:18208376-18541709 GCF_031168955.1 Gadus macrocephalus
TTAACAAGGCGTTAATGCTTTGAGAAATGCATTTGTCTATTAGTGAAATCAAAATCATGTTATGGCCTTGATGCCCTGGCATGTGGCCTTTGTGCCCTCAAAAAAATTGCCCCGCTGCAAGCCAAGTGGCCTTGCCCCTCATATCACGAAATTCCAGGCATGCGTACCATACAAATAGATCGCAGCAAGTTAACATTTTGGCAAGTTTGGTCTCATATGTAGTGGTTATCTGCCATCCTCTTTATAATGAAAATATGCCATTTTAATCACTGTTATGCTACTGTATGGAACTTGGTCCCCATCTTCTATTTTGTGTTTTCTGCAGCATCTGGATTTGACTATTGCCCGTTCTGGATTTGACTGTTGCTACAATTTCCTCTGCTGGGTTTGCTTGATCAAGTAAGATACTTTCTGGTTTCTTAAAATGTAATGTTGCTCACACATTTTCTAGCAGTTGGAGCATTTCCTGCAGAAAATGCAGTTAAATGGCTTAAATCAAGTGAAGGGATTCGGTTCAAACAACTAATGGGTATTCGCGCCAGTTTCTGATTTCTTATGCTACTGTATAGAACTTGGTCCCCATCTTCTATTTTGTGTGTTCTGCAGCATCTGGATTTGACTGTTGCCCGTTCTGGATTTGACTGTTGCTACAATTTCCTCTGCTGGGTTCGCTTGATCAAGTAAGATACTTTCTGGTTTCTTAAAATGTAATGTTGCTTATACATTTTCTAGCAGTTGGAGCAGTTGGCCACAGAACAAATAATGATACTACTACTGCTACTACTACTAATAATAACTACACAATGCATTTCCTGCAGAAAATGGCACATTTCTATGTTCTTGTCTAGTTTGTAGCAATGAAACAGACAACACCACCATTCAACAATGTGTTTATTTAAATACAACATTAGAAACAATGATTAATGATACATTTTACTTTCTTTTCTTTTTTTCTGAAATGTCTTTTACAACAAAAATGAATAGAAAGACTGTGCCTGTCTCCTTATCAGCCTTAAGACGAAGGACACGTGCAGACGTTCAAAAAAGGCTTAATCAAATTAGGACAGACATGACTGACTTGACAGGAATAGGGGCAGATGACAGAGTTCTTTCTGAGAACACTGCCCAACCCTCTTCAGGTGCACATGCAATGCCAGAGGTGCAAGTTCTTACTGAAGAGGACATGGAATTTGAGGCAGATTTTGATGATGTGCATTGGGATGGATGTGATGGGGATGGGACATCAGGTTCAGATTCTGAAAATGATGATGACCCAACATCACTTTCTGATAACATTGCCAACTGGGCAGTGAGTTTTGGCATTTCCATGGTTGCCCTGACTGCACTGTTGAGTATACTCCATATAACCCATCCCAATCTGCCGAAGGATGGTAGGACCCTTCTCAAGACAAAAATGCATTATGCTATTCAGGAGAAGGCTGGGGGGAACTACCATCACTTTGGCATCCTTTCCTCCTTGAAGTCCACCCTAAGCAAATATGCCAAAACACTGGCAGAGGGCATGACATTGGGGCTGCAGATTAATATCGATGGTCTACCTTTATTTAAAAGTTCCACTGTACAGCTGTGGCCCATCCTTGGCTTACTGGTTAGCGTCCCCATGAAGGAACCTGTGGTCATTGGGGCGTACTGTGGACCAAAAAAACCTAGTTCGGCCACAGAGTTCCTATTTGATTTTGTCAGAGAACTGCAGGAGCTAGAGGCTGGGTTTTGTTTTGGAGATAAGAACCTTAAGATTCAGCTTCACACGGTAGTCTGTGATACCCCTGCACGGGCCTTTGTGAAAAAAACAAAGGCCCATAATGCTTACCATGGGTGCGATAAGTGCCTACACCCAGGGAAATACCAGAACCGGCGTATGTCTTTCCCTGGACCAGAGTACCCCCTTAGAACTGACATCTCATTCAACCTGAAGGTTGATGAATTACACCACCATGAGGGGCCACATCCATTTCAGAATGTCAAGATTGGCATGGTAACACAGTTTCCCTTAGATTATATGCATCTAGTGTGTTTGGGCATTGTAAGGAAACTGCTCCAGACCTGGCTCCGGGGTCCGTTACCAGTAAGACTGCCGGCATTAATAGTGGACAGGATGTCAGGCAAACTCCAGTCCATGAGGCCCTACGTGCCAATTGAATTTGCCAGGAGACCACAGTCGCTTAGGGAGTTGGACCGTTGGAAGGCAACTGAATTCCGACAGTTCTTACTGTACACTGGCCCTGTGGTGCTGGCAGGATTCCTGGACCGGAACATGTACTGCAATTTCATGCTCCTGTCAACTGCTATATCCATTTTGGTGAGCCCTGAACATCTCAACCTTGCTGACTATGCTGGACAAATGCTAAAATCTTTTGTAAACCATTTTGGTGAGCTTTATGGGACAGACCAGATTGCGTACAATGTCCACTGTCTGGTCCACCTGGCAGACGAGGTGAAGAGGCATGGCTGTCTGGACTCTTTTTCAGCGTTCCCATACGAGAACCACCTTGGGAAAATAAAAAAACTCATTAGAAAACCTGAGTTCCCTCTAGCTCAGCTCATTCGGCGCCTTTCAGAGGTTACAGCTAGCAAATTGGATGCTGATGCAGACGTTATTCTGAAAAGGGAGCATTTTGTGGGCCCAATTGTTGTTGGCATGGGAGTTCATGCGCAATATGGGGAAATGCGATGTGAAAGGTGGACGGTAAAACTATCAACAGGGGACAACATGTTTCTGGTGGGGGATAAAGTCTGCCTTATCAAAAACATTATCCAAAATGATAATGGTGTGTACGCTATTTACACAGAATTTTCCCGGCAGTCTCCATTCTATACCTACCCCTTCAACTCTGACAGAATGAACATATTTGCTGTAAATGATGCATCTGATGAGCTGAAGTCGGTTGAGGTGTCAGCGCTGCGACAGAAATGTGTAGCCTTGCCGTACAGGGATGGTTTTGTGGCCATACCTCTCCTCCACTAAATGAAACAAAACAACAAAACAACAAAAAACAAAAACAATCAGTTTAAACAATCAGTTCAAGTTAAAAAACTCTAATTATATAGTTGACTACTGACTATGAATCAGTTCAATCAATCAGTTTAAACAATCAGTTCAAGTAAAAAACTCTAATTATATAGTTGACTACTGACTATGAATCAGTTCAATCAATCAATCAGTTTAAACAATCAGTTCAAGTTAAAAACTCTAATTATATAGTTGACTACTGACTATGAATCAGTTCAATCAATCAATCAGTTTAAACAATCAGTTCAAGTTAAAAACTCAAATAATATGGTTGACTACTGACTTCTGACTATGACTTCCATTACTTAATTACTCTGGATGAAAATTTGCTGTGAGTATTTCAGAAAAGGTTGTATTTTTCCATAATCCATAATTTCATGTTTTCTAAATATGAGATTACATATAATACATAACATTATACGTAAAAAAGCCAGGGGAAATTACATTTTATGCTGAATTTTATGCTGAATTGATGTGCCAACTTTCAACTTTTTCAACTTCCCTTCTCTGCAGAACTTTCCATTTAAAAAAACAGACATTTTGATTGTCATTGCGCTATCGTCTTTCTTTCTACATTAGGGATGAGTTTTCATCTGATCAGATTTGCCAATGGGGACATTGCTGTTGTCCCGGATAAGTGGTGTGATGACGGGATGGTGTACTGGCCAAAATATAAAAACACAGAACGTGCCAAAAGGGCAGCTGCCAACAGCGAGGACCATGAGCCAAACTGGCCAAAATATGATATCACGATCATCAGAACATGTGGTATGCCAATTCATAAAACTCTAGTTTAAAGATAATTTCATGGTTTCTTCTCCTTCTGCTTGGAATAACCAATTCTGTCTAGGTTATGAAAATTATCTTTGCCTTGCATTGTTTAAAATGTTCCATTTATTTGTGGTATGAGCAGCAGTGCTGAGTATGGAGGTTGCACCCAAGAAAAATGTACCAAACAGCATTCTGCCATTGACTCTCTGAGTCTGTCTCAGTGCTCTGCCACTGAGAGTACCTGGGAGTACCAAAAACTCAAAATAAGAGTCAATGGCAGAGTGCTGTTTGGCACATTTTTCTTGGCCACAATCTACATACTCAGCTCTGCTGCGCATACCACAAATGCATGTTCCTTACAAATGTGGTATCATTTAAAAGGGGAGGCTTCAGGCTTTCCAACGATATAAGTTTTCTTGCTAAAAAGCATTTTTACAGCAATGAAAAAATCAACCAAACAAGTTTCCTTACTTTCTGTGCCTAGTTTTCATATCTTTAGTAATAATATTAACATTCTGTGTAGGTCTACAGCTAATTTCAACCTTATGATAATTTTAACATATTATATTTTAGACAACTACAAAGATGCCTGTAGGATTATGGAGCAGTATCAGACCGGCTGCAACACCTCTGACCTACAGTCTGAGGCAGAGCAGGAGTGTGGGCCACCAGTTAAGAGGCAAAGGAGGCCAGTGTAAGTGTGTTCTGTCTTGTTTATGTTTTTGTAGTGATAGGAAGGTTATTTAAAAATAGACCAGAGATGCTTGGACTAAATGTATATTTGGCAATTGTGAGATTGCAATAACCCTGATGATAAGGTTACTTAACAGCCATCGTTTCGGAGACTCTGACCAGAGCGAAGAAGATGTGGAAGATGTAGTGTCTCAGTTGGAAGCACTACCAGTGCTTCCAAGCCCAAGCCAATTTCCCTGGCAGAGTAAGGAATAATCTCTGAACATCTAAATAACAAAATCATAACATTAATATTAGAGATATGGTTAAAGATCCCATGCCATGCTATTTTATGGATGCTTTAATATAGGTATTAGTGGGCCACAAACCCAGTTTTCAAAGACGTCCCCGAAATTCAGCCGTGGTGCAGAGTTACAGCCACTCCGAGCCAGTCGCACATTGAGCTTCCCCCAAATGCGCTGTTTCGGTGGGCGTGTCAAGGCAGGTCAAGGAGGGGGGTGGGGGTGTGGCCCTGAGCAGCTTGTAGCCACAGTACCATGCGCTCTGTTTACGGTGGCTGTATCGCAATGGCTCGTAGAAACCCATATTATACATAGATATCTATATCATATAATATATATTATCACGGCCAAAAGCTGTGTAAGCCTCCAGACGATAGGCTATTATGAATCTCAAACGACCGCGTCTACTTCAGATTGACGTGGAAGTGGAAGAACCAGAGACGTCGGAGAACCCGACGAAGTCCTTTGTGATTCATTATATCGTCTGGACGTGCACACAGCTTTTGGCCGTGATAATATGTATTATTTGATATAGATATATATGTATTATATGATATTATTTAGATATAGAGCTCCAGAACTGTAACGCAAGTGTTGTACACTTCCTTGTTATTTGGATAACCGTTCTGCTGTTGGTGTGATGGCGCATAACACGTCGGACTCTCGTCTCTGGTATTTCTACAACGAGACTCGTAGTGGGGGTTATCTCAGCCATGGTTGAGAATGAATTGGGGGAAAGGAACTTTGGCTTTGACTCCCTGAAGTACATGAACCACGACATGGAGGAGAAAGGGATTGTTGGCCGCGAATGTATCCCGCTTGAGCCCTGCTTCCCGCCGCCTCGGCAGCGGTCAGCGCTAATCACCGCCTCCTGAAGCCGAGGCGGTGGTCCATCGGCAGCGAGGCTCCGGCGGGAGACGACCGCGGTCAACAATCCCTTTGTCCTCCATGTCGTGGTTCATGCCTACTTCAGGGAGTCAAAGCCAAAGTTCCTTTCCCCCCAATTCATTCTCAACCATGGCTGAGATAACCCCCACTAAGAGTCTCGTTGTGGAAATACCAGAGACGAGAGTCCGACGTGTTATGCGCCATAACACCAACAGCAGAACGGTTCTCCAAATAACAAGGAAGTGTACAACACTTGCGTTACAGTCCTGGAGCTCTACATCTAAATAATATCATATAATACATAGATATCTATATCAAATAATACATATTATCACGGCCAAAAGCTGTGTGCACCTCCAGACGATATAATGAATCACAAAGGACTTCGTCGGGTTCTCCGACGTCTCTGGTTCTTCCACTTCCACATCAATCTGTAGTAGACAGAACCGCGCGCTGCCTGCTGCCTGCTGCCGGCGCGAGGCACCACCGCCCGGCTGCCCGCTGCCGGGCGGTGGTGCTTCGCGGCAACCGGCGGCAGGCAGCATGTCGCAGTTCATGTACTTCGATGTCGTTCTGCCATTGCATTCAAAATTCTGTAACTAGCCTGTTACTACGAACTTAGCAACTACCGTACAGTACACATATTAGCATTTAGCACTAGCTCAATCACGAAACCTTCAGAATTTCTGTGGGTGGTTACGAACCAACCAAGTGGGCAGGGCCATGAATAATAATTTGACAACGCTACGTAGCAGTGTCACCTTATCCAGATTGGCTCATTTCTTCTGCCTTTTTCCTTTCATTGGCTATTGCATACAGCAGACAAACTGCATAGATTTCAAACTTACCACAGGTCACAAACTTATTCTGACCTATGTTATTTAACAAACAATAGGAAAAATGTGATTTTAATGGCATGGGCTCTTTAACATTCGTAGTGCTAAAGATATTCCCCTCACCGTGTATCCATTCCTCCAGCTCCACTATCTCGAAAAGTGCCAGGCAGTAGATTCGCTGCTCCTCAACCTGGAGAAAATTGTCCAGGTAAATACTGATAATAATTTTGAATACAGTTGCCCCATCTATCGTAACACAGCAATGGTCACTCATCTCAGATTTTCTGCATACTCTACTGAAATTGTAACTTTCAAAATCTCAGCCCAATATTTTGTCAGCTAAAAACATCTGCATTCATGCAATATTGCCTGAAAAGTCTTAGCATCCAGCATGTAATATTAAATTTATCATTTATCATTATCAAATTGTATTGAAACACATTGTCAATCCATTCATGGGGTTGAAATAGGTAGTGCATACCAAAATGAAACATACAAATTAATGTTCAGCATGACCAGAGATTTTTTGTTTGCCATTGTTTGGCCCTGTAGCTCGCAGCCTACCATGGTTAACAGATCACAAACATTTAATACCAATTTATCTCCCTTAGCATCTCACCATGGGGCAGGACTGCATCACCCTGCACCCGCATTGAGCATGCAGAGAGTTACTCAAGGTAAGGACTGATATATTGAAATCTGAAATATTAGTGAATAGAAAGGCCCCATGGGTATTATCAGTCATGGTTAACAGATGACTCTCGCACACCGCCCACCTCACTATGGGCCAGGAACGGCAGTCCCTCCTCAACTCCCTCCACCCCCTGCACCAGCCCTCAACATGCAGCCTTCTTCCAGCCTGGCCTACAGACCAACATGGCGAGGGGGAAGAATGGCCGATACCATTCCCTGCTCTGGTGAGCAATAACCGACAAATACTGGAGGGTCATTCTGTGCCACAGATTTTGGAAAAGATTCACCATCACATATTTTCCTCAATTTTTGTCAATAACTTTTGTCATTTACTAATGTCAATAGCTAATTTCAGTAATATGAGTAATGAGGATAAACACTGAAACGTGATATATTTGATACACTACATTTTAGCTATATTTCATGTCTGTCAACAGCGGCAGAGTTCCAAATACTCAGCCTGCTGGAAACGATAAAGAACCAGAACGACCAGCTTACGGCTAAGGTGAACCTACTCACCAGTAGGATGAACAGCACCCCGGGGCCAGATGTGGAGATGCCGGACAGCATCCAGTTTCCCCTGGAACAATTGGAGGCAGTGGAGGCATTTGAACAGTTTTTAAAAGAACCGTCAAATGGCCCAGCTCGACAGAGAGTGGTGAGTTTTCTTACTTAATTAGGTTTAGGTTTATTGATTGCCCATGATTATTGCAAATATTCTATTTTAGCAGCCCTGAACAGGCCTTTCCTGAACCGCCTATTCCGAGTGGACAGTCAGTGAGTGACAATCTCCCTGATTTGGCATTGTGTGTAAAGGTGGCACAGGTCCATGAGGGTGTGAGCCAAGTACATGTTTAGATATTTCTTTTTTTTCAGTTTTTCTACATTTCTGGACGCTTTCAACAGGAACAAAAACATTTTAAATGCAACCTAAGCTTAGGATTGTTTACCTACCTGTCTATTTAAAAAAAGATGTCTTTGCCTTTTAGATTTCTTCTTTGGCCAACATTGGAGGCCAGGATGTGAAGCGGGTGACCTGGAACATCCTGGGCAGGCTGTTCACTGATGAGGTCTCCCATCAGATCAGTTGGAAGGGTGTCCACAACAAAAAGCCTTTTAGCAGGATGGCAACAAAGACCTTGCTTTTCAGTAAGTATATAATTCATAGTAATATTAAATACGTTCAAAGTCAATAGTTTGTTGGGGCAGCCTTAAAAATCTTGGCAGTGGCTATTCGTACGGCGACCGAGCTTGTCACGTGACCGCACTTGACCTATCAGCCTTCTCGGCGCTAACCCTAACCCGGCCGACCGTAATTTTAGTAATAACCCTAACCCTAACCTGCAGTGAAAATAGACTAATGCAGTATTTCTACGGCGCGCCGTACGAATAGCCTAATTGCTATTCTTACGGTCGCCGTACGAATAGCCACTACCAAAAACCTTAGCAACCGTCATACCAATATGACCGTGTAGCCTTTTTTTTGACTAGGCCACTATACCATAGACCTTTTTTTTTTTTTTTTTTTACGTCTGATGTCTCTTTTTTTTTTACTCGAAATCAAACATAGTATGACCATGACACCCTGTGCAGCTGATGGCTACTTTGCCTAAGCACATTTTCAGTCAGGTAGGCCTATGCCTGATGTTATGTTTAACACAATGCAATAGCTAGCGCGTCAGTGAAAACCTGACACGGTCACTTATTTAGTAGGGACAATATGCTAGTGAAAATGTTCCTGTTTACTATCAGAGAGTGCAATAATGAATGATAATAACAAAAATCCTACCTTTCTGACATGCACTCTGCTGTGAGATGTCCTCTTTTTGATTCCTTCAGTTTCCTTCGGCGTTGACCATGGGCCTGGGTATACCCATGCTGCCTTGCGCGCAATTTCATTTCCCGCTTTACTTTCTTTCACGCAATCCACCCAACCCGTGGATTATCCACGGTGTCCGTGGGTATGAATGCCAACCGCGCATCTCTACTAGTCTTTACTTTAGGCTACTAGTTTCTTTACTAGTTAGTAACACTAACCTGCCCGTGAGCTCCAGCTGTTCACGGGATTCCCTCAAAGTCAACAATGGATACGTCATGCGATTCCCCCAAATTTCTGGCATGACAAACTTTCGTCGTGGGGGTTTCAAACGTCGCAGACGGGGCCATTGGCCCCGCGGCCTCAAAGGTTCCAGCGCCTATGAGTGGATTATCATGTCAAGAGAAACGCACCCCAGGTGTGGGCAACAGGCCCATCATGTTATCGAAGTAAACGCACGCAAACGTATTGGCTGTGTCACGTTAAAATTGTACCGGGGGTGAAAATTGTACCGGCCTACGTCATCGTTTGTTTACATCCTGACAACCTGACAACCTGCCCTGCAACAGACGACGCGATGCAGAAAACATGTTTCCAAACGACGAAATAACATAATACAGATAGCGGATCGCCATCTGAATTATGATATATAGCGATAACACTTGTTTTTACTTTATATTTGTATATTATTTAATTGTTTAATCGAAACAATAAAGAAAATTGACCGCGAAACGGGCGATCGCGTCAAATGACGCGTCAAATCACGTAGGAAGGTTCTTGAACATTCTAGACTATGAAACCTGCTTAAAACACTCAGTTTACTAGCTAAATTCGATTAAACAATTCAATACAATGCAAATATAAAGTAAAAACAAGTGTTTTCTAGCGATCCGTTATCTGTATTATGTTTCAAGAACCCTCCTACGTCATTTGACGCGATCGCCCGTTTCGCGGGCAAAACATTTGTCATTTGACGCGATCGCCCGTTTCGCGGGCAATTTTTTTTATTGTTTCGATTAAACAATTAAATACAATACAAATATAAAGTAAAAACAAGTGTTATCGCTATCTATCATAATACAGATAGCGATCCGCTATCTGTATTATGTTATTTCGTCGTTTGGAAACATGTTTTCTGCATCTCGTCGTCTGTTGCCGGGCAGGTTGTCAGGATGTAAACAAACGATGACGTAGGCCGGTACAATTTTCGCCCCCGGTACAATTTTAACGTGACACCTGCCTGGTGGTTGCGATAGATTTCAATAATAATTATCTGCCGTATCGATACACAAATACCAGCTGCGCTTTCTCGCTCTCTTCTCTCGGACAGCGAGTTAACAGACACACATCAGCGCCAACATAGCCCCGCCTCCCCTCACTCCGGTCTCTGGCAGTAATTACTAGTCTCAATGCTGTGTGTTAGCTAAAGGTTAGCCAACAGAGCTAGCATGTCAAGTGCAGTGCCTCCGCGACCAGTTTAGGTAGAGAAGGAAAACGGCAGGAGTGCTGTTTAGAAATACTTTGGATTTTAGGCAAATTACCAAAAGACGCATGGGGGCGGGGGCTAAGGATCATCCTCTACATTAGGGCTCGTCTTATACAGTTTTAAATTATCAAATAATACCGGCTGCGGTTGTTCAGCTGGTTCTATTTGCCGTTTATTGCTTCGTTTTCGAAATGTTTCAAGGTGCTTGCTCCAGTAGTCTTCTCCTTGCTGCTACAGTAGGCCCAAAACAAAATACTCGGTTTATCGAAGCACTTTGCATGTTTGCATGCCTAACAGTGGCCATTAATGCACCCTGTTGTTCACCAAATGTGTGCATTCTTCTTAAAGTTAGTAAAAAACCTATTACATAAAATCTGTCTGTTTGATTACAGGTGCTGTGAGGAAAAACGTGGTGACACGGTCAGCCACGGACGCGGAGGTCACCAAACACGCCATCAGGTGGTTCAACCTGGCGGCGGATCGGGCGGCGAGGAGACGTGTCCCTCCTCCATCCACTCCTCCACCCGAATAACAATTAAACAATCATTTGATTGAACTTCTTGTCGTTCACCAGTTATTCATTTTCTGATATTTTAGCTGCAGCGCAGCATTTCATGTTGTAGCCTAATAGATACAATATTTTATGTCTGCACCGACCTATGCCTATAAAGCACTAAATTAGGTCCACAAAATGAATGTAAAGTAGCCTAGCCAACGTAGACTACTTAACAAAAACAGAATAGGCTATAACCTATAATTTTCCATAAATGTAAATGTCAATTTTCTATTGAGTAGTGATTACTTTTGTGCAGTAAATTGATGTCTTGACTTGAACCTTTTCTGTTACTGTCCGTCCACACCAGAAGCGAATTGAGCGACCAAATCGCCGGAAGTCATTCACTTTCTATGGGCAAGAGCGACCAGAGCGACCAAAGCGACCAACGCTACCAGCGGCCAAAGTTGAGCGACCAGAGCGTCAAAAAGAAGTTGAAAACTTTTTAACTTTATGCAAATGACTATTATTCGCTTCAGCGACCAAACACTGACAGCCAATCGGAATGTAGACGCTCTTCGCTTGCGTGGATCCCAGGGAACATCGGCAGGCACTTTGGTTCCTACCTACCTTTATTCACTCACTGAACAAAATGTCGGCTGAAGTATTAATCGCGGCTGTAACTGGGCACCCGGTGTTGTACGAACCCACCCTTTTTCAGTTCAGAGATCGAAACGCCATAGTGGTTTGGATATCAAGTGATGATAAGCGGGAGTATTTATAGGCTACATCTAGAACGTTCGTATTTAAGCGGGAATCATTATAATTTGCTCTACATGCCACCAATCTAACCAACCAATCGCGTGTAGCATGCTTTAAACAAAACCAAAAAAGTATTTGAAATCGTCACATAAACAAACTAATCGACAAGACGAGGGATAAATGACAAGGGATATATCTCTTGTCTTTTATCCCTCTATTCCCCACTATTCACGGAGCCTGAGGTGAATATTTTTTAATTAAATAGTCTAGATAGATAGATAGTCAAGTCTTTATTAATACCAAACGACACAAATCGTCGGGAATCCATTTAGGTGGTTCGTCCCACACAGGACAGTAGCCTACAATACCACACAGAACAAGTCTGACTGGATAATACACACAATACATCACATGAAAACTAGACACGCGTTGATAGATAGATAGACAGAAAGGCCTAGATAGATAGATAGATATGTTCCATTATTTGCCTTGCGGAGCCAACCAGACCTGTGCACGTATGCAAATTAGCCATGTGTCCCAGTGTCTATTTGTTTTGAATGCGACGAATGAGTGCAGATCATGATTTGCAGATCCAGATCAGTGAAACATATTTTAACTACTACAGCACGCAGGGTTTTTTGTTCTCGGTTGTAATTAGCCTACATTTTAGGATTTTTTTTATATTGGGGGGAATCACTGTCCTACTTGTTGTCGAAGCACTTTATCGAACAAGCAAAACCGTCTCGGCAATATGGCCAAGGTGTATGGGAGAGTTCACTATTTGATATGGCTGTCTGTAGGGCCTACTAAACGCATGGCTCCTTTAAATGCGTCTGCATAATTGAATTGTACGTCATGAGCGACTTGAGCGACCAAAGCGAACAGAAAAATTCGCAGCGAAACTTTGTGAGCGACCAGAGCGTCTTTGACGCTTTGGTCGCTCCTGGTGTGGACGTACAGTTATTGTTATGCCTATTGACAATATTGTTAGGTAAAACATACAAGGCAATGCATATTTAAACTTATGGCTAGGCCTATATTGCTGTAGCCTAGGCTAGGAATGATAGTTTTGAGTTTTATCCTATAGTTTAGTTTATCCTATTTTATCCTACAGCAAGAACAGAAGGGATTTTGAAAATAAGATAAACGGGTCCAAAACGGACCCGGGCCAGATGAGCCAGGATCTTTATGAGTCCGTTGCGGTTCCGCGGCAGATGTCTGTATACATTTGCGGGTCCCAAACGGACCCCCAACGGACCCCCAGCGGGTCCCAAACGGACCCGCCACGGAGGTAAGGTTTTAATCGCGGATCCGGAGCGGATGCGGCGCGGAGCCACTGCGGATCCGCGATCCGCCTTCGTCCCTGACGCCTCGTTTCCACATACGTACATTCTCGTATGCGATTCAACCGTCTCCGACCGAAAGTCCATTCATTCCTATGTGATTCTCCGTAATGTCCGTTTTTCCTCCGAGACTCCTCCCCTCCGTAGAATTTCTGTCCGGTATGTCCGTAATATACGTTAAAAAAATTGAACTTTCGCCGTCGTTTTACGGAGATACCGTATGAAAGTTTTTATGTTTTTCACAAAACTTGTAGCCTAAGTACCTGGCAGGCCAAACTCCTCGGCGATCTCTTTCCAAGCCTGGTTGGTTTGTTTTTATCTCTGCATATGTCGATCCTCATGTTCCAAAGTACCGGTCTCCTATCCGCTTATCCGGGGTCGGGTCGCGGGGGGAGCAGCTCAAGCAGGGGGCTCCAGACTTCCCTTTCCCGGGCCACATTGACCAACTCTGACGGGGGGATCCCGAGGCGTTCCTAGGCCAGTGTTGAGATATAATCTCTCCACCTAGTCCTGGTTCTTCCCCGAGGTCTCCAGGGAGACGCCAGCCACCCTTCTGAGAAAACTCATCTCGGCCGCTTGTACCCGCGATCTCGTCCTTTCGGTCATCACCCAGCCCTCATGACCATAGGTGAGGATGGGAACGAAGATCGACCGGTAGATCGAGAGCTTTGCATGCGACTCAGCTCTCTTTTCGTTACAACGGTGCGGTAAAGCGAACGCAATACCGCCCCCGCTGCTCCGATTCTCCGGCCAATCTCACGCTCCATAGTACCCTCACTCGCGAACAAGACCCCGAGGCACTTGAACTCCTTCATCTTTTGTCCGTAAATAAAGTAATGCCCGTACGTAAAACACTAGCGACTCCTTCCGTAAATTTACGGAAGCACGGATACGAAAAACATACGTATGTGGAAACGAGGCGTGAGTGCAAGTGAACTCCGATACGGGTCCGTTTCGCGGGTCCGTTCCGGAAGCCGCAATACCTCCGCGGCGGATCCGCCGCGGAGTCCTTTTGCTGTGTGGGTTAGTTGTTCAGAACGCGTGCTGATACACGTAAAATAACGTCGAATTAAGTCCCCCTGGGCTTGCCATACCGGGTTAACCAGGGTTTGTTTTGTGTGGGATTTTCGCCGTTAATTACGCGTTTCAGTGACCTAGTTTTGTTACACTAAAAGTTTCCTTGAAATACCTATGACTGGACATCGTCACCGGCATTGGCGTCAGTTTGGTTTGAAATGTGCTGGGGACAGAGAGACTCATTCGGAAGTGCATTTTTAGAAGTGCTGGGTACAATGAGGATGCACTCCTTTTTCTCTCTTTAGTGCCGGTAATGAACGTTTCTGAAAGACGGCATAACCATGTAGCTAATTACTAAGGAATAAAATGTATACAAAATCTGTCTGGCACGTTTTATGAAGAAAACGTTTTCAAAAAGCATCGGACATATTACCCACTATGTTCTGCTCCATGTACCCAATGTTGACAACGTGACATGATATGGCTAAGCTAACAACCTAAACAAGAGGAGCTAGGAAAGGAATTTAACTGCGTGTTTAAGTTCAGAAGGGCCAAGGTGTGGCTACACACAGCACTACAAAAATCGTCAAGATTGTAAAAGAAAAAAATATTTGTTGCACAGCTGAACGCTGTAGGGGAGAGCCGGGTCGATTGAAACACTTTGCAGTCAAACGTCTTTTTCAAAGATGACGTTACGTATACAAATAATTTTAACATGTGATCAACAACTCACAGGTGTGTTCTCTTAATTACAAGTGAAATTTAATACATACGTTGGATGATCGAGCTGTTATTTAACTTTGAACGCAAGTTGACATTTGTTTCAAACGCCCCGCCTAGTCGGGACGTTTGAAACACGCATGCGGGACGAATGAAACAGCATATTTTAAAAATAATCTATTGCCCTTACTCTTGTTTTTACGCTACATACCAGACAACATACTAGTGTACTCGTCATTGCTAAAATTTCACATAATTCCGCATACTATAAATAGGTCAAAATATATTTTTGGCCCGTGCGTAATTGTCAAGATGCACATTTCGGTTAAAACTCACCTTTTTTCTTTTGGACGACTAAATTTGCATTACATTTACTTATTTCCCTGTCCTAAGTAATGTTTAAGGATACACGGTTGAACACCCTTTTATTTATTTTAAACAAAAACTACCAGGTCAACAGGATATCACGAGACCTGTTACATCTGAAATGTATCCAAGCGCCGCACGGGGTTAACTTCTTTTCGACACGCTCAGCACGGCGCACAGAAGCATCCGAAGTCTCTGTGGACAGGTAAGTGGCTAAACTTATTTTTTCTGATAAATATTGTGTAATTGTCTGCACATTTACATGAACATTATGTTGAAATCATAATAAGCAGAACTTTGACACTCTAGCTGATGGATGGTAATGGCTGGAGAAAAGGATAAATCGGCAAGCCATGTGTCGTGACCAAGAGCAAGGGTGTAGAAGGCTAGCCTATAGCTTATACCCAGCAGTTCTTAAGTGTGCATGTCCACTAAATTAAATTATTATTGTCATAATTTAATGTAGCCATTGTTATTTTTGATGCGTTACCATGATGGACGAAAAGTAGGCCTACCCTGCAAAATATTTAATAGCCAAGCTCCCACTCATAGCCTAACCCAGGCCTCATAGTTAGTTAGTTAGTTAATCAGTCTATAATGTTAAGTGAATTGTGCTGTAGGCCTACATTTACAGTATTTCCACTGCAAACTAGTGAAGACACATGGACAGTATAGTAGGCTGAATATTTTTATTCTTTGTCACACAGGTGACACAGGTAGTGTGCACTCCCGTCGGTGCAAGCCTCATGCGACCACTTATAGCAAAATACACACTGGACCCACTCTTCCCCAGACATCGAGGCGCTGAAGAGCTCGCAGCACACGAGGCAGCTGACGTCCTCGCTGGATAGGTCTAAATAAATTGGAGATGTAGAGGCAGCAATGGTGGTGAACTCTGCTGCCTCCGGAACAGGACAAACTAGGCCTAAGGTGGGGCTGACTCCATCAGCGGGCCAGGTGATGGTGGGAGGAGCAGCTGAGGTGGCACCAGGGGTGACTCCAGCAAGGGGGGCGGCTTCAGGAGCGGGCGAGAAGAGCCTCTTCTTGGGAGCCCGAGAGGAGGGAGGCTGCTTGGCGGGACGACGCTGCTTCACAGTTCCCTGTTTTTCCGCCTCTAAAGCAGCCCTCACCGGGGTGTCCGTAAGTATAGCAGTTGTCCTGAAACATTAAATTGGACGTTTTAATGATAATTGAATTACTTTAAATGTGGTAGGTCTACATGACTGTAGACAAAGGAAGTCCAGACAAGATATGAGATGCAAGAGTAACTCCACTTGCCTCTTTCTCCCTCTTCTCTTTGTGATCTTTCTAGGTCCGGCCTTAGGGTAAGGCCGGACGATGTCCGGGCTGAATTCAACGGCCTCTCCCTCAGGCCGGACAGCTTCGTCAGGCCCGGCAGCTCGATCAGGTACATCCATGCCTGCCAAAGGACACATTTAAAAAAATACACACTTTTAAATAAATGTTTATAAACACAGCTTCTCTGCCGTCCACTACCCTATGGACTTATTTTATGAACTTGGACTTATGGGACTATTTACTTATCTATTATTAACCTTTGTTTAATCCTCTGTTGCTTCTGATGAACAGTTCCTACCTGAAGTGGCACCTGGAGAAGCGCTGACCTCGTCACCCGAAGCCTGGGGAGGAGGACGGTCTGTCGAATAGGCTCCGGCGAAGTCCTTTTCCTCAAATGCAGAGGGGTTAAAAGGCCAGATCCCTGGACTTGAGAACCCGGAGGTGATGTTGTTCACTGTTGCAGCCTTTGGTAAGGCTTCAGCAACGATGGAGGGCACATCATAAATTGAGATGTTTATCCCTGGGTGGCTCCTCATCCACCTGTCCGCCGCACTGTTTACGTACCCCTTAAGGGGGCCGAAGACACTAATGTCCATTGGCTGCAACCTGTGGGTGCAGTGGGGAGGGAATGACAGCAGCACTATGCCATTGGCTCTGCAGTAATCAATTGCTGCAATTGACAGGTGGGACGTGTGATTGTCCAGCAGGAGGAGCAGCTTCGACTCCTTGGACACACGGGTGTGACTGGTGAAGTGGGCCAGGTACAGGAGGAAGTCTGGCTCCTTCATCCAGCCAGTTGGGTTGCCGCTGCCAGCACAGCCAACGGGTCCACCCCTCAGGAAGTGGTCTTTGAACCGCTTACGGGGGAAGATGAAAAATGGCGGAACAAGGTCGCCCTGAGCATTGCCTGCCAGGGCAACTGTGACCAGGGTCCCCCTCTCCGCTGAGGTCACTGACCCGACCTGCTTCTGCCCCATCTGGGCGACGACACGGTCTGGCACCTGGACAGTGGTGACCCCTGTAAATAGTTGTGTGAGTATAGTTGTATATAATATAGTTGTGTGTATATAGTTGTGTGTATATATATATATATAGTTGTGTGTATATAGTTGTGTTTTATGTTAATAAAGTTCATAGTAAATACCTGTTTCATCAATGTTCCAAATATCCTTGGCCTGGAACTGGTGCCGGTCCAGCACTGTCTTTAAATTTTGGTGGAACAAGTTTACATTACTTAGGTTGAAACTTGACAACCGTTGTTGGCTAGTGGCCTCTGGACGCCGAAGGGAGAGGCTGCCACTGCGCTCCATGAAGGAGGTGAACCAGTCCTTCCCCGCCATGCTCTTCCTCGACCAGGATGCAGGGAATGGGCAGCTGAAGTGCACTGCCAGCTCAAAGGCAAATTTTCTGACCTGAAGGGGTCATAAAAAGTTGATGTACATTTGTGTGTTTATGTTTATGTTTATGTTATTTGTTCATATTTATTAAAGCATGTGCATAGCATACATGTGTGCCTGTCCTACAACTTATGTAGCCCTTTTCACAACACTGACCTCATTAGGGGTGAGCCCAAAATAAATGGCTGCTGCCCTCTTCAGGTAGTCCCTGACCTTTCCCTCCTGCGCTGCGTTAAAAACCCTATTGTGCGGGTTATAGCCAGGGGACCTAGCTGCTTCACTGCCCTCTTCTGCCCTCCGCTTGAGGTAGCGTGACAACGTCACATGGTTAATGTTGTTGGCCAACGCTGCCTGCCTCACTGAGCTCCCAGAATTGACCTCGCTGCAGGCCCTGGCATACACCCATGCAGGAACCAGCCCACGGGAGGTGGTTCTCCTTCTCACGCGCGGCATTTTTCACTCAGTAATAATCTGTTGATGCATGTGATAAACACGTTTTGTTCATTCAAAATATGTTATTAATTCAAAGCAATAGTTATTCATTGCAAAACATTTATTAATTCTGTGATTTATACAGGTAATGATCGTGCAATGTTCGCGTAATTACGCATGATGATGTGCGGGACGTTTGAAACAGGTGTTTCAATCGTCCCGACAGCGACTACTGACACTTAAACCTTTTTTACCTCTAAACTTCAAAACTGTGACATTGCACACTTTATCACAGGTTTAAATACTAATTCATCTGTTGTATAGTGATATTATTATGGCATGAAACATAAAATACAACTATTTATTACAAAAAAACTACCGCAGGAAGGATTTTACTTACAGCTCTCGAAAACAGGTTTGCGGGATAACTTTTGAACGGCGTGACGTCATTACACAAAATTTCCCGGGGTTGGTCAGTCTTGCTTGCTGAACGTAGTGACGAATTTTTACGTGAAAGCCTTGCGTGGTTTTCGAGTAAATCGCTGTGTTTCAATCGTCCCGTGTTTCAATCGACCCGGCTCTCCCCTATCACATCAGGAGCTGGCTGTTCTCAATTCACAACACGCATTCCATCAAAACTAGCCTACATCAGGCATTCTGACCAAAACTCATGAACTCCCCCCCTCAATTATTCCAGAATTCAAGAAGTGACCTGTCAACAAGAGACTGACTCCACCGACTATCAATTGCAAGTTAAAACAGCCGACCACCTGAGTGCAAAAAACACAAAAGACCTCGCCACAGCACCAGCAAATCTTGAGCAATAAATATCGCGTCTTACCTTTATTTATAATAATAATAATAATAATAATACATTTAATTTAGAGGCGCCTTTCAAAACACCCAAGGTCACCTTATGTGGCAGTAGTCTGCAGATGCATCCCGTGGTGTAGCCTACCACAAATCCATTTAGTTCAACAGGTTATCGTTCTGATACTGTCCATGGTACTAGCAACCTGCTCTGGTGCTTCTTATGTATTCAGGCTAAAATGACTTGATTGCCTGATGCCTCATCATCCCAGCCAAAGAGTATTGGTATTATTAGTAATGGCTACTTGCCAAATCGAAAAAATAACTTCACACAGTGTGTCTTTTTCCAATGTATTTGTTATCATTCGTAGCGTTGATCAGCAGAGAAATAATTCGGCAAAGTCGTTGACGCCGCTTAGCAACCGAATACGAATGTAGTCTACAGCATTGAGAAGAGCCGTGTAATAAGTAAGGGATAATGTGTAGAATGCCGGTCATTATCGGGAAAATAAGCCCCGACAGGGCGAACCGGACACCGACGCGCAGCGAGGGTAATTGCTTCGGGGTCATCCCCCCCACACAGCAAAAGGACTCCGCGGCGGATCCGCCGCGGAGGTATTGCGGCGGATCCGCCGCGGAGGTATTGCGGCTTCCGGAACGGACCCGCGAAACGGACCCGTATCGGAGTTCACTTGCACTCAGGGACGGATCCGCTACGAAGGCGGATCGCGGATCCGCAGTGGCTCCGCGCCGCATCCGCTCCGGATCCGCGATTAAAACCTTACCTCCGTGGCGGGTCCGTTTGGGACCCGCTGGGGGTCCGTTGGGGGTCCGTTTGGGACCCGCAAATGTATACAGACATCCGCCGCGGAACCGCAACGGACTCATAAAGATCCTGGCTCATCTGGCCCGGGTCCGTTTTGGACCCGTTTATCTTATTTTCAAAATCCCTTCTGTTCTTGCTGTAGGATAAAATAGGATAAACTAAACTATAGGATAAAACTCAAAACTATCATTCCTAGCCTAGGCTACAGCAATATAGGCCGAGGCATAAGTTTAAATATGCATTGCCTTGTATGTTTTACCTAACAATATTGTCAATAGGCATAACAATAACAGAAAAGGTTCAAGTCAAGACATCAATTTACTGCACAAAAGTAATCACTACTCAATAGAAAATTGACATTTACATTTATGGAAAATTATAGGTTATAGCCTATTCTGTTTTTGTTAAGTAGTCTACGTTGGCTAGGCTACTTTACATTCATTTTGTGGACCTAATTTAGTGCTTTATAGGCATAGGTCGGTGCAGACATAAAATATTGTATCTATTAGGCTACAACATGAAATGCTGCGCTGCAGCTAAAATATCAGAAAATGAATAACTGGTGAACGACAAGAAGTTCAATCAAATGATTGTTTAATTGTTATTCGGGTGGAGGAGTGGATGGAGGAGGGACACGTCTCCTCGCCGCCCGATCCGCCGCCAGGTTGAACCACCTGATGGCGTGTTTGGTGACCTCCGCGTCCGTGGCTGACCGTGTCACCACGTTTTTCCTCACAGCACCTGTAATCAAACAGACAGATTTTATGTAATAGGTTTTTTACTAACTTTAAGAAGAATGCACACATTTGGTGAACAACAGGGTGCATTAATGGCCACTGTTAGGCATGCAAACATGCAAAGTGCTTCGATAAACCGAGTATTTTGTTTTGGGCCTACTGTAGCAGCAAGGAGAAGACTACTGGAGCAAGCACCTTGAAACATTTCGAAAACGAAGCAATAAACGGCAAATAGAACCAGCTGAACAACCGCAGCCGGTATTATTTGATAATTTAAAACTGTATAAGACGAGCCCTAATGTAGAGGATGATCCTTAGCCCCCGCCCCCATGCGTCTTTTGGTAATTTGCCTAAAATCCAAAGTATTTCTAAACAGCACTCCTGCCGTTTTCCTTCTCTACCTAAACTGGTCGCGGAGGCACTGCACTTGACATGCTAGCTCTGTTGGCTAACCTTTAGCTAACACACAGCATTGAGACTAGTAATTACTGCCAGAGACCGGAGTGAGGGGAGGCGGGGCTATGTTGGCGCTGATGTGTGTCTGTTAACTCGCTGTCCGAGAGAAGAGAGCGAGAAAGCGCAGCTGGTATTTGTGTATCGATACGGCAGATAATTATTATTGAAATCTATCGCAACCACCAGGCAGGTGTCACGTTAAAATTGTACCGGGGGCGAAAATTGTACCGGCCTACGTCATCGTTTGTTTACATCCTGACAACCTGCCCGGCAACAGACGACGAGATGCAGAAAACATGTTTCCAAACGACGAAATAACATAATACAGATAGCGGATCGCTATCTGTATTATGATAGATAGCGATAACACTTGTTTTTACTTTATATTTGTATTGTATTTAATTGTTTAATCGAAACAATAAAAAAAATTGCCCGCGAAACGGGCGATCGCGTCAAATGACAAATGTTTTGCCCGCGAAACGGGCGATCGCGTCAAATGACGTAGGAGGGTTCTTGAAACATAATACAGATAACGGATCGCTAGAAAACACTTGTTTTTACTTTATATTTGCATTGTATTGAATTGTTTAATCGAATTTAGCTAGTAAACTGAGTGTTTTAAGCAGGTTTCATAGTCTAGAATGTTCAAGAACCTTCCTACGTGATTTGACGCGTCATTTGACGCGATCGCCCGTTTCGCGGTCAATTTTCTTTATTGTTTCGATTAAACAATTAAATAATATACAAATATAAAGTAAAAACAAGTGTTATCGCTATATATCATAATTCAGATGGCGATCCGCTATCTGTATTATGTTATTTCGTCGTTTGGAAACATGTTTTCTGCATCGCGTCGTCTGTTGCAGGGCAGGTTGTCAGGTTGTCAGGATGTAAACAAACGATGACGTAGGCCGGTACAATTTTCACCCCCGGTACAATTTTAACGTGACACAGCCAATACGTTTGCGTGCGTTTACTTCGATAACATGATGGGCCTGTTGCCCACACCTGGGGTGCGTTTCTCTTGACATGATAATCCACTCATAGGCGCTGGAACCTTTGAGGCCGCGGGGCCAATGGCCCCGTCTGCGACGTTTGAAACCCCCACGACGAAAGTTTGTCATGCCAGAAATTTGGGGGAATCGCATGACGTATCCATTGTTGACTTTGAGGGAATCCCGTGAACAGCTGGAGCTCACGGGCAGGTTAGTGTTACTAACTAGTAAAGAAACTAGTAGCCTAAAGTAAAGACTAGTAGAGATGCGCGGTTGGCATTCATACCCACGGACACCGTGGATAATCCACGGGTTGGGTGGATTGCGTGAAAGAAAGTAAAGCGGGAAATGAAATTGCGCGCAAGGCAGCATGGGTATACCCAGGCCCATGGTCAACGCCGAAGGAAACTGAAGGAATCAAAAAGAGGACATCTCACAGCAGAGTGCATGTCAGAAAGGTAGGATTTTTGTTATTATCATTCATTATTGCACTCTCTGATAGTAAACAGGAACATTTTCACTAGCATATTGTCCCTACTAAATAAGTGACCGTGTCAGGTTTTCACTGACGCGCTAGCTATTGCATTGTGTTAAACATAACATCAGGCATAGGCCTACCTGACTGAAAATGTGCTTAGGCAAAGTAGCCATCAGCTGCACAGGGTGTCATGGTCATACTATGTTTGATTTCGAGTAAAAAAAAAAGAGACATCAGACGTAAAAAAAAAAAAAAAAAAAGGTCTATGGTATAGTGGCCTAGTCAAAAAAAAGGCTACACGGTCATATTGGTATGACGGTTGCTAAGGTTTTTGGTAGTGGCTATTCGTACGGCGACCGTAAGAATAGCAATTAGGCTATTCGTACGGCGCGCCGTAGAAATACTGCATTAGTCTATTTTCACTGCAGGTTAGGGTTAGGGTTATTACTAAAATTACGGTCGGCCGGGTTAGGGTTAGCGCCGAGAAGGCTGATAGGTCAAGTGCGGTCACGTGACAAGCTCGGTCGCCGTACGAATAGCCACTGCCAAGATTTTTAAGGCTGCCCCAACAAACTATTGACTTTGAACGTATTTAATATTACTATGAATTATATACTTACTGAAAAGCAAGGTCTTTGTTGCCATCCTGCTAAAAGGCTTTTTGTTGTGGACACCCTTCCAACTGATCTGATGGGAGACCTCATCAGTGAACAGCCTGCCCAGGATGTTCCAGGTCACCCGCTTCACATCCTGGCCTCCAATGTTGGCCAAAGAAGAAATCTAAAAGGCAAAGACATCTTTTTTTAAATAGACAGGTAGGTAAACAATCCTAAGCTTAGGTTGCATTTAAAATGTTTTTGTTCCTGTTGAAAGCGTCCAGAAATGTAGAAAAACTGAAAAAAAAGAAATATCTAAACATGTACTTGGCTCACACCCTCATGGACCTGTGCCACCTTTACACACAATGCCAAATCAGGGAGATTGTCACTCACTGACTGTCCACTCGGAATAGGCGGTTCAGGAAAGGCCTGTTCAGGGCTGCTAAAATAGAATATTTGCAATAATCATGGGCAATCAATAAACCTAAACCTAATTAAGTAAGAAAACTCACCACTCTCTGTCGAGCTGGGCCATTTGACGGTTCTTTTAAAAACTGTTCAAATGCCTCCACTGCCTCCAATTGTTCCAGGGGAAACTGGATGCTGTCCGGCATCTCCACATCTGGCCCCGGGGTGCTGTTCATCCTACTGGTGAGTAGGTTCACCTTAGCCGTAAGCTGGTCGTTCTGGTTCTTTATCGTTTCCAGCAGGCTGAGTATTTGGAACTCTGCCGCTGTTGACAGACATGAAATATAGCTAAAATGTAGTGTATCAAATATATCACGTTTCAGTGTTTATCCTCATTACTCATATTACTGAAATTAGCTATTGACATTAGTAAATGACAAAAGTTATTGACAAAAATTGAGGAAAATATGTGATGGTGAATCTTTTCCAAAATCTGTGGCACAGAATGACCCTCCAGTATTTGTCGGTTATTGCTCACCAGAGCAGGGAATGGTATCGGCCATTCTTCCCCCTCGCCATGTTGGTCTGTAGGCCAGGCTGGAAGAAGGCTGCATGTTGAGGGCTGGTGCAGGGGGTGGAGGGAGTTGAGGAGGGACTGCCGTTCCTGGCCCATAGTGAGGTGGGCGGTGTGCGAGAGTCATCTGTTAACCATGACTGATAATACCCATGGGGCCTTTCTATTCACTAATATTTCAGATTTCAATATATCAGTCCTTACCTTGAGTAACTCTCTGCATGCTCAATGCGGGTGCAGGGTGATGCAGTCCTGCCCCATGGTGAGATGCTAAGGGAGATAAATTGGTATTAAATGTTTGTGATCTGTTAACCATGGTAGGCTGCGAGCTACAGGGCCAAACAATGGCAAACAAAAAATCTCTGGTCATGCTGAACATTAATTTGTATGTTTCATTTTGGTATGCACTACCTATTTCAACCCCATGAATGGATTGACAATGTGTTTCAATACAATTTGATAATGATAAATGATAAATTTAATATTACATGCTGGATGCTAAGACTTTTCAGGCAATATTGCATGAATGCAGATGTTTTTAGCTGACAAAATATTGGGCTGAGATTTTGAAAGTTACAATTTCAGTAGAGTATGCAGAAAATCTGAGATGAGTGACCATTGCTGTGTTACGATAGATGGGGCAACTGTATTCAAAATTATTATCAGTATTTACCTGGACAATTTTCTCCAGGTTGAGGAGCAGCGAATCTACTGCCTGGCACTTTTCGAGATAGTGGAGCTGGAGGAATGGATACACGGTGAGGGGAATATCTTTAGCACTACGAATGTTAAAGAGCCCATGCCATTAAAATCACATTTTTCCTATTGTTTGTTAAATAACATAGGTCAGAATAAGTTTGTGACCTGTGGTAAGTTTGAAATCTATGCAGTTTGTCTGCTGTATGCAATAGCCAATGAAAGGAAAAAGGCAGAAGAAATGAGCCAATCTGGATAAGGTGACACTGCTACGTAGCGTTGTCAAATTATTATTCATGGCCCTGCCCACTTGGTTGGTTCGTAACCACCCACAGAAATTCTGAAGGTTTCGTGATTGAGCTAGTGCTAAATGCTAATATGTGTACTGTACGGTAGTTGCTAAGTTCGTAGTAACAGGCTAGTTACAGAATTTTGAATGCAATGGCAGAACGACATCGAAGTACATGAACTGCGACATGCTGCCTGCCGCCGGTTGCCGCGAAGCACCACCGCCCGGCAGCGGGCAGCCGGGCGGTGGTGCCTCGCGCCGGCAGCAGGCAGCAGGCAGCGCGCGGTTCTGTCTACTACAGATTGATGTGGAAGTGGAAGAACCAGAGACGTCGGAGAACCCGACGAAGTCCTTTGTGATTCATTATATCGTCTGGAGGTGCACACAGCTTTTGGCCGTGATAATATGTATTATTTGATATAGATATCTATGTATTATATGATATTATTTAGATGTAGAGCTCCAGGACTGTAACGCAAGTGTTGTACACTTCCTTGTTATTTGGAGAACCGTTCTGCTGTTGGTGTTATGGCGCATAACACGTCGGACTCTCGTCTCTGGTATTTCCACAACGAGACTCTTAGTGGGGGTTATCTCAGCCATGGTTGAGAATGAATTGGGGGGAAAGGAACTTTGGCTTTGACTCCCTGAAGTAGGCATGAACCACGACATGGAGGACAAAGGGATTGTTGACCGCGGTCGTCTCCCGCCGGAGCCTCGCTGCCGATGGACCACCGCCTCGGCTTCAGGAGGCGGTGATTAGCGCTGACCGCTGCCGAGGCGGCGGGAAGCAGGGCTCAAGCGGGATACATTCGCGGCCAACAATCCCTTTCTCCTCCATGTCGTGGTTCATGTACTTCAGGGAGTCAAAGCCAAAGTTCCTTTCCCCCAATTCATTCTCAACCATGGCTGAGATAACCCCCACTACGAGTCTCGTTGTAGAAATACCAGAGACGAGAGTCCGACGTGTTATGCGCCATCACACCAACAGCAGAACGGTTATCCAAATAACAAGGAAGTGTACAACACTTGCGTTACAGTTCTGGAGCTCTATATCTAAATAATATCATATAATACATATATATCTATATCAAATAATACATATTATCACGGCCAAAAGCTGTGTGCACGTCCAGACGATATAATGAATCACAAAGGACTTCGTCGGGTTCTCCGACGTCTCTGGTTCTTCCACTTCCACGTCAATCTGAAGTAGACGCGGTCGTTTGAGATTCATAATAGCCTATCGTCTGGAGGCTTACACAGCTTTTGGCCGTGATAATATATATTATATGATATAGATATCTATGTATAATATGGGTTTCTACGAGCCATTGCGATACAGCCACCGTAAACAGAGCGCATGGTACTGTGGCTACAAGCTGCTCAGGGCCACACCCCCACCCCCCTCCTTGACCTGCCTTGACACGCCCACCGAAACAGCGCATTTGGGGGAAGCTCAATGTGCGACTGGCTCGGAGTGGCTGTAACTCTGCACCACGGCTGAATTTCGGGGACGTCTTTGAAAACTGGGTTTGTGGCCCACTAATACCTATATTAAAGCATCCATAAAATAGCATGGCATGGGATCTTTAACCATATCTCTAATATTAATGTTATGATTTTGTTATTTAGATGTTCAGAGATTATTCCTTACTCTGCCAGGGAAATTGGCTTGGGCTTGGAAGCACTGGTAGTGCTTCCAACTGAGACACTACATCTTCCACATCTTCTTCGCTCTGGTCAGAGTCTCCGAAACGATGGCTGTTAAGTAACCTTATCATCAGGGTTATTGCAATCTCACAATTGCCAAATATACATTTAGTCCAAGCATCTCTGGTCTATTTTTAAATAACCTTCCTATCACTACAAAAACATAAACAAGACAGAACACACTTACACTGGCCTCCTTTGCCTCTTAACTGGTGGCCCACACTCCTGCTCTGCCTCAGACTGTAGGTCAGAGGTGTTGCAGCCGGTCTGATACTGCTCCATAATCCTACAGGCATCTTTGTAGTTGTCTAAAATATAATATGTTAAAATTATCATAAGGTTGAAATTAGCTGTAGACCTACACAGAATGTTAATATTATTACTAAAGATATGAAAACTAGGCACAGAAAGTAAGGAAACTTGTTTGGTTGATTTTTTCATTGCTGTAAAAATGCTTTTTAGCAAGAAAACTTATATCGTTGGAAAGCCTGAAGCCTCCCCTTTTAAATGATACCACATTTGTAAGGAACATGCATTTGTGGTATGCGCAGCAGAGCTGAGTATGTAGATTGTGGCCAAGAAAAATGTGCCAAACAGCACTCTGCCATTGACTCTTATTTTGAGTTTTTGGTACTCCCAGGTACTCTCAGTGGCAGAGCACTGAGACAGACTCAGAGAGTCAATGGCAGAATGCTGTTTGGTACATTTTTCTTGGGTGCAACCTCCATACTCAGCACTGCTGCTCATACCACAAATAAATGGAACATTTTAAACAATGCAAGGCAAAGATAATTTTCATAACCTAGACAGAATTGGTTATTCCAAGCAGAAGGAGAAGAAACCATGAAATTATCTTTAAACTAGAGTTTTATGAATTGGCATACCACATGTTCTGATGATCGTGATATCATATTTTGGCCAGTTTGGCTCATGGTCCTCGCTGTTGGCAGCTGCCCTTTTGGCACGTTCTGTGTTTTTATATTTTGGCCAGTACACCATCCCGTCATCACACCACTTATCCGGGACAACAGCAATGTCCCCATTGGCAAATCTGATCAGATGAAAACTCATCCCTAATGTAGAAAGAAAGACGATAGCGCAATGACAATCAAAATGTCTGTTTTTTTAAATGGAAAGTTCTGCAGAGAAGGGAAGTTGAAAAAGTTGAAAGTTGGCACATCAATTCAGCATAAAATTCAGCATAAAATGTAATTTCCCCTGGCTTTTTTACGTATAATGTTATGTATTATATGTAATCTCATATTTAGAAAACATGAAATTATGGATTATGGAAAAATACAACCTTTTCTGAAATACTCACAGCAAATTTTCATCCAGAGTAATTAAGTAATGGAAGTCATAGTCAGAAGTCAGTAGTCAACCATATTATTTGAGTTTTTAACTTGAACTGATTGTTTAAACTGATTGATTGATTGAACTGATTCATAGTCAGTAGTCAACTATATAATTAGAGTTTTTAACTTGAACTGATTGTTTAAACTGATTGATTGATTGAACTGATTCATAGTCAGTAGTCAACTATATAATTAGAGTTTTTTACTTGAACTGATTGTTTAAACTGATTGATTGAACTGATTCATAGTCAGTAGTCAACTATATAATTAGAGTTTTTTAACTTGAACTGATTGTTTAAACTGATTGTTTTTGTTTTTTGTTGTTTTGTTGTTTTGTTTCATTTAGTGGAGGAGAGGTATGGCCACAAAACCATCCCTGTACGGCAAGGCTACACATTTCTGTCGCAGCGCTGACACCTCAACCGACTTCAGCTCATCAGATGCATCATTTACAGCAAATATGTTCATTCTGTCAGAGTTGAAGGGGTAGGTATAGAATGGAGACTGCCGGGAAAATTCTGTGTAAATAGCGTACACACCATTATCATTTTGGATAATGTTTTTGATAAGGCAGACTTTATCCCCCACCAGAAACATGTTGTCCCCTGTTGATAGTTTTACCGTCCACCTTTCACATCGCATTTCCCCATATTGCGCATGAACTCCCATGCCAACAACAATTGGGCCCACAAAATGCTCCCTTTTCAGAATAACGTCTGCATCAGCATCCAATTTGCTAGCTGTAACCTCTGAAAGGCGCCGAATGAGCTGAGCTAGAGGGAACTCAGGTTTTCTAATGAGTTTTTTTATTTTCCCAAGGTGGTTCTCGTATGGGAACGCTGAAAAAGAGTCCAGACAGCCATGCCTCTTCACCTCGTCTGCCAGGTGGACCAGACAGTGGACATTGTACGCAATCTGGTCTGTCCCATAAAGCTCACCAAAATGGTTTACAAAAGATTTTAGCATTTGTCCAGCATAGTCAGCAAGGTTGAGATGTTCAGGGCTCACCAAAATGGATATAGCAGTTGACAGGAGCATGAAATTGCAGTACATGTTCCGGTCCAGGAATCCTGCCAGCACCACAGGGCCAGTGTACAGTAAGAACTGTCGGAATTCAGTTGCCTTCCAACGGTCCAACTCCCTAAGCGACTGTGGTCTCCTGGCAAATTCAATTGGCACGTAGGGCCTCATGGACTGGAGTTTGCCTGACATCCTGTCCACTATTAATGCCGGCAGTCTTACTGGTAACGGACCCCGGAGCCAGGTCTGGAGCAGTTTCCTTACAATGCCCAAACACACTAGATGCATATAATCTAAGGGAAACTGTGTTACCATGCCAATCTTGACATTCTGAAATGGATGTGGCCCCTCATGGTGGTGTAATTCATCAACCTTCAGGTTGAATGAGATGTCAGTTCTAAGGGGGTACTCTGGTCCAGGGAAAGACATACGCCGGTTCTGGTATTTCCCTGGGTGTAGGCACTTATCGCACCCATGGTAAGCATTATGGGCCTTTGTTTTTTTCACAAAGGCCCGTGCAGGGGTATCACAGACTACCGTGTGAAGCTGAATCTTAAGGTTCTTATCTCCAAAACAAAACCCAGCCTCTAGCTCCTGCAGTTCTCTGACAAAATCAAATAGGAACTCTGTGGCCGAACTAGGTTTTTTTGGTCCACAGTACGCCCCAATGACCACAGGTTCCTTCATGGGGACGCTAACCAGTAAGCCAAGGATGGGCCACAGCTGTACAGTGGAACTTTTAAATAAAGGTAGACCATCGATATTAATCTGCAGCCCCAATGTCATGCCCTCTGCCAGTGTTTTGGCATATTTGCTTAGGGTGGACTTCAAGGAGGAAAGGATGCCAAAGTGATGGTAGTTCCCCCCAGCCTTCTCCTGAATAGCATAATGCATTTTTGTCTTGAGAAGGGTCCTACCATCCTTCGGCAGATTGGGATGGGTTATATGGAGTATACTCAACAGTGCAGTCAGGGCAACCATGGAAATGCCAAAACTCACTGCCCAGTTGGCAATGTTATCAGAAAGTGATGTTGGGTCATCATCATTTTCAGAATCTGAACCTGATGTCCCATCCCCATCACATCCATCCCAATGCACATCATCAAAATCTGCCTCAAATTCCATGTCCTCTTCAGTAAGAACTTGCACCTCTGGCATTGCATGTGCACCTGAAGAGGGTTGGGCAGTGTTCTCAGAAAGAACTCTGTCATCTGCCCCTATTCCTGTCAAGTCAGTCATGTCTGTCCTAATTTGATTAAGCCTTTTTTGAACGTCTGCACGTGTCCTTCGTCTTAAGGCTGATAAGGAGACAGGCACAGTCTTTCTATTCATTTTTGTTGTAAAAGACATTTCAGAAAAAAAGAAAAGAAAGTAAAATGTATCATTAATCATTGTTTCTAATGTTGTATTTAAATAAACACATTGTTGAATGGTGGTGTTGTCTGTTTCATTGCTACAAACTAGACAAGAACATAGAAATGTGCCATTTTCTGCAGGAAATGCATTGTGTAGTTATTATTAGTAGTAGTAGCAGTAGTAGTATCATTATTTGTTCTGTGGCCAACTGCTCCAACTGCTAGAAAATGTATAAGCAACATTACATTTTAAGAAACCAGAAAGTATCTTACTTGATCAAGCGAACCCAGCAGAGGAAATTGTAGCAACAGTCAAATCCAGAACGGGCAACAGTCAAATCCAGATGCTGCAGAACACACAAAATAGAAGATGGGGACCAAGTTCTATACAGTAGCATAAGAAATCAGAAACTGGCGCGAATACCCATTAGTTGTTTGAACCGAATCCCTTCACTTGATTTAAGCCATTTAACTGCATTTTCTGCAGGAAATGCTCCAACTGCTAGAAAATGTGTGAGCAACATTACATTTTAAGAAACCAGAAAGTATCTTACTTGATCAAGCGAACCCAGCAGAGGAAATTGTAGCAACAGTCAAATCCAGAACGGGCAATAGTCAAATCCAGATGCTGCAGAAAACACAAAATAGAAGATGGGGACCAAGTTCCATACAGTAGCATAACAGTGATTAAAATGGCATATTTTCATTATAAAGAGGATGGCAGATAACCACTACATATGAGACCAAACTTGCCAAAATGTTAACTTGCTGCGATCTATTTGTATGGTACGCATGCCTGGAATTTCGTGATATGAGGGGCAAGGCCACTTGGCCTGCAGCGGGGCAATTTTTTTGAGGGCACAAAGGCCACATGCCAGGGCATCAAGGCCATAACATGATTTTGATTTCACTAATAGACAAATGCATTTCTCAAAGCATTAACGCCTTGTTAATAAACAGTCTAACACTTCTCACTTCTGCATCTTGAAGAGCACTTTTGTGATAATTCTTCAAATATTTTTCTTATTGTCTATAAGATTAGAATTAGAATTAAGTAATATATATTTTTTAATTACACATAATTAACATTATTTCAAAATGATAACTCTCCCTCTGCCGTCATGGGGGTCGCCAGTGTTGCAAGATTCCGGCCCAATCTAGCAACACTGGGGGACAAGCAGTTTTATTTGTTCAGAAATGCTTGAAAAAATTTAACTTTTATGGAGATACCGCATTAGGCCTACTTGGTCAATAAAAGAGCTAAGCTACTCAAAACCTATTTTATTCAGAAACGCTTACGATCTTAAGTATAATTGACCGCTGTCAAGGACAGGGGATCTTTTTTTTTTTTTTATCCCAGCGTACTCGGTGACCCAAGCGTACTCGGTTGCTAGGCGACGCCAAAGACGTTGGTGTTTGGCGGACTATTTCTCTGCTAATCAACACTACGAATGCTGGTAACAGATAAATTGTAAAAAGACACACCGTGTGAAGTTATTTTTTTTCGTTTTGGCAAGTAGCCATGTAATAAGCGGGATAATGTATAGAACGTCGCCGGTCATTATCGAAAATAAGCCACCAGCACCACCTTCAGGGTGAAGCAAGCCGGTTCGCTCTGTCGGGGCTTATTTTCCCGATGACCGGCGTTTTATACATAACAGCGACACATTAAAACAGAACAGACCAACCCTAACCCTAACCCAATGAAGGATAACTTAACTTAACTACCATAACATATTCTGCCGTAATTGCTATTCCATTTTAAATCAAATAGGCTACAGACTGACATGATTATCGCCTCTCAGCTAACAATAGCCTGGTGCAAAAAATGATAGCCTAACTGAAAAATTATTTAGGCCTACTGCTAGTCCTAATATCAAACAACGTCATCACAATCATACGTAGTCTAAATGATGATTACAAAAACACAAAGGCCAATGTTTACTGTGAATGTCGCAATATAGGCCTATCAATAAATAATTAGGCCTACATAAATCAAAATCAATAATAAATCATGCTTACGTAACGCAACCGTGTTCCAGCAAAGAAAGAAAGTCTCAACTGAATGATCTGCTCTTTATAGGCTTTCAACGTGTTGGCGCGTCCGCGTTCGCGGATCAGACACGGGTCCGACACGGGTCCGCTCAGGATCCACAATATATCAACAAATAAATCAAATAATAATAATAAATCAATAATAAATCATACTTACGCAACCGTGTTCCAGCAAAGAAAATCTCAAATGATATGATCGTCTCGGCTCTTGGTGATAGGCTTTCAAACGTTATGGCTCGTCCGCGTTCGCGGATCCGACACGGGTCCTCTAGGCGGCGCCAAAACGGATGTGACAGTAACGCGGGTTTGGTGACTCCTATGCGGATCCGCATAGGAGTCTTGCGCGTCGGATCCGCATTCGCGGATCCGACACGGGTCCTCTGGGCGGCGCCAAAACGGATGTGACAGTAACGCGGGTTTGGTGACTCCTATGCGGATCCGCATAGGAGTCTACTGCTGTGTGGGAAGTATCAGCACACATGAAAGCCACTCAGCACGCGCCTCAGCACGCGTTCTGAAGGCACTTCGGCGTGCATTCCAGAACGTTCAGGAAAGTTCAGAACGCGTTCCAGTTATATGCTAATTAGCTCCTCCTCTGTATTTCTAAGCCAATAGCTTTGAACTTTTTTCACCCAATCATATGCATGGCTAAACACACAGACAAACTATACACTAAACCATCACCATAACAAGTATGCCGGTAAGTTTGAGCAAACTTTGCAACAGGCAATATTTGCGAATGAAGATCTCTGGAATAGACTGATGCTGTCTGTGTGTTTATCCAACACAGTCTCACTCCCTACTCGTCAAATGTGTGACGCATGGCCAAGGATCCCTGGCGTCAATTTCCGACGAAAAATGGGTACCTTTTTCGTCGTTTTTCAACTCGGGGGTCCGTCAGATAGACATTCATGCAATACCTTTTGCGTCGTTTTTCAACGCGGGGGTCAATCAGATAGACATTCATGTTAATCCCTCACCGTCGGATATAGACGAAAGGAAATCAATGCCTATCAACGGTGATGCCGTCACGTTATGCAACTATTGTCTATTGATTTGTTTGACAGATTCACCATTAAACGTGTTTCGAATGAAATTTCTAGCGAGAAATTTACTTTTTCCTTGAATAATCTTCAGTTTATGTGATTGTGATTGGGTATGATCTTTACCCAGATAGCAAAATGACGTTGAATCAACGTTGAAATATGATCAGGCACTGATGTTGAAAAGACGTTGAAGCCCGACATTGTTTCGATGTTGAAAGCGCTCGTTACGTCCGACATCGAATCAACGTCGGATTTTCAACCATAACTGACGGAGATTCAACCATCATTCAACCATAATCTAAACACCGAAGAAGTAAAAGCTGCTCACGTTTTGAACTACACACTTTTTCCATCTAGATTCCACTTGGGTTTTGGATTGTCGGTGCCGTTAAAGTAGCATTTATAATAGTTTACTAGTTTAACGGCACCGACAATCCAAATCCCAAGTGGAATCTAGATGGAAATAGTATGTAGTTCAAAACGTGAGCAGCTTTTACTTCTTCGCCACCTACAGAGTTTGTTGTACGATCATTAAAAAAAACCATGTTATTTCCCATATTTGATCAATGGAACCAGGAGCCTCGGAGGCGGGATTTATTCTTCAGAGGTCTATTCTGGGTACTGATTCTACCTTCAAAAAATAAAAACACTGGTCAAGGCTGCATTAGATGGCAATATGGAACAATATAAAGAGAGGAATCTGTTGATCCATACACCATCTTAACATCCAATGGTTTGAAGTAGACCAACTCTTCAACATCAACCACCTTAACTGCCTGGAATGGCTTTAAAACAATTTTAAATGCGTGGTAATGCTCATCGAAACAAACCGTTTCTACACCTGAGCCAGTTAGTGTTACTTGCTCATCCTTCACAATAACAGTCCGGATCTGACAAAATACTGGCATCTCATCAGCTACCTCAACGCACACCAATAGACCAGGTCGATATTCAGTGCCATTGCGTTTTACCCATTTCACTGTCATAACATTAGTAGATAGTGCAGTGTTAAGTTTTGCAGCAATTTCAGGGCCTTCCTTCAATTTGTTTAGCTGCAACATAGTCAATCTACACTGGTTGATAGATTCCAAATTCAAGGCCATGTATCTTTGATGTTTTTATGCCAACGTCTTAGTGATATTTTTGAAACTCTTAAGCTGGGTCTTGAAAAAGTTATGTTTTGCCTCGTAACGCATACACCAAGTGTGCAAAATTGGTCCAATTTCCCTTATACATCGATGATAGTGCGTCATGAAATGATGCTTAGGTAGGAGGTTTTCAGAAGGAAATACATGCTTAAAAAGCCGATGATGCAACAATAATGTGTTTCAGGAAGATGGTCATACCATATGCTTGTGTATCTTTGCTTGTGTGACTGTGTCGGAAGGGGCAAGATGGCGCCAGTGTGTTTGTCGGACTGCCGTCAGCTCCTACCTGTCCGGTCGGTGTCCTATCTGTGTTATCTGTTTGTGTTCTCTCTACTGTTTCTTTGGCGTTACTCCGATGCAGCATTATGGACTTATGATCGCCAAACATTGATGCGCATCAAAAGCGCTCAGGAGTCTCAAACTCTTGAGTGTCCTCCTGCTCCACACAACAGACGTCATCCCAGATTCATCCACCCTTCATCCACCCTTCAACAGACGTCATCCCAGATTCATCCACCCTTCTGCGGATTGTATCCACCAGCTTCCCTGTTGCGCTGGCTACCGTAAGAAACGGCGTAGGAACAGGGGAAATCGCGGCGGCATCCGGGTGAGAATCAGGAGAGAAATGAGTTTCTCCCCCGCGCAGCCACGGACTCGCCAGCTCTCCACTGTCTATGCAGGACACAGTGACCTCTACCTGGCCCGGCGTTCGTGGGATCCCAGGTACTCCTGCCATCTGTCCGTCGCTCCATACCGGACGCAGATCCCCGCCAGTCCGGCCCGACCAAGACTGCGCATCCGAAGCGGCGGAGTGAACCTCCAAAACATCCGACCTCTGGAACTCACTCGCTGTCAACTGGTTTCTGTGTTTTCTGCGAAAGCGGCCCTGATTAACTGCAGGTCTGTGTCAAATAAGACGTTCATCCTCAACGACTTTTTCACGGGTCATGATCTGGATTTACTGTTTTTGACTGAGACTTGGATTGCCTCTGGACCCGGTGAGTTATCTGCTTTTGGTGAACTCTGTCCAGAAAACTGTTCCGTCATTAGCACCCCGAGATGCGTTGGAAGAGGTGGCGGAGTAGCTTTGGTATTTAAAAATCGTTTAAAGATTCGGACACTGTCTACTGGGAATTACTCTAGCTTTGAGCTACAGTGCGTAAAAATAGAATCCACTACAACTCCGTTGGTCTGCGCATTGGTTTACAGGCCTCCCAAGCCAGATAAAGACTTTATTAGCGATTTTTCTGACTTTCTGTCGCAATTTGTACCATTACATGACCGTCTGCTGATATTGGGTGATTTCAATATCCATGTCTGTTGTCCAGGCAGACCCATGGTCAGCGAATTCTGCCACGTCCTGGATTCCTTCAGTCTTCTCCAGCACATAGACAAGGCTACTCATGTACTCGGACATACTCTTGATCTTATTCTCTCCTATGGGATTTTTATTGACAAATTAAACATCGAGGACGCATCGTTCTCTGATCACATGCCTATTGTGTTTGATATCACTCTATCTAACCCCATGTGTACAGTTAAAACCCCAGGCCGTTTTTCCCGTTATATTAACTCCCACACTGCAATCCAGTTCTCTGAAATGTTCAAAAAAACTGCATTCTCAACTGCTGATCGGCTTCCCTCCAACCCAGATGAATTGATTTCCCTCTTTCATTCCTCTTGCTCAGACATCTTAAACTCTGTAGCCCCCCTTAAATACAGGCGGCCTAAATTGACATCCCAACAGTGGTTGGATGAACCCACCCGCTCTTTTAGACAGGCCTGTCGGAAAGCTGAACGAAGATGGAAGAAAGACCATCTTACTGTTTCTTTTGACATTTTTAAAAATGCACTGGTGACTTATCAGGCAGCAGCCAAAAAAGCCAGAACCAAACATTTCTCTGATATTATAAATAAAAATTCCCATAGACCCCAAATTCTGTTTGGTACCATAAACTCCATTATCAACCCCCATGTATCCCCAGATGCTGACGCATCCACTGACATCTGTGAAAAATTCTTACAATTTTTCACTGAGAAAATTGAAAACATCAGATCCCAGTTTAACCCCTCCCCATCTGACATTACGCCTGGCTGTTCAGGTGCTACAGTCATTTTTAACACATTCAAACAAGTTTCTTTAGAGGAGCTTAGGGAGATAGTCTCACATATGAAACCCACATCTTCCCCTCATGATGTTGTCCCCTCCCATATCATTAAGGACACTTTTGATACAGTTGGCCCAAGTATTCAAAACATCATTAACTCCTGCCTAGCTTCTGGCACAGTCCCTTCATGTTTTAAGCATGCTGTCGTCCAGCCTCTGCTTAAAATACACAACCTGGATGCTAAGTGTCTAAAAAATTATCGCCCGATTTCTAAGCTTCCTTTTATTTCTAAAGTGATGGAAAAAGTTGTCCTGTCACAACTGCAACCTTTTTTAGATTTAAATGAAATATCAGAACCTCTTCAGTCAGGCTTTAAAACTCTCCATAGCACTGAAACGGCTTTGTTAAAGGTGACAAATGATCTGTTACTCACATTAGATTCTGGTGAAAATGCTATCCTGGTTTTATTAGACCTTAGTGCGGCCTTTGATACTGTGGATCATAACACTCTTCTGACCCGCCTTGAACAGTGGGTTGGTATTAAAGGCACAGCCCTCGATTGGTTCAGCTCCTATCTGAAACATAGGACTTTCTCAGTATCCATCAGTCAGTTCTTTTCATCCACTGCTCCTGTCTCCTATGGGGTCCCACAAGGGTCCATCCTTCGACCAGTCCTTTTCGGCCTGTACATGCTCCCGCTAGGGAACATTATCAGGAAACATAACATCTCATTCCACCTCTACGCAGACGACTCTCAGCTGTATTTTCCACTGAAGTCTAAGGACTCTTTACAACCTCTCCTGGACTGTCTGGAGGATATTAAAGGCTGGATGGCAACTAACTTCCTTCAGTTAAACAGCAATAAGACAGAAGTCATGATCTTTGGCCCTCCCAGATCAAAACACACTCTTGTCAGCAACCTAGATAACCTTGAACCTTTTGTCAAGTCCCATGCTAGAAACCTTGGTGTCATCCTTGATTCAGAGCTTTGTCTTGACAAGCAAATTTGTGCTGCCGTCAAAAACTGTTTTTACCAGTTACGCGTAATTGCCAAAATCAAACCTTTCCTGTCTCCTAAAGACCTTGAAAAAATCATCCATGCCTTCATTACATCACGGCTGGACTATTGTAATTCCTTATACATAGGCCTACCCCAGTCCCTACTAAACCGCCTTCAGATGGCCCAAAATGCAGCTGCAAGACTGCTGACGGGCACTAAAAAACATGACCACATCACACCAGTTCTTGCCTCCTTGCATTGGCTTCCTGTTAATTTTAGAATTCAGTTCAAGGTTTTACTGATTGTTTTAAAGCTCTTAATGGACAGGCCCCTAGTTACATTTCTGACCTTATCCATCCACACCAAGCCCCCAGGTCCCTCAGATCATCTGGCAATGCTCTCCTCCATGTGCCTCGGTCAAGGCTCAAGCGAAAAGGTGACAGAGCCTTTGCAGTTGCAGCGCCACGGCTGTGGAACCAATTGCCCCTGGACATTAAAAAAGCTCCGTCCATCTTTGTTTTTAAGTCTAGGCTCAAAACTCACCTTTTCACTCTATCCTTCCCAGCTTCCTAACCCTCCGGCTGTTGCTCCATCTGTAACTCTGTATATGTCTCTTGTTGTCATTGCCGTCTCTGTTCCTGTTGTCATTGTTTCTGTTGATCTGTCTGCCTACTGTTGCTCGTCTCATATTGTAATTATTTGTTTACTTATTTTTATTTTACTTTATTTTATTTTATTTATATCACTATTATGTACAGCACTTTGGTCAGTGAAAGCTGTGTGAAATGTGCTTTATAAATAAATTTTACTTACTTACTTACTTACTATATGTAACAACAGGAGAAAATGCAATATCCATAATCTGCAGAAGCAACATTAAAAGATGCCAGCACTCATCATCTCTCTGCACTAGATCGCCAAATATCAATGGCATGTTACGCAACAAACACCAGGACTGTATGGCATTAAGACCCAAATCGTTGCTTCCATCAAATAACTTCACTGCAGGGGGACGATTTCTCCTTTCAGAGTAGCCATAGTTAAAAGACTCTATTCTACGTGCCATCTCTCTTGCAGTTATAAAGTTCACCTGAACATACTCCAATACAAGTTTAAGCTCGTACTGTCCTACTCCTTCTAAAACGTCATGCATGATATCTACAGAATAATTTTCGACTGTGTGGAAATATTGCAGAGAGTTCAATAAACATGAACGCTTGACACCATAAACATGAGGTAGCTGTGGATTTGTTTGTGCAGTATAGCAATGTTCTTCATGCATGTCTTTTGTTCGGAATATCACACTTTCTTCATCTTCGCAAAACACAGTTTGAAAATGACTTTTTTCTAAGACACAAAAGCGACAGCAATTCCTTGCACTGAATGATTCTACTAACCCAAACAAGCCATGAATACCAAGATTATCCCCGGTGACTTGCACAATGCTGCCATGTACAGGACTTTTTAAAGTGGGAACTTTAATCCCATCAGTTTCAAGCACTTTTAGGTCACTGACGATGGGCTGAAGTATGGTGTCAAACCCGTATGTTTTAATGTCCTGGGCATGAAAAAGTGCACACAAATGTATATTCACCAAAGAAGAATTTACCTTTGGGGGAAAATTTCTCAGTGTAAAATATATAGCCCCCAATTTATGTATACCTTTTTTAGATCCCAATGGGTTAGCGGTCTCAAAGTCATCATAAAATAATTGAATTTGCAATGCACAACTTTCATTTGAAAAAAGAGGATGTCTCTTCATATACAACCCATCTTTTACATCAAAATATACATTATCCTTGGGAGTATGGCTAGATGTCAACATATCCCTGAGGTTTGGATTTTCCAGAATAGACTGCAATGTTTGCAGAATTGGAACATAGGCAAATTTGTCTGTTACAACGACTTGATCATATGTTCCAGTAGATTGGTTTCTTCTATTTTCAAATCTGACACCAAGTACTTTTTCAACAGGTTGAACAGTTTTCCATTTTTTCCTCAAAAAATACGTTTCGTTTTGATTCTGTATTCAGTGAGGTAAAAGGATTTTCAAGTTTTTCAAACAGTTCTACTTTTTCTTTAGAACCAGTATCCTGAGAAGCTAAGCATTTCAAAGCTGCATCTTTGGCTTGACTCTGCACTTCGAGTACTACCTCTTCCAAATTTGACACTAAAGTATTTAAAGTAGACTGGCCTACACCAGAAACCTGAAGATGTGCAATAGCAGAGGCACACATATCATGAATACTCACGTTGGATACTGGCACGACTTGAGAGCCACTAGCTGATACATCATCACTGTAAACAATATCATCCATTTCAACTTCAGGCTCAATTTCCTTAGCATGTTTTGAGTTTAAGTGTTTTCTGAAACCAGAAAAGGTTCCAAAAACATGACAACATCTTACTTGAGCGCATTTTAAGCGCAGGGACTTTCCTGAACATAAACCATGAATCAATCTTATATGCCTGATCAGCATGATGACACTCACAAAATGTGTCCGGCAAACAAAACAAATCATCCCCATTCTGAGTTAATTTATACACAAACTACTGTAGCAGTCTAGCGCGAATCTCTGCGACACGAGGGCTCTCCCGGACTTTGCCTACGTCTATGTTGAACACAGTGGTCTGTACAAAGGTGTACATGTTTTGGAGCATCTGATTGTACATGATACCAAACACAAAGTGTGTCTTAAAGAGTTTGTCGAAAGCTCCAAGAGAACTGGTTGACCTGCATGGTATGGCCTGCTTGTCAATCACGATGAAGAACTCATGGATGGTGGCCCTATTCATCCCAATGGCAAGAAGATAGGGCTGAGTGGAGCTGGTGATGGCATCAACGTGTTCCTGGACGCTCGTTCCACTCTGATAAAAGATGGGAGTAAAGTTAAACATAGATCAGAATAAAATGCTTTAATCTGGTTCAAGACCGTAATTATTATTAAAGGTATACAATTACGTTTTATATACATCTCATATATTTTGAGAGTTTGAAATGTTAAGTTTTAAGTGGCATAATAGATGATTTATAGGTTGTTTATCTATGTCCATCAATTTAACATCACAGATGTTGGAAAAACACAAGGGCTGCACAGCTCTGATGACTATAGTCCGACAGAAGCTTTTGATTGAGACATTTTAAGTATAATTATACCAGATGTGCCATATTTTTCTTTTCAAGGCCTTGAAAACTTCATTAATTGTCATTACTTAAAAAATGACAATTTCAAAAAAAATAAAACAAAAACATCTCTTGACATTCCGATAACCAACAATACACACCTTCATGAACACAACCAGAGCCCTGTTTCAGGTAGCTGGTTTTGAGACAACCCCGAGTTTGTTCGCTCTGAGTTAATGGAATCTCTGGGTTTTCCGTTTCAGGTAGCAGGTTCAGCGCAACCGAGAGTTAGTTGCTGCGGCAACATACGCCGTGGGTCTAACCTGCTCGGGAGGTGGTTAGACCTACTCTGAGTTTGTTGTTTATAAGGCTGAAGGCAGCTCTCCGACAGAAGGAAGTGTTAGAAATGGCATGTCCTTTTCTACGAGAGCCTGCGGACGTAGAGGCTGCGATCCTCAGAGAGAATCTCTGTGAGGAACGATTATTAAGACCCGGCTGGATATACTTTCTTTTCCTGATAATTTTCTTCACGAGCACTATCGTTTTTCAGCGCAATCTATCATTTATTTAGACCACCTTCTCAGCCCCCATGTTAACTCTCAAACGCACCGGGGGCATGCTTTAAGTAAAAAAATTTTTTTAACGCATTTGCAGAATGATCCGCCCCGTGCATCCCACCCGCTCTGTACTACAGTCACTTTAACATTGTGGCTTTCTCATGATCAGAATAGCTGACTAACCACGGACGCATATTAAGAAACGCATATTAAGAATGCAAGGCAGAAAATACCCTGGTACTGCTTTTAACCAGATGCTTCTTCTCTACATGCACATGCTCAGCATAATCGTCTGCATTGTTCACTGGAGTAAAACCCTTTGAGTAAACTGTTCAACAAAATAACTTGTCCCACCACAGCCCGTGTTTTAATAAAGACAATCTACTTTTTATGAGGATTTCTTTATTTCCTGAAAGCACAAAAAAAGTCATTCATATTGGGTATGTTTTTAGAGCAGGGAACAGTATCCCAGTTTGCACCTCACCCTTTAACTTTAACACACACACACTCCAAAGCATCCTTTTGCATCTTTTGCCTAAGGTGGTCCATATCCAAGTCTGCTTTGTGTATTTGCTTTTCTAGATAGATTTTATATAAGTCTTTGACTGGAAGCTATAGGAATGCAAAAGATGAGATTGGATTTCACACTGCCAAGTAGAGTGTTTCATTCCAGGGAGAATCTTACAGAGGTAAGCTGTGATTTAGAAGTGGGTGGCCTCTCATTGGATTCGATTTCATCCTGTTTGAGAGAAAGTAGATATCAGTTTTAAATTGTACAATGCTATCATCAACTTTTAGAGGTTATTTTTAAAAGGTGTTAACCTCAATAGGCCTTTCCTCTTCCCTTTCGAATGCCGCAGACAATGTTCTCCATCATCTTCCTGTAATGACATTAACGGTTGTGTTCAGCAATTACCAAGACATTATTAATAATCTGTGGAAGGTGAAGAATTGTTACAATTGCATGGAGGTTGGTGAGGGCATCTGGTTCAAGTAGGGCGATGACCAGTGTGCGAATTAAGGGGGAGCAGGGGGAGCTATAGCTCCCCTAGTGGTGACATGAGCTCCCTGGAAACATGGTTTGTGAAATTTTGGGGGAGCTCTAAAATATTTATATGATATCCAAATAAATGCTATTTTGGGCATGTCTTTCTAAAAGGTGTAAAATAAGTGAAATAAAATTATATTTTGAGTTTATGATTCATGAAAACAACGTAGCCTAATGCTCGTCATTATTGCCGCTCGAAGCGTGGGGGCGCTGTCTGCAGCCCCACTACCCAATCACACAAGCTTGTTTAGTTAACTTGCTTAAAAGACTGTCACCTGTGCGCCATTGTTGCTGACATGTCTAAAAAAAGAAAGCAACTCACCTTGGGCGATTTCTATAAAAAGACGCCCAAACAAACTGAAAAAGAGGACCAGCCGTCTGTAGCTGGTGGTAGCACATTGGACGTTGGGACTACTACAAAGCCGAGAGAAGAGGCAGCTAACGTTAGTTCTAATATTAACTTGACCACTAACGTTAACGTTACTGTGGGGGCTAAAGAAACAGAACAAGACGAGCCAAGAGCCAAGAAGATAGCCATAGTAGTAGAGGTCAAAGGAGATGAGGAAGAGGATGATGATGCTGATGATCACCCCAATGGCTCTTCCTCTTCCTTCCCGCCTGCTGCCGGAGATAGGGGATGCGAAGTTGCGGGGGTGGTCCCGGCTGGCTGGACCAGCCAACAGTGGGATGAGTGGACCAAACGCCTACCATGGCTATTCTCCAAGGATGGATGTGTAGGATGTTCTCTTTGCAGGGATGCTAAATGCCTTGTCCTCATTGATAAAACTGGAACACACTTGTCAGAAGAGTGGATTAACGGGGAAGTAACCAGTAAAAGACAAAACAACTTTCGTAAGAAAATATATAAGCACCGGGATAGTGTGTCGCACAACAGGGCAGTTGAACTGGCAGAAACAAGACAAAAAGCAATACTGCCGAACAAGATTCTTGCAATCAACGCAAAGTTGTTGGAGGAAACGGCCATCGCATTCAGATCTGCCTATAATATAGGCAGATCTGAATGCGATGGCCGTTTCCTCCAACAACTTTGCGTTGATTGCAAGAATCTCAAAGTGGTTACATCCAGCAACATCTTTTAGAGTCTAAAAGATGTTGCTGGATGTAACCACTTTGAGTTTTTCATTTCAAAACTGTACGCTTTGTACCACCAGTCCGCAAAGAATACCAGACTACTCCAGGAGGCAGCAGAGGAGTTGAACATGCAGGTTTTGAAAATCGGGCAGATTTTTACCATCAGGTGGGTGGCAAGTAGTTTTAGAACTGTCAAAGCCGTCTGGAACAACTACCCTGCTTTAGCAAGCCACTTTAAAACCGCAAGTGAGGATCCATCTCGCAATGACACTGATAGGAAGAAGTACCTTGGGCTCCACAAACAACTCTCTAACGCCGGATTTGTAGCCGATCTGGCTTGCATGAAAGACATGCTTTGTGAGCTGCAGGCCCTCTCACTAAGGTTGCAGCAAAGGGACATCGATTTAGTGAGTGCTAGTCGTCGTATTCAGCAGTGCATTGATGTACTTTACGCTACAAAAGAGTGTGGAGGTAAATCAGCAGAGAAGGCTGTGGAACGCATATCACAAGGACTGTTCAAAGGTGTGGAGCTAGTTGAGAGCAGCGGTAAGATTAAAAGGGGTCAGTTCTATCAGGCTGTCATCGACAATCTTAAGAAGCGAATGCCAGAGTCAGATCTCGTTCATATGCTCAAACCCCTTGACAAGCGCTTTTGGCCACAGGACCGCAACGCACTTATCCTTTATGGAGAAAAAGAAATACGGGCCCTTGCGAAAACACTTGGCGAATCTGCCAGTGAAGCAGTGCAGGAGTTTCGCGACTGGAAGTTACAAGATGATGCACCAGGCGAAACGCTGCAGAAGCTGTCCATAGCAAGCAGAACATACCTGCCCACGTCATCGGAGTGCGAGAGGGGCTTTTCAGCTGTAAATGACACTGACAGTAAGACTCGCAATAGACTGCGTGAAGCCAGCCTCTCATCACTACTTTTTGTGGACCTTAATGGACCTCCATTTGAGAGATTCGATCCAACTCCTTTCATCACATCTTGGCTTAAATCAGGCCATCGCCTGTCCACATCATGGGTTACTGGACGTAGTCGAGCAGACGCAGCTGAACCTAGGCCTCTGTCGTCGCTTCTGTGTTAGGTAAGACCCGCTTTTATGGACTTGGATTTTGTGCATCGTTGTGTTGTGTATTTGACGTTGCGTCTCTCCAGGCATTGAGACGTTTGTGTGTTGTTTTATAGCTGTATTATTAATAATAATGGCATTATAATTGTTCATGGTTAGGCTGCCGCTATAGGCTGGCTGCTTGTGTGTTCTGCTCTGAGTTGATTTAATTAAACAGTCAAACGTTACTTTGGTGGTCCGTGGATTATTTAAGGTTGGTCTGAAGCACTCCTTTAACCTTGAGCAACTCTGCAACTTCCAAAAAAATATTTGATTTATTTTACAATTCAAAAATGAACCAAACTTTCTTCAAAATTAAGGAAATGATACTGGGAAACGAATAAACCATTATAAGTAACGAATTAACTTAATAAGTGATCGAAATACTTTTATCAACCACCACCCCCCCCCCCCCCCAGCTCCCCCGGAGACCGTGGTATAATTCGCACACTGGCGATGACGCCATCAGTAACTGGAAGAAGATGATTAGACAGTGAAATTATTACTTGAGCCAGAATATTGCCCCATCTAATTTGCAACGCGCTGGGTTGCGTGTACATATTTAATTATTTTGAATAACCAACCTCTTATAAAGGCACTTCTATCCTGGGGGGTGGGGGGGATCAGAGGAGCTCCCCCCGGGATGCCCTCAGCCACAGGACGCATACTCTGTTGGCTGAGGGCCATCTCCTCAGCCTCTGTGAGGGCTGCAGAGGTGGACCCCTTCCAGTCTGCCGGGGCTCTGCTTTTTTTCGATTTGCTAACATGGAGGAAAATGTTACCCTAATATTCAGTAAGCGCTATTTTGAAGACATATATATATATATATATATATAATGCATTTTGCCTAGGAGTAGCCTTCTAATATATCTAAATCCTATTAAATATTGGCAGTGTTGGGGTGGCTGAGAAATGTACTACTTACATTTACTGCTTAAATATAGGCCCATCACATGTTGAATATAGCTGTTAAATTAGGTAGAGCAGGCAAAGCAGCACAATTGATTTGATTTCAATTAAACATTAGATACCTGTTTGAACTATATTTTTGTACTTCATCTTCATTTGCTGCCAAGTCCTCTTGGGGCAACTCGGGTTGTTCACACACACACACACACACACACACACACACACACACACACACACACACACACACACACACACACACACACACACACACACACACACACTATTTCCTGCCGAGCTCTCTCTCACGCTCTCGCTGCCGCGGGAGCAGTTCGGCATACGCGTTCATTAGAATTTCCAATTCCGTGGGGGAAAAGTAAGTGGATCTACGCTTTTGGTCCATGTTTGATCATGTTATCAGAGATCCATTGATGATGGCTCTTCGGCACGCCCTCAACCCAGAGTGAACATACTCAGAGTTGATTAACCCAACGCTGATCACCTGTTCTGAAACCGAAAACCCAGAGTTGCTTTTCAACCCTGAACTCTGAGTCAACCAACTCAGAGCGCAGGATTAAACTCAGAGTATGTTAAACCAGCTACCTGAAACAGGCCTCAGATGTTTTTCAGCCTGGGTTGCTGACACCTTGCCAGGTCTTTTTCGGCCTTGGGCTGATCAGGTGGAGGAGGAGGATAATTGAGGAAAGATCACTGTCCCATCCTATACACAGATACAAAAGAAAGAAAGAAAACCAAAACACATTTTAGAGCTACAGCTGAACCAAGAATAAACCGGGGAATCATAACAGGAAAAAGTCTTAACAACCTACCAGAGCCAAGAGAGGCCTCATCCCCTTCCCTTTCATTTGAGGTAGCTTCTGCACAATAAATCAGTTCCTCAAGTTCACTTGTTGTAGGGAGAGCCTTGCTCTGCTGGATGATCTTTTGTTTGAATGTAGTAGGCCACCTATGTGGACAAATACTTATTTAAACTAATTTTCAATTCAACAAACTGGATTTCCTTTTCATACGTAATGATCATTTATAAAAAATAATAATAATATAGAGTTTGAACCAACCTTTCCAAAAACTTTGCAGCCACATCTTCTCCAAACTGCAAGATGAAGTCTTGCTCAACCTGCATTAGATAAATGACATAGCAAGAGTTAAGAAACATAAAAGTGACAGTTCAGGTTATTTGTAGTGTTGTATGCTTAAACACTCATTTACCAGGCCTTTGACGTCTCGGAACCGTGGAAATTCAGTCAGAACGTCTGAGGAATTCTCTTCATCGAGGACGATCTGACGACGATATTCAAATGTAATCTTCATCTTTTGCTTGATAGTGGCCTCATCAGAAGAATACTTCATGAATGACATGGCCTCCTTGGATTGCTCTTCAGTCAGGGTCATCTCAGGACTTCTTAATGCATCTCTCTTAGCTTTCGGCCCTCCACCAGTCTGACGAGGAGAAGTTCTGGTCGCTGATGTAGCATTGCTCCTCTGGATTGTTTTGAGCCTCCATGCTAAATAACCAGTGCCACTTTCACCATCATAGAAATGTTCCTTTAAATTAAGACAAACAATACTTACTAAGTAGAAAACTGTACTTGTGTACACCCACCACAGTCAATATCTAATTGCTTATTGCATTGTAGTTTCTGTATATTTGTTTGAATGCATAAAAATACTTGCATATTCATTTTTGGAATATGGATCCATCAGGTACGGGAACATGGAAACTATGCCTTTGGCATACATCCATAGGCGTCGATTACGCCGGGGACGCGTCCCCACCAGTTTTCGTAAAGACTCATTTTGTCCCCACCAAAATAAATAAATAAATAAAATAAAAATTCAATGCAGTTTTTTAAAAATGAATGTTAATAGCGCGAGAGTCGAGACAGATGCGAACCAATCCACAAAAAGTCTATCTGGATACGGCACACAGCCGTCAACAATTTGCAACACTTGGATAGTTCTAGAATGGGGGAGGGGTGGGTGGTACGGTGGGCGGCTCCTTCTCTGTGTAATCTGAACCTGACTGCTTGCCGCGCAGCGCGCACTTCCATGGACAATCTGCTGCGGTTGCAGCCTCATGCATTTGAGGAGAGGAGTCCGGAGGAGGTAACGTAACGTATCTACAGTATATTTATTCATGATGATGACAATCTGTACAAACTCCTTTGTCGTAGTTTGACCGAGGGCAGCGAACGATTTATCTTGATAGTTTCTAAGTTCTATCGTTGACGTTGAAAGCTAATAGCCAACATTAGCTTCTAGAAGCCAAGTAGGCCTAGCTCGCTGCCACAGTCAAGTTGGATCTGACCGCTGTTAGCGATAGCATTACATAATTGTATCATCTTAGATGCAGTTAGAGTTTAGATGAGGTAACATTAATGCTACGCTACCCTCGGCCAGTCTTCCCATGTGGTGACATTTTATTTTACCAAAGTTAAGCTTATCTAAGCTTGTTATTGATGGGCTAGGCTAGTGTAACACAATTCCAACTGTGTAGGCCTAGTGGTTATATTTCTGACACTGATGCAATCCATTTTATTATCCTTCTCCAGACCAGACCTGCTGCAAGTGCCTTTGCGTGGACTGAAAAAAGGTGGTTGCATATGCATTACGTTGTGAAAATACCGAAGTAAGAACTGTGACCAGATATGGTTGTGAGTTCAGCATTTAGTTTTTTAATTGGCAAAAAAAACAGAAAAGCTTTTTGATTGCACAGCAATTCAAGCAGAACACAAAGGGTGGGTGGGGGGGGTGTGTGTGTGTGTGTGTGTGTTTTTTTTGTGACACAATATATCCAATAATAACCCAGAAAAACAGCTGGGAAACTACTAAATACAATTTATTGCAAGAAGAACCCTGAAAAACTGTTTTTCTTTATGCAAATTCTTGCAGAACACAAAACTGGGGTGTGTGTGTAAATTATGCCACGCTGGACAACTACTAAATGCAAACAAACGTAAGCCTATTGCATATTCTGTGTTTTAAAATGCCCAAACAAATGTTCACGCCTCTCCGATGTGCCAATGAAGGCAGTGGCTATTTTCTGTCTCGTTATTTTCTCCAGCTTCTCCTTGTGGACATGGCAGACAGACACACTGTTGAGTCGTGACTGCTCCATCGTGGAGCGGAGCCAATTCTTCAAACGACGCAGGGTACTGAAGCTCCGCTTCGCAAGAAGAGACTGGGACCACAAGCAACAGCCTAACAAGAGCCTCCACCTGGGTAAACAGCCGCCTTACTTCTGGTACCATGGTCTTCAAGACATTAGTGACTTCCTGACAAGAATTGAACTTGTAATTTGCCTTCAGCATAGCTAGTTGCATTTGCAGCAGCTGTGCATCCAATTCTGGGTAGAGCTCTACTACCTCGCTAATTTCTCCCGACACTAGGTGTTGCTCCAACGTGGCCAAACGGCCAAGGCCCTCTTGGTTGAACCTCTCATCCAGCTGCACGCTTGCTGTATCGATGGCAGAGAAAAATTGCACCCTGAAAAAGTCCTCTGCCGAAGACGGGGTGTGGCTTTTTGCAGGCCCACCATATCGGTTAGCTGGTTTCCGTACTTGTGGAAGATTTATTGGCTGAAGATCAAGAGATGTGGTGAGTTCTACAGCTCTTGAGTAAAGCCTCATAAATTTCTCGCTTGTTCTCTGTGCCACAAACGCTTTCCTTGTGCAATCAACAGCCTCTAACATCCCGCCAATTGTTACTGCCCTCCCTTGCAAGCTTTTATTGAGACCTTCAAGCTGCAGGAGAATATCCTGCCCAAGGATAAGGCCAAGTACCGTGTTGCCTTTTTGGAGATGGTCAAGAAGGCCACTTGCTCGAGGAGCTGTGACCCCATTCGAGGAAGCCAACTCCTCCAATGCAGCCAAGATCACCTCGTATTGGGTGAGGACCGACTTGATCGCTGGTGTTCGCACAGTCCACCTGGTAGCACACAATGGCTTGATTGTGGTGAATGAGCCATTTTCAGTCAATGCTATCTGTTTAAAGATTGTTTTGAATTTCCCAGACTGGCTAAACAAACATCCAAGGTCATGGATCCATTGGAGGGCATCTCGCACAACTGGTGTGGATAAGCAGGCTTTTTGCGTGACCAGATTCACACAGTGAGGACCACAGTGGACAAAAGTGGCAAGGGGCTGTTCTCCGCGGACCAAAGCTTGCATCCCAGATTGGTGCCCTGACATGTTTGCTGCTCCATCATAGGTTTGGCCACGAAGACCCGAGAGTGGAAGATTGAGACGGAGCAGCACATCGGAGGCAATTCTCCAGAGATGCTCGCCAGTTGTGGAAGAGGCCTCGTACAACCCTACAAACTCCTCCCTTGGTTCCAGATCTTGGTCCACATAGCGGAGGCAGATGGAGATCTGCTCTGTTCCACTGACGTCCTGTGTTCCGTCCATTATGAGGGAATACTGCAGCACAGGTAAGGCAGAAATCTCTGCGGCTATCCCCCTAATTATAATATGACCCATAATTCTCAGTAACTCATTTTGTGTGTCCGGGCTTGTGTAGGGGTGGTCTCTCTTCAGCCAGCTTGCAAGGTTGGGGTCATCCTCCGCCTTATCTCGAAGATAATTTTGGAAGTTTCCATCCAAATTGGCATGGCCCCTAAGAGCCAAGCCCTGTTTGGAGAGGTACCTTACCGCACCTACAATTTGTAAAAGAGCCAACCTGGCTGACTCTTGGGCCCTTGCTGAAGGGCGGCACAGTTTATTTCTTACGGAATCCTTTTTGTGCGCCTGTGTGTTGAGGGCAATTAAATGTGCATGGCTGTTTTGGTGTCTGCTGAATGATTCCCTACTTTTTTTTCCAGTTTCTGAACCCTACAGAGATGAATGTTTTTTCAGCACTTTTGGCCAATGCTGATTTTTGGTTTGCAAAAGCAGTCATACAGCATGGTTCCCGCGGGTCCTTAAAAAGTCTTAAAAAGTCTTAATTTTTTTGGTGTAAAATTAAGGCCATAAATTGTCTTAAATTTACTGTAAATTTGCTCTAGGTATTAAATTTTGCAGAGGGTTTTTTAAGACTGGGAAATTGTCGCGCACAACAAATCACCTAGTGCGTCTTTTAATTACGGCATTTTCAGGAGTTTTACGTTACGTTAACGTTGACATCAGTCATCGGGGGGCCGGTTGCATCTGCAGCCTGCAGCTGCGTCTGTAGGCTAACTTGCTGGCGCTACTTTTAGCTAGTGACGGTTGACATCATTAGGCCAACTTGCGCTACTTTCAGGATGGGACAGTGCAAATTCAATGAGAAATGGTTTGAGGAAGATACGTTTCGGGGGTGGTTGGAGAAGGCAGGTGACTACGAGGCAAGGTGTTGTTTATCCCGAAAGGCATTCATACTAGGGACCATGGGAGCAAAAGCTCTTGAGTCCCACATGAGGTCGCAGAAATATGACATTAGTAACGTCTTGGCTGCTATGTTCCCAGATTCTGAGTTTGCGAAGTCGTTCACCTGCGGTGAAAACAAAACGGCCTATCTAGCCAAATACGGGATCGCATCTTTCATAAAAAGAGAGCTGTCACGCAGCGTAAACGATAAACAGTACGTCCTCATGTTCGATGAGTGAACAAAACCACTAAAAGCAAACAGATGGATATCCATGTGAGGTACTGGCCCACGGACGACACCGACAGCCATGTCTTATCGCGGTACTATGGATCACAGTTCATGCTGGATCATTTTAATGTAAGTATTCCAAACAGTAAATTAATTGAATTGTGTGACGGACTTTTTCCCAAAAATCATATTCGAAGTTTGTTTGTTTATTAATATTAATATTCGAATATTTATTAATAATATTATGAGCATTAAATTCCTTCAGTAAGACCTGGATTGGGCTTCGCGGGGTTTGTTTACCGGCGTTGCTATGGTTACCGGTCCTGCGTGTTCCGACGGTTTATTAGGTATCTAATAAATCGCTGTCTAATCAATACTTCATTCAATGCCTCTTCCGTGGTCATTGCAATATTATGAGTAGACTGCGTCGGGTTCTCGCTCTCCCTCTTGGCCTGCCATAACAGGTTCGAATATTAAGGGCTGCCTAATATTTGTTTGAATTTTGATTTATTTTTTGATATTCGTGTGTGTGTGTGTGTGTGTGTGTGTGTGTGTGTGTGTGTGTGTGTGTGTGTGTGTGTGTGTGTGTGTGTGTGTGTGTGTGTGTGTGTGTGTGTGTGTGTGTGTGTGTGTGTGTGTTTGAGATCACTGTCAGCCGTGTTTACATGGACACATCTGATCCGCATAGTTGTGGAAGAACAGCTCAATCGGAATAGAAAAGGATCATATAATACGCCTCAATCGGAATACAATTATCTGTTCGTAATATAATTCTATTCGGCTACAGAAGAGGTGGTGTAGTCTGCTATAATCGACATGCATACACTTATTCCGATTAGTTTGGGGTTTAACTTAGGAAAGCTGCAGTAGTTCGCATTTGGTCCACTCCGCACTCCAAACTTGACCGCTGTCAAGGACGGTGGATTTATTGCCCGATTCATGTCTTTGTTATCACTCCGTAGTAGTTACAGTAGTCCGGTAACATATCAACCCCAGCGTGTCCGGTTGCTAAGCGACGGTCATGGGTGACTATGGGTGACACGGGTGGGTTAATGTGTTCGCGTATCGTCGTGTCCGCGCGCTTCTGAGATAACTTTGCAAGAGTACTACTACTGCTAGTACTACGGCTACGGTTGATGTGTATAAGTGACTCAATTATACACACCTTTTCTATCAAATAATTTTTCTGACATTTTTTGGGTCTTAATTTATGTATGTGTTGGTCTTAAAAAGTCTTAAATTTGACTTTAAAAATGGTGCAAGAACCATGTACAGGGGAAACACAAAACCCCCTTAACTTGCTGGCTGTAGTGCAGCCAAGGGAATGCTTCATACCAAATATCTTGGAAGGTAAGAGTCCTATTCTGCAGAATTTGTGGCTCAATTTCTCGTGCACTGGGCTGGTACGGGCTATCCATTGGGTGTTCAAGGCAGATCCCCTCAGTTTGAGTAGCTGGCTGCTCCTGAAATGTAGTTAGTTCATTGGATGTGAGTAAGTGTAAATAGTTCAGTGTGTAAATAGTTGCATTTTTGTGGAGTAGTCCAGTAGGATTGAGGACTGCATATTTGGCAAACAGAATGCAGATTTCAATGTTGACTTGATTTAAGATCATTGTTGCTGCCTGTCTGTATGTTTATTTGAATACGATCAGGTCTTTCTCAAGACATTTGAGGGCCTCACCTCGTCATGCTCATCTGCCTGTTCCTGCATTTCTTGGTTTATCTCAGATGGACCTGGGTCCTGTTCCTGACACAGTCCATGTACAAATTGAATGTAACTTGTTTCAATGTATTGAATCATACTTTAATTTCACAGGGTGAAATATTGTTGTTCATGTAGTGTTGCCTTTTTAAATGGAAATCTGTCAATTGACACACAGGTTTGTTTTTCTAGGGTGACAGTACTGTGAGCGGCCAATAATGGGAAAATGTCCTTGTGACGAGTCCATCCAGGCAAGTCACAATGCTAATCTATATTTTAAGCCATGCTCTTGGCCACTTAACATGCTCAAAATGTCATTACAAGCAAAAAATATTTTTTTTTTCTTCAGTTACGTGTTGACCTCACCTCTCCATTGTCTTCATCCACAATTTCCTGCCATTCACTAAGTCAGTGGTTCCCAAACTTTTTTTCAGGGGACCCCCTTTTGGACTTGAGACTGTTTTCGCGACCCCCCGCCCCAGCACCTCCCCCCCCCAACTTAGTGCATAATGTTACTATGCATAATAATAATGTTCAAAATCATTATTATTATTATTGTTATTATTATTATTATCATTATTATTATGCAGTAGTAATCATCACCATTATTATTATTGTTATTTTTAATAATGTTATTATTACTATGTAATATAAATCTTCAGAGACAGCCATGTAAATATGCAAATATAGCCTTTTGGCTTAAGTTTTATTATAAAACAATAAAAAAATTATTCATGACAGTCAATGATAAACAGTACCCCCACAACCCATCCCAGAACATATAATATTTTTCACCTTGTAGCAATATATGTATATACCGGTATATTATTATTTTTTTATTTTTTTAAATCAATACCTCCTCCCTGGCCCACCCCAAAACCATTAATAGTAAAGCATCAACAATTGGTCAGTAACAATATAACAATACTAACCCAATCCCCACCCCAAAAAGTTGTTTTTTTCAGTGACATGGGTGTGCTTGCCTTTCTGCACAAAGTTTTTGAAATCTTGGTGACAGCTTTGAGATTGCCACTCTCAGTTCACTTTCAATGTCCAACCTTGACCTGTATTTGTTCTTGATGGAGGCCACTGCAGAAAAGCCTACCTCGCAAAGGTAAGAAGTGGCAAAAGGGAGAAGTATGGACACAGCCTTTCCACCTAGCAACGGATAGTCTTTCTCCACTCCAATCCAAAAGGCAGGCAGTGACTTGGCCCTAAACTGCTGTTTTAATCCTATGTCTGAAGTGACGTCAATGAACTGCTCCTGTTCAGCGACACTGAGGTGAGCAGGTGTCCTTCCACTGAAGGGGTCTGTTAGCCATTCGTAGTGTGCCACTGCATCGGTTGTTGGGAAGTATTTTTGAAAATGCAGTTGGAGGGCAGAGATGTGGGACTGAACGCATGTCAAAATGGAGTTCTGACATCCTGTAGTTTCCAGAAAGGCATGTAAGTTCTGAAACGAGTCTGTGTGTCCCTCCTCCAGTCTCTGCCCCCACAGTTCCAGTTTCTTCGAAAAGGACTGCATTTTAGCAGCAAGTTGAGGGATGTGGGTGCTGGGTCCTTGCATCTGGAGATTCAACTCGTTCAATTTCTGAAAAACATCGCTAAGATATGCAAGTGCCAACAGAAAGTGTTCGTCATTGTATCTAGTCGCAAGGGCATGGCCCTCCTCCTCGAAAAAAACGCGAATCTCCTCTCTCAACTCAAACACCCGGCTTAACACTTTCCCACGCGAAAGCCATCGCGCATCACTGTGGAACAGGACGGCCGTGTGCTTGGAGCCCATCTCTCCGCACAGCGCTGCGAAAAGCCTGGCTTTCACCGGGCGCGTCTTGATGTAATTGACCGTCGCAATTACGTCGGTCATGACAGCATTCAGGTCTGGACTCAGCTGTTTTGATGCAAGCGCTTCGCGGTGAATCATACAGTGAGTCCATTGTACGTTGGGGGACGCACCTTTGATGAGCGCTTGCAGTCCACTGCGCTTCCCAGCCATAGCCTGAGCCCCATCTGTGCACACTCCAACACAACACTCCCATTTCAAATTTGCCCCTCGTATGTAAGTGTCAATCATTCGGAAAAGTTCATTAGCAGTGGCTCTTGTTTTCAGCTCTTTGCAGAAGAGAAGATCCTCTCTCATGTCCCCCGAATCGATGAAACGTATGTACGTGATCAATAAACAGTCCTTGTTGCTGTCAGTAGCTTCGTCTACCTGCAGCGCAAACCAAGTGCTAGCACGAACTCGGTCAGTCAGCTGTTCTTCAATGTCCTCAGCCATGTCGTGTATACGCCTGCCGACGGTGTTGTTTGACAGAGGAATTGATTTCAGGCCTAATTTGTTCACTGTTGCCTCGTCTCCCATGATTCTAACTATTTCAATCACGGCGGGCAGGATCACCTCCTCGCCATCTGTGTGAGGCTTCTTTGCCTGTGCTAACAGGTAGCTCATTTTATACGAGGCGAGCTGTGCATTGGCAGTTGTTGATGCTAATTTCGTGAAAGACCTACGCTGTGCCCGAACTTTTAAAAGCTCTTCTCTAAAAAAATCAATCGGCTTGTTTTTATGTTCGGGGTGTGTTGTCTCCAAGTGGCGCTTTAGTTTGTTCGGTTTTAAACTTTCGACCGCTAGCACCTTCAGGCAGAGAAGGCACTGCGGCCGCTCCTCAGCTCCCACCATCACACTGGTAAACCCCAGTCCCACGAAAGCATCGTCAAACCTCCTTGTCTTGGCTAGGGTCGGTGTCCTCGATGATATGCCGGGTGGTGGCGTCGTCGCAGCAGCAGCAGCCTTTCTTTTTTGACCGAGTGCGAGAAATTTCTCCATCGTGAAATCAACGAGATAGAATTATGGTCGTCGCTGAGGAAAACTGAATCACTGAATTAATCACTGCGGGCCGATTATCAGACTGACATTCGATGGCGGGAAAAACCGACAAATATAGAATCAAAGGGTGGGGTCACAGGGGGTTCTTTTCAAAGGTGGATTTCTCTCTGCAAAGTGGCTGTGCATTAAAAGCCTATTCTGACGCCAGTATTTTAATATAATGTTTCATATAATTATTCGTATATATATATATATATATATTTTTTTTTTTAATATGCAAACTGGCCCATCTCTCCGCGACCCCCCTGACGGTGCTCCGCGACCCCCAGTTTGGGAACCACTGCACTAAGTTCTGATTGACTTGGTTCCTCTCCCTGATCAAATGTAAACAAAGACAGAAGATTGATAACTTCATTGATTTAGCTCTGTCTTATTTATTTATTTTAAAATGCAGTGTTTTCTCCTTTTAGGAACTTGTTTCTGCCAACTCACCTCTTCATTGCCATCTACCAGTTCCTGCCTTTCATTAAGCTCTGATGCACTTGGTTCCTGTTCCTTATAAATAAATATGTGTTAACTCAATTGATTATGCCCTCTATTTTATGTGATTTATGTGGTGTGCAAACAAAAGTCTTGTAACCTTTATTGTAATGATATGACCACTATGACGGTATGTTGGTTGTGGTATGTTATCAATATTGTAATTGGTTTTTGACAAAATATTGGTTTGGAGTGTGCGTTTGCCTTCTACCATGGTTGTTACTCGGTACAATATGGATGATTTACGACCATCTAGTGGGGAGTCTGAAAACTGCTAACGAAACGTCATTGAAGTGAAAATAAAATAAATCATTCGTACTGTTGTAAATTCAAAATTAATTTAAATAGGAAAGCTAAACGTTAAAGCACATAGGACAAAACACTCCAGCACTAGGCATGTTAGCCAACAGTGTGTCGCGCTGGTAGAGGCTAGCTATCTACAAAAACCTCAAGAATTACAATATATTTCTAGAATAAATATTAATTTAGCTGAGCTCATAAGACACTAGCACACTTACAGTGCATGTCGGCTTCAATTGCTTGGCTTTAAAAAATGCTCTGATGTCCGGTCCACTCCTTTTTGACATTTTTCTGTATAATTGACTAGGTAGGATCAGAGAATGTCGTGCTCTGGTTGTATCGCTATCTCGTCTTTTTTCAGTCGTGACTAAATGTCCCCTCTGCGGCACCGTAGTTGTGGATTATTTTCGTATGAGGTGCCAGCCTGACTTGGACAATGAATGAGATATTATTAATATACCAATACTCTATGGCTGGTATGCAATGATGAGGCATCAGACAGTCAATTAATTTTAGCCTGAATACATAGGTAAAAAGCACCAGACCGCTAGTACCCTGGATGGACAGTGTCAGAGCGAAAACCTGTTGAACTAAATGGATGTGGTTAGGCAGCAGGCACGCAGGCTACACCGCGGGATACATCTGCAGACCACTGGCACGTTGATAAAGGTAAGATGCAATATTTATTGCTTAAGATTTGCTGGTACTTTGGCGAGATCTTTTGTGTTTTTTGCCCTCATGTGGTCAGCCGTTTTAACTTGAAATAGTACTACTAGCCATAGCCTCCAAGTAGCCTCATTTAAATTATCCAGTGTTAGCGTTCTTACGGTGTTGGGTATAGACTAGTGGAGATTACGATAGTGGAGTTGGTGGAGTCAGTCTCTTGTTGACTCAAAGTGACTTTTGGTCATTCGCTTTGCTTGAATTATGGAATGATTGTGTGGGGGGGAGTGCATGGGTTTTGGTCAGAATGCCATGTAGATTGGATGGATGTTTGTTGTGAATTGAGAACAGCCAGCTCATGATGTGATATGAAGCGTTCAGCTATAATTATTTTTAGCTTTTTCGATCTTGACATTTGTAGTGCTGACTGTGTGTATACGTTTGCCCCTTCTGAACTTAAACACGTAGGTAATAAGACCCTCTTTGTTTATTTTGGTATAGCTCATGTCATGTCACGTCAACATTGAGTGCATCACGGAGCAGAACATTGTGGGTCATCATGTCCAATGCTTTTTGAAAACGCTTTCTTCATAAAACGTGTCAGACATAATTTTTTTGTAAAATCTTATCAATTAGTAAGCTACACAGGTATCCCGCGTCTTTCAGAACCTTTCATGACCTGCGCTAAAGAAAAATAAGGTGCATCCCCAGCACTTCTAAAAATGCATTCCAGATTGCGTCTCTGTCCCCAGCACATTTCAAACCAAACTGACGCCAATGCATACATCTATCTGACATGCCGTGGCGGTGCCATCCTGCAACGGGTAAAATAACAATAACAAAAAAGTCTACTAAGATGGAATGTTTAAAGTTTACGAACTAAGTCTATAAATAAAAACAAAACTAACTGATGAAAGCAGAGAGGTGTGATTGAACAGCCAAATCAGATTTTACTAACAAGAGTCCAGTAAAGTTTCTCTTACCCATGAGTTTCAGTCATGTCGGCAGCAAGGATGTTCACCATCTGTCGCCGTGAAGAGTCAGTTAGACCTTTTGTCCTGTTGTATTCTTTCACAATGCGGTCTCCACCTGGTTTCTTAGCCAGGGCTGATTCAACTAACTGTGAAACACAGAAAATACAATAAAAAGTGAGCAATCCCCAAAGGAATCTGCCACATCAAACATTATACACATCAACATACGTGTTTGGCATCTCAGTCTTGTTTCTGCCATTTTGCAGATGGACTTGAATCCTCCTCCAGGATGATGGTGTCATCAGAAGTGCAAGATAAAAGTTCTAGGATGACTGAATCTTCAGGGTTGTAGTTAGAAAGTTCCAGTGCTGCATCAGGCCGTGAACTGCCTGTTGCTCCCTCCAATGCTACACATGAGGTGTGAGAGAAAAAAAAAATCCCATTTGTCAGTTTCCCACAACCTACATTTTTAACCGAGTCTAACTCAAAGAAGAGTCAGAAAGAAAAAAAGTCATGACAGAAACTTACTGTGTTTGAATCTGATTGTAAATACACCAGCATTTGGCTGCTGTGCAACGTCTTCAAAGACGTCTGCGTCCACCTCCGTTCCCGTCTCATCATACACTGTGACGCCTTTAGTGGGTGGTGGGATGGAGAACTTCATGAAAGCTTAGGGAAAAATACACAAACAGAGGCTTTAAACCCTAAAAACCCTTAGTGACGTGGTCACTGTGTAGGGCACCTAATGTCATCGTCATTATTATTTACATACAATTTTACACTCAATACAAACTCGACAAAGCTGAACATCATTGGTTGCTGTGACCCTATAAAGAAAATACACAAGAGCTAGCTTGCCAGAGAGCAAGACAAATATTTTCAACCATTAGAATATTGATAGCATGAAATGACAATGTCCACTTTGCTTTTGTTTTTACAATATAGTATGACTAATACTTACCAGCATCCAAGAATTCTTCCAAGTTTGGCTCAGTTATCCTGACATATTTTTGTTCCACATTTATTTTAGTTTTTATCAACATGATGGCACCTGTAAAATCAGAGATGAGACAATTTTATCATCTACAGCACAGCACTTTGACAGTAGCATATAGAAGCTGGGGATATGTTATTGATTAACTTAAAGCCCTTTAACATCAAGCAGTTATTCCTCAGAATAATTGCATGCAAATTCATTTTTTCATGAAATCAATTCAGAATCCATCAGATTTAATGGATTCTACATATGCACACCGTTGTGGAACATTCATGAAGGTGAAAAAATATCTGGATGCAACTTGATCAGTAGAAACGGCTAAAAGCCCTTAAAAAAAATAAAAAAAATATAAATAAATTTTTTCCCGGTCAAATAACCACGCTTGGTGGGAAACGTCTAAAAGCCTCGGACTGCACGGGACATACGCGCGGTAGCGCATGCGCTGTCAACAGTAGTTGAAAGCCGTCAACAGTACTATTTACGCACTCCTAAACGTTGACATGGCTGAGGGGAAACGAGCTAATGGTGCGTTCGAGTATTCTCTGCGAGCCGACTCGGATCTCGGATCGGACGCCACGCCCACACTAAAATCGTTTTATTATGTTTTGAGCGTAGGTCGTCGGAGAAAAACATGGACGCCACCCGGAAAGCTATTGTTGCGGTAGCATTGGCCGACTACTTCTACTATTTTCATTTATATTATTTCAGGACTACGAAATAATATAAATGAAACGGTGCGTTTTCACCGTACGAAAACGCAGCCATTTGAACTTCTACAATTTTCACTTAATTTCATGTTTCAATGTATCTTCTGCATATGTAAGTTATTACAGCAATACGAGTGATTGAAATTGCGATTTAAACCACCAAAGCGGTCCAAACACAATGAAAACAGTTCACTGAATGTCACACTGGGCGCATCCATCTTCAATTCTATCTCGGAAGCCTCGCTCGGTCACCGCTGAGTTCAAACGAGATGGCGAGATCGACTTCCGAGGAAAAGGGGCGTGTTTGTGCGTGTCGCTAGGCAACGTCCTCGGAGCTCCGAGACGGATGGATATTAAAACGCACCACCTACCATTTTCACCCTGAGTGGGAGGAAGATTATTTTTTTGTTTATTCTCATTCAAAGCCTGTTAGTTTGATCTGCAATGCAACGGTGGCGTTGGCAAAGAAAGGGAATCTGGAGCGGCATTTTAAAACTGTACACGGGAAAAAGTTTTGTGAGGTTAGTTACTGCAGGCTGGGAACGATGCGTGTGGTTTTGCAATGTTGACACTAGACTGGTCGATTTCGGGAGGTTGGCTACTTGAAAAGTAGATCTTGAGTCAAAAAAGGTTGGGCACCCCTGCCGTAGGCACATTCAGTGCGTTTACATGACACTCAAGAAAGTCAAATTATTGGTAATTGCTAAAGGAGAAGTGAATGTCATTCATGTCTCTTTCCCTCATCCTCTCTCTCTCCCTCTCTCTCTCATTCTCTCTCTCCCTCTCTTCCACCCTTTCTCTCTCCCTTTCTCTCGCCTTCTCCATTTCCTTCTCTCTATCCTGCCGAATTTCCTGCAGCCTATCGAGGAGGGCAGTCTCGCATGGATCCGTATTCGGCCTGACGCTTTTCCTCTTTCTTTTACCCCCACGGGAGGCTGATGATGTCGGGGTAGGGGGATGAGATGATGGGGTAACAGACTGAGGAACGGTTGAAGCCACTGCAGTCAGGGTGGTGGGAGGGTGGGGTTGAAGAAGAGAAGAGGTAGAGGCAGAAGTCATCAGAGTGGTGGTAGGGTCAGATAGGGAGGAAGAGGTAGCAGAAGCCACTCGTGTCGCGGTGGGAGGGTGGGGTGGAAGAAGGGAAGAGGTAGAGGTAGAAGGGTGAGATGTGGAAGAGGTAGTGGTTAGAGGGTCAGATAGAAGTGGAAATTGGGATAGGGATGAGGTGGGGTTGGGGGTTGATGGAGGCGCCTGATCTGCCTGCAAATTAGGCCTTTCCTCCTCCTCCTCATCGCCTTCCTCACCTGCCTACAGAAAGACACCTGTTTTCAAACATCCTGACCAAGTAAATAGCCTACCATTACAAAATACATTGAGAACAGTCTGTCTCTCCACACACACACACACACACACACACACACACACACACACACACACACACACACACACACACACACACACACACACACACACACAAACGTTGATATTATGCCTACATACCGGTAAATTTGATTCGGTGGACCTGTGCCGGATGAACTCGCTCAACCAGCTAAGTTGGGTCAGGATTTTAGGATAGCCGAAAGTTATTTGCCCAGCACCACTTCTGCACGCGATCTTCCATTTTTTATGCGCTCTGGCGTATTTGTCCCGGACAGCTTTCCAGTCTGTTTTAACTTTTGCAACCGATTTTTCCATTGCACTTGCAACCTCCCTCCACGCATTCTCCAAAGCATTCTTGTTGGAATGTAACATGGATGAAGTGTCATATAAATGCTCATATAATCTAATTTCGCTCGCACAATTTTTCATTTCATTCGAATTTTCTTCCGTTAATATAACCTATAGTTGAAATTAACGTACAATATTTGCAGTATCGCCCCCACCAACAACGCATGGTATTGCATGGATCGGCAGGTCGCGTATCAAAAATCTGGAGGACGCGTTTTGCTACGCGTCGACGCATAATGGCGGCCGAAGCGTCGCGTCGCGTAGCCTTTTGGACGCGTATGCGTAGCGATGCGTCGACTATGTAAGGGCCCTAAATCGTTTAAAAACAAGACATTCTGGAAGAAAAAATAATAAATAAATAAAACAAAAACAAGACAAAACAAACAAACAATCAAGACAGTGATCAGTTAGATGTTGTGTGCGAGTTTGAACAGGTGGGTTTTGAGTTGTGACTTGAAGGTTGTAATGGTGTCCGACTGTTTTATGTGTGGGGGGAGGGAGTTCCAGAGCCTGGGTGCTGAACAGCTGAATGACCGGGCACCCATTGTAATGAGTCGTGATGTGGGGATACATAGTAGTCCAGCAGAGGTTGAGCGGAGGGAGCGGGAGGGAGTGTATTCTTGGAGGAGGTCGCAGAGGTAACTGGGGGCTAGGTTGATGGTGATAGAATGATGGTGGTCCACCGAATTGTACTTTGAAGAGTTGCCAAGGTGTCTAAAGAAACATAACTTCACTAAATACTGGCATTCATAAATATAGACTTCTCCACTCGATACTACTTCAATTAATTTTGGTTATGGCGATGTTCGAACCGTACCTGTCAGAACTGCATGGCAACAGTTACATAGGCCTACGGTTTGAAATCGTGTATTTGTCCGAATCAATCACGCAGCATGATTCGCTGAACATTGCCAGGACTGCAATGTTGTAGAAGTCTTGCATATAATATTCATACAATGCAAATTTGTTATCAGCCGGCTATCGCTTCGGAGTTAAATGGTAGGAGTAGCCACGTTTACATGGACACATCTGTTCCGCATAGATTTCTATGCGGAACAGAAAATGATCATGTATACGCCTCATTCGGAATACAATTATCGTTATTAATAATTATTAATAGAAGAGGTGGTGTATTCCGTTTTAATCGCCATGTATACACTTATTCCGAATAGATTGGGGTTTAACTTAGAGCAGCCGCAGTAGTTCGCAATTGGTCCACTGAGCTCCGTCTGTACTTTTAAGCACACCGAACTTCCCCGCTGTCAAGGAAAGTGGATTTATTGCCTGATTCACGTCTTTGTTATCACTCCGTAATAGTAGTCCGGTAAGCGTGTCCGGTTGCTAAGCGACGGGACATGGGTGTTTATTAATGACGTGTCCGCGGCGTCCAAGATAACTGTAAATTAGTAGGCTACTACTAGTACTTTTGCAGGCTGAACGTTAAAATACTTCTTAACTTAGAGAGATGGCAGCTGCAGTAGTGCGCAATTGGACCTTCGAGGATTCCTGGTTACTAAATTCCCGTAAGACCACTCTCTCCCACCAGTCTTGGCTGCGGACTCGCATCCAAATTCCTCTTGTTTGCGGCGGAGCTTAGGGTAAATATAAAGATCTGACGAGAAATTGACGTTGTGTCGAAGATAAATCGAGATTTAAAACACTTAGACTAATTTAAGAGAGAGAGTGTAAAAGAAATCGAGGGTTCCGGAGCAAGAATTGAAAAAAGACTTTATCGTGAAGAAAAACAACAACGACAACAGCCTGAGTAAGTCTATAGAGTCACTGTTCGAACATCGATTCCAGCTTCCCTTTATACGCATACAAACATACAAGAATTTCTTTGTCCCAGTGGGGTTTCCGCCCAGTCAATCTTCGTCTCAGCATGTTATCAACCAAGCCCTGGTCTGAGGTCCGCATGGATTTAACCTCGTTAGCCAAGATGACCCAAGGCTGAAAGGCTGAGGTCAACATGGCTTGACCCCGCAGCTTCTTGCACATTCCTGTGTTCCACCATCTGCTCTGAACCCTAGGCTTCGCAGGCATCATGTGTCTTCCACCATTAAAGATAAAAGACTTTATACTAATCATGGTTTACCATAGAATATACTCATTAATTTCTACCACAGTTGCTGCGCTGTCCTCCTCCTTCTTAATTGAAGGAGCAGGTAGATAAAAGCTCTCTCCTGCTGTGCTTTCATAAAAATCTAATTTAAAATCCCCGATAGTGATAAGATATCCATTATGTCGCCGCCGGTCCAGAGATGTGTCAGGTGTGCGCGAGAGACATAACGGACACTTTTGTTACCGCCATGTATACAGTACATTCGGAACACATTTTAGGAGCAGATCTATGCCGCATAGAAATCTATGCGGATCAGATGTGCCATGTAAACGCGGCTAGTGTGTGATTAGGCAAACATGACATTTCAGGACATAAAGTCACGTGACCGCAAAGTGTTTGAAAGTTCTAAATGTCACCGCTAGTTGGCGTTCACACACTTTAGCAAAAACGTACACACACTTACACAAAATATTTCCGGAAATAATGAAAATTTAGGACAAGTGAGATTCTTACACTAGATGCATTATTTAAGACTGCAGATCACTGTAGCATGGTCAGAAAAGTCAGGACCATGATTTTGTCCTGACATTTCAACACGTCCTGACTTTGTTGATGTTTGTCCAGACATTTGTCCCAACTTTTCATGGAAACAAACACACACACACACACAAACACACACACGCACACGCACACACAATGCATTTCGCTGCTCAACTTGAACATGTGTTCTTACAGTATAGAGTGGTGGAGGGATGACGTATGTTGGCCAACCCGCCCTGGGTTCCCACAAAAAGCCAACGGGTTTTTCCATTGGATTTTGGATTATTGCTGAAAAATTAGCATACTTGAAGCACCTCCTCAAAAACTGCAAATATATAAATAAATAAAAATAACGTGCTCCAAAGAACGAAATTTAAACCAATGCATTCTGAATGGGAGTGTTTCTCCGATTTTTCCATGCTACACAGAACGAAATGTAAACCCATGCAAATAAAGACTTCATGGTCATAATCATTTAAATATCATTAATCTCCTGAGTGTGTAGGGTGGTATTCTATTTTTTTCAACAGGGCTGCATCCAGTCACTTGACCGTCATGGTTGCTATGGTGGTTGCTATCGACCACCCCCTCTAATCCTTACATGGCTCTAAAAACCACGCGGCAAAGGAGCTGCCGTCAATTGTATTGTTTTAGACAGATATTCCAAGGTATCCTTAAAAGGCAGCTTGGATGTTTTTATTTTCTGCAGTTTAGACTTCTTCTATAACTTATTTTTGAAAGCAAAACACCAAGCTCATTGATTTAACGTGGCAGGGTTATTTGAAACAATTTATTGAATAAATATTTGTGAGTAAATCCTTCTCCTGAGTTTGCTTCCTATTTATGTCTAGTGTACACCCCTACTGTCCACAAGCATCCACCCCCCCTCCCCATATGGATTTGAAGAATTGTTATGGATTTGAAGAACCCTCATATCTGAGGGTTCAGAAGGCCTGAACCCTCAGATATGCATGTTGGTAGGGTGTAGGTCTGGGAAGAACTTCAGGCCAAAATCTTGCAAGCGAGCCGCTGGGTGAGGTGCAACAAGATGGAGCACTTGCTGAGTCATTTCCTGTAGGGCTGGAGCCACAGGTTGAAGCGTATGCGTCCTTTGAGACCCCCTTTGATATATAAGAGACCCCAAGGTACAGCTTACTTAAAGGTTCTCGATTCAGTCACCTATTGCATCACTTCCTTTAGGGCATCGGCCTCCTAATAGATCATTGTAGTATAATTGAATGCCCTCTTTCATATATATGATACCTCCACCACTGGGACGTTGCAACAATTCTCCAAATCCATATGGGGAGGGGGGGGGATGCTTGTGGACAGTAGGGGTGTACACTAGACATAAATAGGAAGCTAACTCAGGCGAAGGAATGACCTCTCACAAATATTTATTTAATAAATTGTTTCAAATAACCCTGCCGCATTAAATCATTGAGCTTGGTGTTTTGCTTTCAAAAATAAGTTATTGAAGAAGTCTAAACTGCAGAAAATAAAAACATCCAAGCTGCCTTTTAAGGATACCTTGGAATATCTGTCTATTTTTTAACCATCGGACCCTAGTTTACGACAAAAACAATCCAATTGACGGCAGCTCCTTTGCCGCGTGGTTTTTAGAGCCATGTAAGGATTAGAGGGGGTGGTCGATAGCAACCACCATAGCAACCACGACGGTCAAGTGACTGGATGCAGCCCCGTTGAAAAAAATAGAATACCACCCTACACACTCAGGAGATTAATGATATTTAAATGATTATGACCATGAAGTCTTTGTTTGCATGGGTTTACATTTCGTTCTGTGTAGCATGGAAAAATCGGAGAAACACTCCCATTCAGAATGCATTGGATTAAATTTCGTTCTTTGGAGCACGGTTATTTTTATTTATTTATTTATCTTCAGTTTTTGAGGAGGTGCTTCAAATATGCTAATTTTTCAGCCAAAATCCAATGGAAAAACCCGTTGGCTTTTTGTCAAGGGAACACGGGGCGACGCTCACTTCCGGGTTGGCCAACATACGTCATCCCTCCACCACTCTATACTGTAAGAACACATGTTCAAGTTGAATGATAATGAATGAATTTATTCTTTATTCTGCCATAGTATTTATTTAATGGGGGGGGGGGGGGGGGAATAATAAGTAGTGATGGGATTTTCGGCTCCTTTGCGAGATGCGGCTCTAATGGCTCTTCTTACTGTGGAGAGCCGGCTCTTTCGGCTCCCAAACGGCTCCCCATACACATGTTTTACATTATTAATTAATTAATAGCTTAAACCTAATTTTATAACATTTTTTTTCATTATTGACATTGTTAAGCACTTATGAGTAAAAATGCAGCATAACAATGCTTTATGAATAAAACCTTTATTACAAAATAGCACCACTTCCAAAAGAAATAACTTAAAAAAATGTAGCAGTTAAATATAAATACAAACACCCACCACAATACAAAAAAGTAGGCAATCAAAGCATAACAGAAAAGCCACAATACTAATATCAAATAAAGTGCTTTTAAATTTAAGTATAACACTATGACAAAACAAAACAAAGTTTTGAACCACTCACTCACTGTATTAAACACAGATACCCATCACAGTATGAGAAAAGTATTAAAGCAGCTTCATGCCAAAAAGGCATAATTTCAAGTATTATTTAGACCTATAGTGCTATTAAATTAAAGTATAAAACACATGTGAACAACACAAGTTTTGAACCACTATAGAGATAAGGAACTCACTGTATCACTCAAAGACTTACAGATTGGCGTTGAGAAACACCAGGGGCCCTATTTTAACGGTCTGAAACGCAAGTGGGAAGCGCAAAGCGCAAGTAGCTTTGTGGGCGGTTCTACGGCACTATCGCTATTTTACAGGCGGATAAATGACACTTGCGTCGCGGCGCAAGTGTCAAAAGGGTTGGTCTGAAGCAGCCTAATTACCCGTAGGTGTGGTTTGGGCGTAACGTCCAACAAACCAATGAGAGTGCCAGCTCCCATCCCCTTTAAGAGCCATGAGCGCATTTGAATCGGACGAGTTGATATTTTGACAGCGCGTCTGCAGTCTCCGATGAGACAGATGCACATGAATTTCAAACTGCAAATGGCTCAGTTTATTGCCAAATAATATGGCCTAATTCACACATGGAATAAGGGGTTTTCTTCCACAACTTCAGAAATACTGAGTCTTCAAATAAATTTCGCCAAAGAAAACGTATATGATATAACATATGATATGCGGTAACTGTGGTTCTATTTAATGATATACGCAATACATTATAAACATTGTTTCTTATCAGTATTGTATGCTATCCTAATATGCATGTGTCCCCGCGGTAATAGACATTGCCATTGATTGTATTATGCGTTACGTGTTTAGTTTGCGTGTGTTTAAACAGAGCACACACGCGCGCCCGCATTCATTCATTCTTTTTAACACTCACTCGCGGTAAAACAATGTTTTTCACGATCAAATACTCATCAATCCTAAAAGTTATGGGCATGTAGGCCTACACGATGTCTGTGTCAAGAAAATATGTTTTTGCTGTACGGTGTTTGCAGATGCATTGATTTAAAAGTACAACTTATTACCGCTGCATCAGCTGTTCTTTCCCAAATAATTTACCAAGAATGTGCAGCTAGGTAGATCAGAGAAGCAAAGTGTATGCGCGAGGTGCACAAGCAATCCGTATGCATCGCATGCGCATGTATGCATCCGCCCTTAAAATAGCATCTGAACAACGCGCCACTGACTTTAAACCAGGTATTTCCTGGTCAGTAGCGCAATGGTATTCAGCAACGGCAAAATAGCGTTTGCGCCAGAACACGCCTCCTCCTTCCGCCGAACCGCCCCTTGGGGCGCATGATCAATCCCTAATTTACTGGCGAGTGGCGCTGGTGGGAAAAGAACGCTCTGCGGCAGTTGTAAACTAGCAACGACACATGCGCCAGTGATTAAGTCACTTGCGCCGGATGCAAGATAGGGCCCCAGGTGTCTAAGCTTGGCAGGGCTGATCCTGTTCCTTCTCTCAGTTATGATCTGTCCAGTTTTGGAGAAGATCCTCTCTGATGGGACGGATGTTGCCACTATGCACAGTCTACGTGCCATCACGTAAGAGAGCTGTGGATAGATCAGTGCCTTTGTCTCCCACCACCTCAGTGGGTCGGCACTGCGCTGGAAAAGAGGCTCCTCAAGGTAGGACCTCACCTCCAGAATAGCATCAGCTGTAGGATTCCTGGTTGCAGTGTCTCCGCTTGCCCGCTCCTCAAAAAACCTCCAAACAGCCGATGCTTGGGGCTCCTCCGGCTCATGTGCTGCTGCTCCCTCCTCTCCTCCATGACCCCCTTGCAGGTGAGATGACTGCCTATGCCTGGATGCTGCTGTGGTAATTATTTGGAGGGCTTTGTCGACTGCTCTGTTGTCACTAAAGGCCGCCTTTTTGAAGCGGGGGTCGAGGATGGTGGTTTCGGACAGAACTGCATTGTATTCCATCCGGTGGAATTTTTTGTCCATGCTTGAAGAGAGGGAATTCACCAGATCCTTCACGCACGCTGTGGTGACTCTGCTCTGGTGCTCTGTTGTCACCCTCTGAAGACCCCTGCACAGTATGAGCATTTTGGAGGCAGTAACATACCTGAAAAAAGAAGCATCAAAATATTATATTTTATATAATATTTATTCATTTAGGCTATTTAGCAATATTATTTTAAGCTTCACTTCTAAATTGCTTGACATAGGCTACTAATATTTTTTATTTAATAATATTATTTTCAGCCACTTCTAAAGCTGTTTGTCAAAAAAAATATTTAACAAATAAAAAATTACAATGATAATAACATCCTAATAAAGTTTAATAGGTCATAGTAATATTATAGTAAAGTTCAATGAGATGATGTTTGAACACTGTACCTCTCTGCGCTGATCTCCACTGTGACCTGGTCAAAGGGCTCCAGGACGCTGCAGGCCTCTTGCAGAGCCTCCCACTCCTCTTGGCTGAGAGGAGCCACAGGTGCGTTGATGACCGCCAATGTTGCGATAACCGCATCCTTAGATTCCAGGATTCGCTGGATCATATGGAATGCCGAATTCCACCGGGTGACACACTCCTGTTTGAGCTTCAGCTCTGCCATAGACATCTGCCGTTGGGTGGATTTCAGTTTTTGGGTGGCTGCTGTGCTTCTGTGGAAAAATTCCACTATGGCCTTTACTTTATCCACAGTGGGCTTTATAGCCCTCAGAGCATTTCTCACAAACAGATTTATGGTGTGAGCCAGGCATGGATGGTGTGTCCATTTCAGCAGCTGAATGGCTTTTGTTATATTGGCTGCATTATCTGTGACACAACACACAACTTTGTTCTCCATCCCCCACTCTCTTGCCACTCGGTGGAGCTCTTCAGCCAGGTTTTCTGATGTGTGCCTGTCACTAAATTCAAAGCAGTCCAGTAGACATGATGCCATACTGTAATTTTCTATGAAATGGCAGGTGACGGCCATGAATGACGTGGTGGCGCGGGATGTCCAGCAGTCAGTTGTCAGGCATACAGCTGAGGCTGTCTTCACCCTCTCTTGCAGGGAGGCCCGTGCAGCATCATATAGGCCTGGGATGAATTTCTGTGTGAGGGTTTTTCGGCTGGGGAGGGCATACATAGGATTGAGGGCTTGGCAAAAATTCCTAAATCCAACATCTTCAACAATGGAAAAGGGTTGGTAATCTCTGGCCACCATCTTGGCCAACTCCTCGTCTGTCTTGCTGGAGTTAAGGATTTCTGGAGGAACTGCTTCATAGAGCTCTGGGTTGTGGGTGCATGAGGGTGGGTTGCAGGCTGGGGTGTAAAAATGGAGGCAGTTGTTGCTGATGCTGAGGGAGCAGTTGTTTTGGCACCTGAGGAAGCTGCAGCTGTTGCACTTGCGCTGGCAGACGGTTGTGGTTCATTTTCTGTCCTCGACTCCTCCAGCAACACCGCTGCATGCGATGTCCGCATGTGTCTGTGCAGGTTGTTAGTGGAGCCTGCACGATAGGATATTCTGGTTTTGCAGAGTCTACACTCTGCCCTGGTGGAGTCTGACGTAGCATTAAAATGAGTCCAGATTTTGCTCCGTTTTCTGTCACCACTCATTATCACACAGGCCTATTCAATTGTCACACTGACTCCCCTTCTTTATGCCGTGTGTGCTTCTTGACTGCTGCGTGCGTGACTGTGCATTGACACCTGCCCACGAACGCTATACAGCTTGGCCAATTGCCTGCGGTTTCCAAAAAAAAAGTGGAGAGAAACTTTTTTTTCAGTGTTTTCCCGGCATATTATTAATTGAAAGCTGCGTGTGATTGGTCAGATGTGTGGAGCACACGCTTGACAAGAGGGCAGTGGAGACATTAAGGCACAGACGGAGGAAAAAAAAAACCTCTGCTTTACCACAGGCAGAACGCGCAAGGAGAGAGAGTGAGAGGGGGAGGGGGGGGAGAGAGAGAGTGAGAGGGGGAGGGGGAGGGCAGGGGGAGAGACAGCGAGGCACCGCAGGAGAAAAAAAACGAAAAGCAGAGCACAAGCACAGCGACAGGGAGGCGGAGAGAGCGAAAAACTGAAAAAAAAAACGGCTCCCAAATAGGATCTTAAAACGGCTCCCATCGTAGAGCCGGTTCCAATCGTTCACGTCAAAGAGCCGGCTCTTTGAGCCGGGTCGTTCGAGACCGACACATCACTAATAATAAGTAATAATATTTGAGGGAATATTTATTTTTGTTGTTTTAGCAGCGAAATGCATCATGTGTGTGTGTGCCTGTGTGTGTGTGTGTGTGTGTGTGTGTGTGTGTGTGTGTGTGTGTGTATAACACGCTATTTTATGTTGAAATGCGACGTAATCCAGTGTTCACGAAAACGTACACCGTCAACGTATGCTTTTGACGACTGGGTTGGCTCTCAGATATACGTGTTTCTAACAAGATCATATCATTAAAAGTTACATAAAGTAACGGTATATTAACACAAACGCAGGAAACACTTGAGCTGCTAGTTTAGTGAAAGCAGCGTCCATAGTAACCTGACGTTGTTGAAACATGCGAGCGAGCCGATAAAATCTTCCTAATAACTATAAAACTAAAGATCAGACACAATCACTGACTGAAGATTATGCAGGTAAAAAGTATATTTCTCGCTAGAAATGTTATTAGAAACACGTTAAACGATGAATCGGTCCTAAAATATTGCATTTCCCATTCAGATAATAAAGATTAATAAAGATCATACACATTCACTGACTGAAGATTATTCAAGGAAAAAGTACATTTCTTGCTAGAAATGTCATTAGAAACACGTTTAACATTGAATCTGTCAAACAAATCAATAGACAATAGTTGCATAACGTGACGGCATCACCGTTGATGGACATTGATTTCCTTTCGTCTATATCCGGCGGTGAGGGATTAACATGAATGTCTATCTGATTGACGCCCGCGTTGAAAAACTACGCAAAAGGTATTACATGAATGTCTATCTGACGAACCCCCGCGTTGAAAAGCGACGAAAAAGGTACAATTTCTTTGTCGGTAATTGACGCCAGGGATCCTTGGCCATGCGGCAGCGTCACACATTTGACGAGTAGGGAGTGAGACTGTGTTGGTTTATCCAAGCATATGATTGGGTGAAAAAAGTTCAAAGCTATTGGCTTAGAAATTCAGAGGAGGAGCTAATTAGCATATAACTGGAACGGGTTCTGAACTTTCCTGAACGCGTTCTGGAACGCACACCGATGTGCCTTCAGAACGCGTGCTGAGTGGCTTTCACGCGTGCTGACACGCGTTAAACTTGTTCAGAACGCACGCTGATAAGCGTAAAATAACGTCGAATTAAGTCCACCTGTTCTTGCCATACCCCGGCAACCCCCAACACGGTCTCACTCACGTGCAAGCCCCCACCTTCCTGTTCTTCCAAGGGCCTCCCCCAGCTGACCCAATGATTCGCCCCCACACTGATTGACAAGAAGAACATTGCAATACATGCACATAGAACAACTGGCATAACGGACAACGAAATACAATGCAACATATAACACACAAACTATTTAAATGTCCCTGGGTTGCTACAGTATGAAATTATGGGCTTGCAGGCGAAACGTAGACGGCGTAGCCTACATGAGTTATGATATTTTATAAAACGGGTGGCTTAAATTCAGCGATCTGATTGGTTCCTAACTGTTGTATAAGATTCAAGATTCAAAGTGTTTATTGGCATTTGCACAAAAGAAACTTGTGGGCGTATACATAACTGCTATGACGTCCAATAATTTTTGGAAAGTTTGCAGAGTTTCTTAGGTATCTAATAAATCGCTTTCTAATCAATACATCATTCACTGCTTCTTCCGTGGTCATTACAATATTATCAATCGACTGCGTCGGGTTCTCCGACGTCTCTCCCTCTTCCACAAATAATCATAAAAAGTTTTACTCATTTATCTAAAGTTATATTTTTCTTATATTCTTGCTATAAGGTCTGCTGGAATGTTAGAAAGTGCTCAGTATTAAATACATCTTTTTAAATTGCTATGTTTATTCTAGATATTATTGTTGATGACGATGATGATGATGATAAACACAAGGGGCCTCCAGTGGTCTATTTGGTGCTCACACTGACAGTAAAACTGTTTTCTTTTTAACTAGAGTCTTTCACTTCTCCACCTTTGGAAAGGTAAGTTTCAATACAGTTCCACATCCAGACATAATGATGAAATAAAGTCTTATAGTAGACAGTATTGCAATTTAATATAGGTGAAATGTTTCAAATTTAAGATAACAAATGCTATTAATTTCTATTCCAGTCTCGGAAAACGACCAAAACAGCCACATTTATAGTAAAGGCCATTGACCAGCTTATGCACTCCGCTGAGTATGCCCAGAGTGAGGACTTTTGGGTAGCGGCGTGCATGCACCTGGGAATTCCACTATCCAGAGGAAATAAAACGTGACTGAAGCATGCATACGAAATGCATAAAAAGGTATAGTTTAATGGAAAATTTTAATGGGAACTTAGATGGTAATACAGACATAAAATTGTATATCTTCAACCAAAATATTTGGGAGTAAAGCAGCAATGCTGTGTAGACAGCTACCCTCTCTCCCATATAAGTCTAGCATTAAAAAATTACATTGATTATGTTTTTACGTGTCATGACCTGATGACGTGTCAGCATTCCTACATAACATTGCTGCAAATGTTTTCTATCACTTATTTTATTTGCAGTGCATACAGTACTGTCCCTCAACAATTGCTCACTGATGACCCAGCAGTGTATACAAATATGGTTGTTTCCCTGGGCCCCTTCTGCTCCATGTGACCCCTTGGGGTCTTAAAGATAACAGAAAGAAATCAGTTTGTTCAAACATTCACTCGTTCTGTTTGATCAAGAGGGCCTGGGCTACCAGACAAACACAGGCAAATGGGATTCATGGAGATTACTGTAACCAATTATTCATTTCAGAACAAGATATGATTTTTTTTTTGATGCTGTTATTCTTATGTACTTCAGCCCCAGATGACCACACCTGAGGTGACCACCTCCGGCCACACCAGCCCTTCTGATGACCACTTGCGCAATGTCACCAGCATCCTCCGCCGCCTTCAGCCCGGACAAATATTTTGTAGATTCTTTGCCTCAGTGTCCTGCCTTCTTTTTTGTTTCCAAAGAAGACTGGTAGGCATTGAGGAAGACCCAGGTGAAGCGGCAGTTCTCCAGCCTCGACTGGACTGCGGTGATGTCAAAGGGCATCAAGGAGGTCAACCCGTACTGCAGCTTTGCCTTCAAGCGGCATGCTGTGAAGACAGTGGGATCAAGGAGGCGTGGGGCCCTGTTCAAGGCTTCTGCGTATTGTGCCTTTGAAGATTGCCCTGTCCAGGTTGAGCTCACCATTGATGATGACTCCCTGAGGGCCAATTTGACCTTCACAGGGGAATTTGTGCGGCACAGCAGGAGGCAGCTGGTACGCAGGCCTGAGTCTGCTGTAATACACGAATGTTACATTAAGTCATGTAACAACAACAAGTCCATTATAACACATGATGTGTAAACATGGTATCAGTAAAAATTGTTTGCTTATCATATCCAAATTAATTAATTTGAGGTGATGTGTGAATTGGCCAAAGTTATCCTAATATAAATTTTCCTTTTTATACCAGAGTGAATTGGGGCCATCGCCATTTCTTCTGCATTTTCAAAATTTGCTAAGAAATGTGCAAATGGACAGAGATGGTGACCCAAATCTGTATCGATGCCCAAGCATTATTTCCACTCTACTGCAGCATCTCCTCCCTCAAGCTCCTTTGTGGACTGGCATCCTCCTGGGTTAGTCTGGAGTAAACACAGCCTGTTCCCAATTAAAGTCCTCAACCTTTTATTCTAGCTCTGTGGTGTCCTCTACATAAATTCCAATACATAAATTGGGGTTATTGTCCCATAAGTTAATTTCTTTCCCACCTACCCTATCCTCAGGTGACCTGGGACGCCACGGGAAAGGGCCAGTTTATTTGCAGCTGTCAAAGAAATTTGAGAAAGCAGCAAGTACAGCTAAACAGGTATAATATCAGATCAAAGTTAATGTTGCTCATAAAGGCATATTCCTTATGAAATACTGCAATATTATTGAACATGCCACAAGCACTGCTCCAGTGCTCCCTTTGAGCTGCACTGTGGCTGCCCACTGCTTTGGGTGAGCCAGTGTGTCCTTAATAATGTCACACCCCCGAGTGTGTGTCTGTTCCGGAAAGGGTGGAAAGCAGAGAAAGTCCCCCCCCCACACCCCTCTGCTTAATTTATTCCTAGTCCTCATTTAGTGTGGGTGCATTGATTTGATGAAAGGGGCGAACATACTAATTATTGACCAAAATGTTTCAATTGGGCACAATTTCTATGTGTCAATCCAGAACTACACACAGGACAACAGGACCCAAGGGATAATGGAGAAGAGCCAGTGGGACTTGAGGAAAGTCAGGCTCCAGAGCAGGCGCTTCAAGAGGATGGACGATTTTGTGGCCATGCATAAAGTCAGCACGAATGCCCTGCTAAGGGAATATGCTGACTCACTGAAGAAAAGGAGGAAGCAGAAGGTGATATGCTATTTCTACTTAAATACTTATGTATTTAACTAACTCTCTGGGAGAGGCATTTTTTATGGACTCATACCACTGTAGATGTTTGTATATAAAGCATATAAAGTGTGTGTATATTTCACATGAATGAACACAAAATCCTTGTATGCATGTATTTATGTGTAGACAATGAAATGTGTGTGCAAATTCTAAAGGTTAATTCTGTGAAACCGGCCATTCAAATCTTTGATTGGTTTTGTAGAGACATCAGGTGGAAACTGAGAAATGGAAACAGAGAAGCCAAAGGAAATGGGGAGTGTACGTGGCACCAAGGAAGAAGGCATTTACCTTTTAGACAACAAAGGTAAATGTCATACTCATTGAAAACATTAGTGAGCATCCCTCCTAAGGATACCAACAATTGTCTTTTGACTCAGTATGCCCATATATATTTGAAATAAATACAGGCATGTCGGAATCACAGAGTAGTGTGAAATTTAAGGAAAGGAATATTTCACTTAGAGCTTTTTCATTGTTGTGTTCTGTACACTAAATCTTAGAATGCTGAACCTTTGAGCACTGCTCACTGCCCATCTGAAAGCCGCCCATCCTCACCCCTCTGCCCTGTGAACGTCCTTCACCTTTTTTTTTTTTTTCATTTCATTTTATTTGTTGAGCACTCTTCATTCTGGGCAGAATCTCAGAGTGCTGAAGTTTAAAAAGTATACATTTTTAAAAAGTAGGAAATTTACGAATAAAAAGGTTTTTAGGCCAGTCTTAAAACAGTTTAGTGTCTGTGTTGCCCTTAAGTGGTCAGGGAGGCTGTTCCACAGTCGAGGGGCTGCAGCGGCGAAGGCCCGGTCGCCCATGGTGCGTAGCCTGGTGTTTGGGATCTGCAGACTGTTATTGGATCTGAGGGGGCGGGTTGATGTTTGGGGAGTGATGAGTTCTTGCAGGTAAGGGGGGGCATGACCGTTTATGCATTGGTAGGTGAGTAGGAGGACTTTGTAGTCAACGCGGGATGAGACAGGGAGCCAGTGCAGTGAGTGTAAAATGGGGGTTATGTGGTTGTATTTCCTGACTCTCATCAGGATCCTGGCAGCGCTGTTCTGGATGTACTGCAGCTTTTGGATGTTCCTGCCAGTGATCCCAGTGAACAGTGAATTACAGTAGTCCAGTCTTGAGGAGATGAAGGCGTGGACGAGCTTCTCAGCATCTGGCAGGGTTAAAATGGGGCGGAGCTTGGCGATGTTTTTGAGATGGTAGAAGGAGATTTTGCACAGATGCTTTATATCGGGGGTCGGCAATAGGCGGACCGCGGTCCGGGTCCGGACCCAACTGACGTCCTCTCCGGACCGAGACACAATTGCAACAATAATATTAATAATGCGATTTTTTTTTTATATACCGTATTGGTCCGAATATAAGACGGCCTTTTTTTCCAATCGAAATAGGTCCGAAAAAGTCGGGTCGTCTTATATTCGGGGTCTAGTATTCAGAGCGCAGTTTCTCTTCTTCGCCTCTCCCTTTAAATGTCAATACACATTCGCGGCCGCAGGTTGCGCCAGAAATTGGTTCCGGGAAGAAGTAGTCCAGCGTCCTTAACAACCAGACCGTTACCGGTGTTTAAAGACAGGCTGACCATTAGAGACAAGTGGCTCAAAAGTGGGTCAGGTCAATCAACAACAGCGGAGGAGCTATGATGCCAATTTTAAAATAATGGTCGTCAATAAGGCAGAGTCAAGTAACAACTGCCAAGCTGCCAAGATGTTTGGGGTCACGGAGTGTAACGTAAGAAGATGGCGAGCACCAAAATAACGTCTCAAAGACGTCAACAGTCAGCGCAAATCCTACCGTGGTCCTCAAAGTGGCCGTTTCAGTGAGGTTGACCGGAGAGTTTTTGAAAACGTCAGAGAAAACGCGCTTTGGGCGGTGCCGGTGGAAGCGGAGCAGCTGGGGAGCGATGACAGCGAGACCAAACACAGCGGGGCAGAGGACGTGTGTGAGCGATAGACAGAGATCGGAGGAGAAGTTTGGCGAATTTTGGTTAAGTTTAGTTAAATATGTGGCCTGTATTTTTCTATGTTATTTAAAAATGTTCCCAATGTTGCTTGATATTAATTTTGAATCATACTGTACATATTTTGCCTTGAAAGTGCCGTGGCCTTTACTGGCATTATTATTATTGTCATTGATATAACAAGTGTTTAATTCACTGTTCTTTGTTCTGCAAATCTGGTCTGCAAATCTGTTTGTGTTGAAAAACGGGGGGTCGTCTTATAATCAGGGTCGTCTTATATTCAGACCAATACGAGTATATATAATTTTGACCAAGAGATTTTAACAACTAATGTTTGGGTGACTTTTATAAACCCGTTAAATACATTAAATTAACTATAACTTTATGGTAGGCTATGTTTTTGTTTAAACCTTATAATGCCAGTAGCCAATCAGATGATAGCCTGCCCTACGAGCTGTGCGACTGGTGCACGCAAGCACGGCAAAATTGACAGAAGAAAAGAGTGCCTTCAGTTGAGAGAGAAAGCTTCATTGCAGTTGAAGAGAAAGGTAGATTGTGAGAACAGAGCTTTTAAAGAGGAGTGTTCATTCTGCCTGCATGCAGCTCTAAGCCTGTGTGCCTGATCTGCTCCGAGACGGTGGCGGATAGTCAGTTGTTGACCAAACTGATACTACTAGCGCCTTAAGTACTTATATTGGCTAAATATGCCTCTGAATCATAATGCACACCTTGACTGTTGGTACATAAAACACATGCAGTCCTATATCAGTGAAAACAACGGTCATAAAAAATGTGTGATAGACCCCCGGACCCAAGCTTGAGGATTTTTTTTTAAACTGGACCCATTAGGATTTTAATTGCCTACCCCTGCCCTAGGGCCTAGGCAGAAGAAAATGAGGATGCAATATAATTGCTTATTTTTTATAGCTGCTCTCATTTCAAATCATAGACTTACACCCTGGATCATAGACCTTAATTGCAGCATTGATTAAATGTTAATCCTGACTTTCAGTTAACCTTACTGTGGAGGAAGAGGTCGACAGAGGTGGTTGTTGCGGTACTGCCATCTCAAATTAAGGGTCGGAGCATCTATGTACACCACTCGGAGCTGCGTTCACTACGGCCACACCTGTGGTTGACAGGAGAGGTAGGCATCTTTAAACCTCTTCCTCTCACTGCTTGTCTGCACTGCTTACACACTTAGCAATAGCAATCATACTGACGGGCGAACTAGTGAATAGTTGTTATAAGTAATAAAAGGAAAGTTGTTGGTTGCTGTACAGCTGCTACTCTGAGTGAGTGGTGCGCTCATAATAGGCCACATACTGTATATATGCCAGAATGACGTTATTCATTTCAATGGCCAAAAAAATTGTTTGCTTTCATGTGGTGATGCTGTGTGTTAATGTTAATCAAACATTACACTGTGTTCATCAGATAATTCATGGATTGATGCATCTCAGTGCCTACACACACAATGTGGTAGACACCATCTACCTGATGGACCATTACACGGCAGGTGTGATTTTGTTTGGTGACAGAGCCACAGTACACCGTCAAAGCTTACCTAAGGTATAAGTTCAGTGTCTGTTTGTGCATTTGATGGTATGTTGTGTGATGGGAATACTTACTATTAGGGATGGGCATTATTAATTGATGATCGATCATTGATCGTTAAGAAATGTGTCCATCAATTTATATTGTTATCGATCAAAAGGACGTTTTTTTATCTGGCATTGAGAAGACACGTGTAATAAAGCGGACTACACCACCTCTTCTATTCCACATGGAATTCTATTCCGATTGAGCTGTTGTTCCACTTCAAATCGGACCGGAAGTGTCCATAAACGCGGGAGAATGAACAATCAATTTCCATTGCATTTTGAATATAGCATATAAATAGTTAATTTTAATGTAAAAATATTAACGATTAATCGATTAATTGATCGTTAATTCTCCCGACGATCTACTAAGACAATTTAATCAAATGCCCATCCCTACTATACAGTCGTTCATGAAATAGCTGGGATGAGAATCTTCAAGTCCTCTTCATTAGGAAGCACTATGTATTTTCACTGTCTGAAAGCTTTCTTGTCCATGCCAACATTTCTATCAAATATGGTCCAGAAGATAGACATCATGATACTCATAGGTAAACAATTGACTTACATGTTCATTAAATCATCATCAAACATTGTTTTTTCATGCTGTAGGTAAACTTTGAAAACTATGATGCGATGCTGTCATTCATCCATGTGAATGGTAATCATTGGAACATGCTGGTTTGTTGCCTTCTTAATTTTCACTCAGATGTTTGTTATCACATCGTGAAATAAAGTATTAATTACAGTATACCCTCTCTTCTTTCACAGTACATTCATGCAAAGTCTGGCACAGTCTTCCAATTGGATCCATCACCAGCATCCTCTGAGCTTGAGGACTCTACACATGCCGCCACGAAATACAGTCAATATTCAAGCTAGAATTCTAAACATTTGAAGTCAGTCATGTTTACATTCAACAATGGCAGCTGTTTCTTATTGTATGACCTCAGTAATCAGTGGTATGTTTGAAGATATGTCCATATGCCTTATATGGCATATGGACATATAAGGCATCCCCGCGAGCGGGGACACTCTCCCGAGCTCATGCAGATCGGACGCACGAATCTCTCATCCGCCCATCCTCTTCACCGGTAGGAGCGGGGTTCTTCTTTGTGGGGAAGAAGGATGGCACACTTCGTCCCTGCATCGACTACCGGGGATTGAATAACATCACGGTGAAGAACAAGTATCCCTTGCCCCTCATTAGTTCCGCCTTCGTCCCCCTCAACCTTCGCAACGCTTACCACTTGGTTCGCATCCGGGAGGGAGATGAGTGGAAGACCGCGTTCAACACACCTTTGGGTCACTTCGAGTACCTTGTTATGCCCTTCGGACTCTCCAACGCCCCCGCTGTGTTCCAGTCCCTGGTCAACGATGTCCTCCGGGACATGCTGAACCGCTCCGTGTTTGTTTACGTCGACGACATCCAGATTTTTTCGAAATCCGTGGAGGAGCACCAGGTCCACGTCCGGTAGGTCCTACAGCGATTGCTGGAGAATCGTCTGTATGTCAAGGCGGAGAAGTGCGTCTTCCACGTGCCATCCGTCTCCTTTCTGGGATGCATAATCGGTCAGGGCCAAATCAGCATGGACCCCTCCAAGGTCTCTGCGGTGGCCAAGTGGCCCTCCCCCCCAACCCGCAAGAGACTGCAGTAGTTCTTGGGATTCGCCAACTTTTATCGGCGGTTCATACGAGGCTACAGTCAAGTCGCGGCACCTCTCACGGCCTTGACCTCCACCAAGGTCCCCTTTTCTTGGACTCTGGAGGCTGAGACCGCATTTCGGGAGCTCAAGCACCGCTTCGTTTCTGCGCCCATTCTTGTGCAGCCCGATCCCGCTCTTCAGTTTGTGCTGGAGGCCGACGCTTCTGACACCGGAGTGGGCGCGGTCCTCTTCCAGCGTTCTACCTCTGACCACAAGCTCCACCCCTGCGCCTTCTTCTCCCGCCGGCTGTCCCCGTCAGAGAGGAACTATGACGTCGGTAACCGCAAGCTTTTGGCCGTCAAGCTCGCGTTGGAGGAGTGGCGGCATTGGCTGGAGGGCGCAGACCAGCCCTTTATTGTCTGGACCGACCACCGCAACCTGGCTTACATTCAGTCGGCTAAAATACTGAATTCCCGACAGGCCAGGTGGGCCTTATTCTTTGGGCGATTCAATTTCTCCCTCACCTACCGTCCCGGTTCCCAGAATGGGAAGCCGGATGCCCTGTCCCGCCTGCACTCTCCCGAGGACCCCCGTTCTGACCCCGAAAACATCCTGCCCCCCGCTTGCCTGATCGCTACACTCACCTGGGAGATTGAGTCTGCGGTGCGCCGGGCTCAGAGGCAGCAGCCAGACCCCGGTACCGGTCCTCCGAATCGGCTGTTCGTTCCAGACGCTGTACGGTCGAGGGTACTGCTCTGGGCTCACTCCTCCAGGCTTACCTGCCACCCAGGAATCACCCGCACACTGGAATTCATCCGCCGGCGTTTCTGGTGGTCGTCCATGGATGCGGACGTCCGCGCGTTCATAGCAGCATGCGCAACCTGCGCCCGGAATAAAACTTCTACTCGTTCCGGTCTGCTTCGACCTCTACCCATTCCGAGTCGACCGTGGTCTCACATCGCCCTGGACTTCGTCACCGGTCTGCCCACGTCCGAGGGAAACACCACCATCCTCACAGTGATTGACCGCTTCTCCAAGGCCGCACACTTCATCTCGCTCCCCAAGCTCCCCTCTTCAAGAGAGACCGCGGACCTCCTGGTCCAGCATGTTTTCCGCCTTCATGGCATCCCGGTGGATATCGTCTCGGACAGAGGCCCCCAGTTCACCTCTCAGGTGTGGCGCGCGTTCTGTACTGCTCTAGGGGCCACACCCAGCCTTTCCTCCGGATTCCACCCCCATTCCAACGGTCAATCAGAGCGGGTCAACCAGGAGATGGAGGCAGCGCTCCGCTGTATCTCTCACGCCAACCCCTCTTCCTGGAACTCTCAGCTCCCCTGGGTCGAGTATGCCCACAACACACTGGTCAACGCGTCCTCCGGTTTATCCCCGTTCATGGCCTCGCTGGGTTATCAACCAACCCTGTTCTCCTCCTCCAACCCTGTTGGAGGAGGAGATTTCGGTCCCGTCGGTCCAGGCCCACATGCGCAGGTGCCGGCGTACTTGGAAGTGCACACGCGCTGCGCTGGTCCGCGCATCCTCCCACTCCCAACTACAGACCAATAGGCGCCGCCTACCTGCACCCCAGTACGCTCCCGGACAGAGGGTGTGGCTTCGGGCGAAGGATCTTCCCTTGAAGGGAATTTCTCCTAAGATCTCCCCCCGGTTCATTGGACCTTTTGAGATTGAGGCTATCATCAACCCCTGTGCCGTTCGTCTCCGACTTCCCCCATCCCTCCGTATACATCCGACCTTCCATGTGTCCCAGGTCAAGCCCGTCTCCTCCAGCCCGTTGTCTCCCCCTGCCCTGCCCCCACCTCCACCCAGGATTATCGACAACCACCCGGCGTGGACGGTCCGTCGCCTCCTGGAGGTACCGCGCCGCGGGCGGGGTCACCAGTACCTCGTCGACTGGGAGGGGTACGGTCCTGAGGAGCGCTCCTGGGTTTCCCGGAAGAGTATCCTGGATGCCTCGCTCGTCCGGGACTTCCACCAAGATCATCCGTCTGATGTTGGGCGTCCGCCGAGAGGCGTCCGTAGAGGGGCGGGTACTGTCACGCTGCGTCCTGCTACGCGGTCCACTACGCGGTCCACTACCTCCACCTAGTGGCCACTTGGCGCCGGTGGTCCTTCTCCTTACACACCAGCCTGCAGTCATCTAATCACCATTCCCTACTTCAGTCGGAGATCTCCTACCAGCCGGCGCCAGTTCGTCGTTACTCCTGCACAGTCAGTATCGGTCCTACAAGCAATCTCGAGCTTTATAGCAGCCTGTCCCCGTGGTAACTCTCTCCTTCCCTTTCCAGTACTCTCCGCTCGCCGAACCCCTGCCTGCCCGACTACCCGCCTGCCATCGCCCCCCCTGCTAGCCTGTTAACGAACCCCTGCCTGCCTGACTACTAGGGCTTTGACTTCGAACTTCGTAATTCGAATATAATTCGAATATCAAAAAATAAATCAAAATTCGAACGAATATTAGGCAGCCCTTAATATTCAAACCTGTTATGGGCAGGCCAAGAGGGAGAGACGTCGGAGAACCCGACACAGTCTATTCATAATATTGTAATGACCACGGAATAGGCAGTGAATGAAGTATTGATTACACAGCGATTTATCAGAAACCCAATAAACCGTTGGAACACGCAAGACCGGTAACCATAGCAACGCCGGTAAACAAACCTTGCAAAACCCAATCCAGGGCTGAATCCGAATACTCATACTTATAGTATGCATTTTGTAGTACGCCACAAATATAGCGCGTCTGAATGCTCAGTACGCATTGTGTAGTACGGAAAACGTTAAAGAATGCGTACTACCCATTGGTACCACCGCCACAGTATACAACGGTAGGTCACTACGCTATCCCACAAAGCAACCGGAGTCTGGTAACGAACGAAGAAGTGATGGCTGACCCGACACTACCAACAGCGGCTTAGAAAGACGTCGTAGAAAGCGGCGAAAAAATAGTCATTAAAAAGAGTAAAAAAGTAAAGTAAGTCATTAAGTAAAAAGAGACATTTTTAATTTTATAGCAACGATGACAAGACGGAAAACAGGTAACTTATCAAGGTAGTTTTGCCGGCATCTGAGGGGAGATACGTCATCTCCAAACATCCGGTGGAGTTTCGGCGGTGTTCGGAAGCGTTCAGAAGCGTTCTACGCATAGTAGTACGGTCTTCAGCTATGCGTAGAACGCTTCTGTTCAGTAGACACTGAACAGAAATAGTATGTACTAAGTATTGGGATTCAGCCCAGGTCTTACTGAAGGCATTTAATGGTCAAAATATTATTAATAAATATTCGAATATATTCGAATATTAATATTAATAAACAAACGAACTTCGAATATGATTTTTGGGCAAAAGTCAATGCCCTACTGACTACCCGCCTGCCATCGCCCTCCTGTCTGCCCGTTAACGAACCACTGCCCGTCTGTCTCTCCTGCCGGTTCCTGATCCCCGCCTGTCTGACTACCCCGCTGGTTCCTGATCCCTGCCTGTCTGACTCTCCTTCTGGTTCCCGATTCCCGCCTGCCTGACTCTCCTGCCTACTAATAAACCCCGTTCCCCTTTACCTTCGTCTCTGCCTGTGTCTGCGCTTGGGTCTCCACGTTCCATACCCCTTACAATTATAAGTGAATACAAACTTCGCTAAAATGTATCTGTGAATGAACAATGTTTTGGTAGTACCTAAAGAAATTATTACAACATCACATTTCTTCAGGGAATACCTCAAGATGAGGAGAACATCCCATGGGAAAACGGACTGGGTTGATGTTCAGTGGAAAGGAGGAGTAATGCCCCACCCAGTGCAAAAGGATGGTTGCAGTTGTGGTGTTATTGTTGTCGAAGTAAGTTGAACTATGTAATATATTGGAAACAAAATGTTTCTTTCATGTTTGCAGTGGTAGAAATAAGGTTCCATTTAGGTGTTTCTGCACACATGCAAGATTTCTGTAAACCCTCCCCGTCATGCATGAGTTGACATATGCTTTAGTTATCGTTTAAAAGAGGAAGACAATTTTCAATAACTACAGTGTTGTTAATTTAGATGGCCAGAGCAGTAATGGAAGCCTTCCCTCAGTTGCCCAAAATGCAATTTGAAACCTCCAAGAAAGCCATGGGAGAATCTAGGAGGAATATGGGTCTCCAAGTCCTTGAGGCATCAGGTACAATAACTTAAATAATGAATAACTTAAAGGCACTCCACATGAATTCAGATTAAATGTGTTATGCAAATACACTTTCTTTCAGTCTTTGATGAAGAGAAATGTTCAATGTGACTGACAGGCCCCCTGGAGAAGCACCTGCCAACACAGACTGGGTGAGTTGTTGTGAGCAGCAGTTCAATGTGGGATCGTGATGTGACATACAGTGTTGGTAGCAACTTACTAAGTTACTGTAATAATATTACCCCAAAAGATAACAGCACTTATTCCTTCATGAGTTATATGTAATGCACTACTTTTCTTAAGTAACTTCACCGACACTTGTGATATACCAGTTAAACTTAAATGTTGCTACCAACTGACAAAATCATGTGCATGAATAAATCATGAATTCATTTTTAAATTCAACAGATCCAGTGTGATAAATGTGACCGGTGGTTCCATGCCCTCTGCTTGACCATGGAACCCTGGACACTTAAAGAGCTCAAGCAAAAGCAATAGCTGTGTGTGCTGTGCAAATAAATATTTTACCTGTCCGACAAGTGCCTCATGACCTTTATATTACCTTTACATTTCTCTCGTTCCGCTGCTGCAACTTGCAACACATCCCATGAGCCCCAGCCAGCATGTCTCCTCTCCTTCTCTTCGCTGCTGTGTTGGCCTTAGTGCTGTGTGCCAGGCACCGACTGATATGACCATATTAACCGGTGTGCTGACTACTTGTACACAAGGAACCATGTGATTATACGGTATAGATTTTGAGAAAATTTCATTTGAAAAACGTACACATGCATATTCTCGCCTTTGCAAATTGCATTATGTCTGTGTGATGCACACTAATGTGTGCCCACATTTGAGTATATTAAGTTTTTATATGCTGCACCATTTTATATTATTAAGACACTTTATTTCCTACTAAATTGATTTTATTTTGTATGAGCAATATCTTTTATAGTTTTACATTTTTACAATGCAAGTGCACTATCCTGCCAGTAGGAGGCACAGTAATATTGTGGTTTGCCTGAATCCCCGTGAGATCCTCATAACTAATGGGGATCTGAAAAGACAAGCCACGTCTCCCGTGTCAGCATTCTTTTCTCTTTGTTTCAGGTGGGTTATGTGTTTAAAATGTAAAACAAGTTGATGTGAGTGATTGGAGAATGTGTAGTGTAATGTTTTAGTAAAGTATGAGTGTGAAAATGAGTACATGTGTAGCTAGTAAGGACCGACGCTCGCCGAGAGATTTGTAATGGCGGCGCCGTTTGAAGTCTTACCGTTAAGCTAGTAGCTTTAAGCTAGTACAGACCACGCTCGTCTCTACCTTTTTGTTTTATTGTAATAACACCACACGTGGCTCACTTCTTGACGTTTTGTAAAATGTTAAAAACGGGTTAAGAAAAGTTATTTGAAGTTCAGTAATAAGAAAATGTTTGATAGTAGTAGTTGATAGTTTACAAGGTAGGTACTGTTAAAAATACTAGTCCAGTAAAACCTAATGGGTTTTAAGAGCATTAAAGATGCACTTTGTACAAACTGTTTATTGTATCAGAGACAAGAGAGATGAAAGAACAACACTGTTAGAAAAGGTGTGTTTTGAATTAAGAGTATTTTTTGTGTATTTTGGACATGGAAAATATGTCTAATTAGACAACATATGCAGTAATATGATGCTGAGTTTAAAATGCATGGACAATGTGAAGATAAACAGTAACCTTCAGTAAATTGAGAAATTAAATGAATAAATATAACTAATGAGGATCTGAAAAGACAAGCCACGTCTCCCGTGTCAGCATTCTTTTCTCTTTGTTTCAGTTATCTATAATCTGTCCACGGCGATCCCACCTGGGACCCGTTACAGTTTCTTGGGGGCTCGTCCGGGATCGGCGCCACCTTCTGGCCGGAAGCTGATCCATCCTAATGACATCTGGGACCAATGACCAACGCAGACGTGTGTGGAGGCCTGCTGTGAACGTGAATGAGTGGAGAACCCTGTCCCAGAACCGAGACTGTGCATTACCGAACTGTATAACCTATCGTGAGGTAGAAGAGCAACTATGGCTGACAGTGGAAGGAAGAACCTAGTGTGGGACATTAGGAAGAGTCTACTCGCCTTGTCAGGAGAAGAGCTCTACCAACTTACCAAGACCGTGGGTCCAGTGTCGGGCAAAGAACAGTCCGAGCTTGAGGAGGGAAATCAGGAGGGATGTTTCGAATACATCAACGCGTTCATGTACAGTAAGCAGTTGCTTGATTCAGAGGACAGTGGTATGGTTGATTTAATGATTTTGAAAGATGCTGTTGATGATGTGTTGACGCACCGTGATGCAATGTTGCTAAATGCGATGGGTAATTTTGAATCAAATACCATGCAGACTGACACTTATTCAGTTCGCCCTGCTCACACTGTTGATATTAATGCGACCCAGTCAAACCAAATTGCCACTGAATCTACCATAGGTGACACTCCTATACAGATAGCTCCAGCTGATGCCAGCTCTAGTCCCGCCACAACTGGCTCATTCAGCTCTGCGTTGCCTAGCCAAAGTACTGATAGGCTTAGCGCTAGTACAGTGACTTTTGTCCCAACTTCAAGCGTATCTAGTGCTACAATGCTAAACACATCTGACACATCCAACGCTGAGTTGTTAAAAATGTTGGCTAGCTATGAAGACCTTAGCAAGAAGCTAATACAGTGCATCCCAGTTAATGCTACACACTCACAAGGGGACTTGCAACCGTCCTCACTCTCATTCAGCAAGCCTGAAAGTGAACTGCCGAACAGTAACCCGTCTGCTAAATCTGTCACTCAGCCAGGCCGTGAGGAGATGATCTCCATAAGAGAACTTTCCTTCCTTCAAAGAAGAGAGTTTAAAGTGCAAGGCGGACAAATTGGCGACCAATCATCAGACATCAGTGACAATAATGTCTGCAAACAGATTGAAGAAGGAGTCAAGGCACGTTTCACTGATGCAGAAATAGTCTGTGGTGTGTTAAAAATGATCAAACCTGGAATTTTCAAAGATATGCTAATAAGTAAGGATGACATAACACTGACTGAACTTAAGGTGTTCCTCCAGACCCACCTAAGAGAAAAAAACAGCACAGAGTTATTCCAAGAGTTGATGTTCGCAAAACAGGATGAAAATGAAACACCACAACAATTCCTTTACCGTGTGATGGGCTTGAAACAGCGTATCCTATTCACATCTAAACTGTCAGACACAGGAATAAAATACTCTGCAGCTACATTACAAGATGTTTTCCTGCATACAGTGTACCAAGAATTTGGAAACAAACACACAGACATACGCCGAGAATTGAAACCTCTCCTTTCAAACAGTGACGTCAGTGACGAGACAATATTACGCCATGTAATGAAAATCCAAAGTGAGGAAAGCGAGAGACAGAAGAGACTCGGCTCTTCCCGTCGCCAAACTGCAACAAATGTACACAGCGCACAGCTTGAACTTAACACAGTTAAGGGGTCTAGCAATAAACAAGAGAGTGCAGACCACAAAACAAAATCGGATCCACTTAAAGAACTTGCCGCTAAAGTAGATGTACTTACAAAAATGGTTGAGGTCATGCAACAACACACCCAACCACAACCATTCTACAGTGAGCATCGTTTCAACCAAAATAAGGCTCAATCCAGGCGTGGAAAGCCCTATGGTTGTCCGAAATGTGTTGAACAAAACCGTCAAGATTGTAAACATTGTTTCATTTGTGAGGAGGAAGGACATCGGGCAGCTGGCTGTCTAAAGCGACAAAATAAACAGGGAAACTTCAACCGGCCTCTGTAGAGGGACATCCAGTGACCGGATCTGAAAGACAGTCCCAATCTAAATGTTCAACAAAGGCTAATTGTGACAATCATACCAGCTTTATCTCATCCACTGCAGCACCAGTCAGCAGACCAAATAACTGGAAACAAACAACTCAGCCTTCTCCTAAGCCACCACTTACAGCAAGAGGAGCTGTTGCCAACCTAATTGGAAGAAAAGCCTTGGTCCAATGTAATCTCAACGGGTTAGCAGTCACCTCATTGCTAGACACAGGGGCACAAGTTAGTATGATAAACCGTGCCTGGAAAGACCAATACCTGCCTGACCTTGATATTCACCCAGTGTCTGAAATAATTGAAGAAATAGAGGAACTAAAAGTCTTTGCTGTTAATGGAGATCTCGTACCATTTGATGGATGGGTAGCCATAAAGATAAATCTACCAGGAAATGAGGACCCCAGTCTTTCCATCAGCGTCCCATTCCTTGTCAGTACCTTACCCCTGGAGAGACCACTGCTTGGTTTTAATGTTTTAGAACAGCTCATCTCCAGCCAACCAGAAGGGTTAGTGCCTGTCCTTGTTAATCTGCTTTGTAATGCTATCTCTGTCCCCAGTGAAAAAGCTGAAGCTATTGTGAGCTTTATTCAGACAGCAAGGCCAGTCATGCAACAGGAACGTCCGCGGACAGGTGCCCAGGATATTGTCATCCCAGTTAGTAGTGTGTCGTGGTTAAAGTGCCGGCTTCCACCAAACATTGATGCTCATGACAGTATGGTTTTGTTTGAAGCAGAAGAAAATAGTGTACCGCTAGAACAGTTGGACGTGGGGCCAGGGTTGTTTGACATTAAAAACACAGTAAAACCGTATGTCACCATACCAGTTGGTAATAATACCAATCATGACATTACCTTACCCCGAAAGACAGCTTTAGGGACCCTGCAACATGTTGAAAAAGTTGTGGAGGGTGACGTCCCCACCAAAACACAGTCCGCAGTGACAGTCAGTGAGGTCACCACCACTCAAACCAGTGACCCAGCTCCACCCTTATGGCACCCACCTGTAAGTCTCGACCACTTGGATGGGAAACAACAGGACGCTGTTAAAAAGATGTTGTATGCGGAGTCCCGTGCTTTCGCAAGAGATGGAAATGACATCGGCTGCATTCCAAACTTACAAATGGTGATAAACTTGAACGACGATATCCCTGTACAAAGATCGTACACCTCCATCCCAAAACCGCTCTTTAAAGAGGTAAAGTAATATATCCAAGACCTCATAGTAAAGGGATGGATAGTGAAGTCTAAAGGTACGACCACACCAACCGCGTTACTCGCGTTAGGGGCGTTGAAAATCTGCATTTTTGCATAGGGAACCATTGGTATAGGCGCGTTACACGCGTTGAAGCATTGCGTTAGGGGCGTTAGACGCGGCAGTTGCACGTAATTACGCACGTAAACGCAGTAACGCGCCCAACGCACGGAGTTCAGAAAATTGAACTTTCAAATTGAGCTTGACCCGACGTCACTGGCAGAGAGTAGTGAGCTTGCACAGAAGCATACGGCCGACATCTTTCTTTATTCTGGGTGGAAATAGTAACATAGTTACGCCATTAAATGGGTTTATGGACATTTTTAGCGAGAAATGTGCATTTTACTTTCAGAATGTTCGCTTGGTGAATGTGAAGGATGTTTGGTTTGATAGTTATGACGAAGAGGGAACGCTCCGTTCACTTGCATGGACAGAGTCTCTGGTTGCTAAGCAACCTCAACGTCTTGGCGGACTATATCTCTGCTGATCAACACTACGAATGCTGGAAACACACCAGACACACCATGTGAAGTTATTTAACCCGATTATTGTTATTTATATCCGAGATTATTTAATCTAACCCGATCTAAGCTCTATCATGCACCCAAACACGGCGGCGTTTGGGTTTCCTACCTCGGACTCCAGCGCAGCCACGGCCGACATCTTTCTTTATTCTGGGTGGAAATAGTAACATAGTTACGCCATTAAATGCGTTTATGGAAACATTTTTAGCGAGAAATGTGCATTTTACTTTCACAATGTTCGCTCGGTGAATGTGAAGGATGTTTGGTTTGATTGTTATGACGAAGAGGGAACGCTCCGTTCACTTGCATGGACATGGACTGACTCATCTAGCTGCGTTGGAGCGTTGGAAGCGTTGAACCACCACACACTGATCAAGCGTCAGGTTAGGCGCGTTACTCGCGTTATCCAACGCGAGTCATCATCATCACATCATCACATTTCCCTCTTGGCGCATTTAATGGCCTTGGGGCGCTCATGCTAGCACTCTGTCTAGCACTCGCTGAAGTTCGCTTTTATTCATCATCGTCCTCCTAATCTGTTGGGCGTCTATCCCCAGAGTCCTTTCTGTCTTATTCCAAACTGTCTTGGACGCTCTGCGATCGAAGAGCACCTGTTTTTGCAATGCCGAGTTATCCATGCGGCAGACATGGCCCATATACTTCACTTGTTGGGTGAAACAGAAGTCACGTATTGGACGCGTCTTGGTAATTTGACGCAATCTTTCGTTCGATAACTTGAAGCTCCAGTCCAGAGATGTTTCATCGTGATTTTGGGAGTCTGTTTCTGCTGATCGTCGACTGTGACTAGGTGCATTCTTCCTCTGAAATCCCCCTATCACCATCTTCCTGAGGAAACCATGCCAGATGACTTCAACTTTTTTCAGTTCACCTTCCAAAAGATGCCATGCTTGTATACTATACAAAAGACGCGATCGTACGCACATTGTTAGAAATCGTATCCGAGTGTCCAGTTGTATTCGCTTGTCCATGAGGATGTGTTTGAGTTCATTCCATTTCTCGAAGGCGGAGCTCATTCTTGCGTGAAGGAAGGAACTGGTGTTATCTGAATTTGTGATAGTATATCCGAGGTATTTAAATTTCCTGACATTCTTGATCTTCTTATCTCCCACAGACACTATGCTTTCCTTTTCCATCAAAGCTACATCAGCATTAAACACCATTGTCTCGGTCTTGTCATAGGACATCTGTAGCCCAAAGCGCTTGAACGTTTTATCATAGATGGTCAATATCTGCTGCAGTTCATCAACAGAATTTGCAAATATACCCTGGTCATCGGCATACAGTAGCTCAGTGATGTTGCTGTTTCCATGGGCTGGTGCTTTGCTCCGCAGCTCCCTTGGTGATACTTCATTTGGAATGTTATACTCTATATGGAAGCCTGTTTCCGGGATAGTTGTTTGTACTTCTTTCCGTGCGGCTCTTACCACAAAGTCCATATAGATGTTAAATAATGGCGGGGACTCAAGGGCCCCTTGACGACATCCAACAACAGTTTCAAAGAAATCCTTTCCACCTTTAATACATGCCTTTGTGCCTGTGTAGAGGGCTCGGAGTATAGCTGTTAGTTTAGGACATCTTAAACGGATGTCAAGGCAGCGAAATAAAGCATCTCGCGGAATCCAGTCGTACGCAGCTTTGAGGTCTATAAACGCCACAAACACGGGAGCTTTTGATTTCTTTGAGAGTTCAAGAATACGTCGTAGAATAAATATGGCGTCAGAGGTTGATCTGTTGGCCCGAAATCCATATTGCGTTGGTAGAAGGATTTTCTCGTATGTCTCCCTGATCCTATTAATGACGACACCAGATATCACCTTTGACAGAGTCGCAGTTATGCTTAATCCTCTGTAGTTTTCAGGTAACGATCTCAGCCCTCTCTTGTATAAACAAGTTATGGATGCTTCCAACCATTTCTTAGGGACCATTAAACACGACCAAATCTTACGCAGTAGAAGTGTGATGTACTTAAACAATGATTCTGATGTTGTGTATTTCAGTTGTTCAGAGTGTATATTGTCGGTCCCTTGGCACCTGCCATTCTTCAATTTTGCTATATTAGCCTTGATTTCTGAGCAGTCTGGCGGGCTGTCGTTGATGACAGGAAGGCCATCAGGTGGTAGCAGATGAGGATAATCATCAGGCTGTTCTAGTTCCGGCTGTGGGTTGTAAGAGCGGGCTCCAAAGTGTTCAGAGAAGTGTCCCTCCAATTTTTTGGTCGGTATCATCGGTCTTTTCACTCGTGATAGTGATGTATATCTTTTCATTAGCCTAAACTCCTCCTCTGTGTCACGCTGTTCACTAGCATAATTAAGTTGATTAGCCTTGGATGTAAAATAGTCATTTTTCAGCTTGGTGCGAGCTTTCCTGACATCGTAAGACAATGCCTTCTTCTTCACTGGATCTTTCTCTTTATGGTATTGCTTCAACAGATCCTGGTACTCTTTATTCGCCCATGGTTTTATCAGCTCATTTCTTGCCCTCATTGGAATGGTTTCTGTTGACGCCTGTTGTATTACACTTGTTAGCAGTTCTTCAGCTTCGTCAGGCGTCTGAGGACTTTGATTAGGCAGTAGCATAGAGTCAAGTGCGCCACTATACAAGTCCTGTATGGATGGATCATCTCTCAATCGGCGCAGATCAGGATGTTTTTTATCCGGCTGTGTTTTGCGAGAGGTCTTCTTTAATGTTTTCCTCGTACGGAACAATGCGTCCATTACTACAATGCAATGATCTGACTCAAATGGCAGACTTTGCATGGGGTATGATCTGCAGTTGGTAGTTGCATGTTTCACATACCATTCATTAGCAATGATGTAGTCCAGCCTGCGTTTATAACCAAGATTTGAATGAAAGGACCATCTGTGCTCATCAGTTCTTGTCGGGAACATGGTATTCAGGATAGATAGCGAGTTCTCTTCTGCTATTTCAATGAGCTTGGTTCCATTGAAGCTCGTTGGATTCTCATCATGATGAGGCCCAATGCTTTTCCAGTTCTCGGGTTCACAGTCATAGCCAATAGTTGCATTAAAGTCTCCAGCAACAATAATCTTAAAGGAAGGATGGGTTTTCTTCATATCTTGTATTGCTTTGTTAAGCCTGCGATAGAAGTTTTCCTTTGTACTGGTGGCATGATCTTCAGTGGGACAATAGTAACTATAGATTGCAAGTTTTATTCCATGGACTTTTACTCTTACTATCGTGAGTCTTCCTACGATGATATGCTGGATGTCTAGCAACATGACATGTGGCGCTAGGACGACAGCAACACCAGCTTGTGCAGTCTTCATGCCATTATACACAAGGTTCCATCCCTTTAATATGTCGTCATCAAAACTTATTTCACCCTCTCCTCTCTGTCGTACTTCCTGCATACAAGTTATGCCATGCCCTAACCGTTTGCAGTGTGTGACACAATCAGCCAATTTGCTTTCGCACCTGCACGTTCTAACATTGATCGTACCAAGACGAAATTTGTGATACTTCTGTTCCATATTGTAACTATAAATACGATATAAATATTAAATATTAAATACTACAATGATAAAGCTATCTAAATTCTCATTCCAGACTCAATCTATTCATATATACATATACATGTATCTAGCGAGGTATGGAAGTTAGACAGGCAGTTAGACTGAGAGTTGTCATAAAGCGAACTTTTATGCCTTTTATGAGATCTTCTATAACCACATAGAAAGAGGCTACTTCACTTCTGTGGCGCCATTGCTCCGTTGGCTCGCCTAACCGCAAGGTAGGCTACCCAGGGTGCACCTGTCCTAATGACGGAGGTGGAGCTGGCTTGAGTGTGAGAGGCGATTTAGACAAATAAGGACTTACAAATGCCATATGAGCCTAGCAGTTAGACTGAGAGTTGCGCATCAACAAACCATACACCCCAAAACGCGGTTGGTGTGGCCGTACCATAAGTCTCCTTATTCTGCCCCCGTCGTATGTGTGCGGAAGAAGGATGGCACACTGCGCCTGTGCATAGACTATCGTCTGTTAAATCAAAAGACAGTCCCTGACAGGCATCCACTGCCTCAGATTCAGGACTTGACAGACACTTTGGGAGGGTACTTATGGTTCAGCATCCTCGACCAAGGCAAAGCGTACCACCAAGGTTTTGTGGCAGAGGGTTCACGACATCTCACGGCCTTCATCACCCCCTGGGGATTATATGAATGGGTGAGAATCCCATTTGGACTATCTAATGCACCTGCTGCTTTCCAGAGAAGCATGGAGGAGGTGTTGAGTTCCCTGAGGGATGAATGTTGCATTCCCTACCTGGACGACATACTGTGTTATGCAAAGTCCTTCAGTGATCACGTGGAGGTGTGTCGTAAGGTTCTCCAAGCTCTGCAGCACCATGGGGTGAAGCTTCGACCGGAGAAATGTGAGGTATTCAAGCGAGAAGTTCGATATGTTGGGCGCATGGTGTCAGCCGAGGGTGTTCGAGTTGACCCTAGAGACTTTGAGGCTGTGCTGGCTTTGAAAACCAAAACACCACAAACAGTCGGCGACAGACGGGTTCTTGGCTTCCTTAGCTACTACCGATCCTACATACAGGACTTCGCCAAGATTGCCAAACCACTAAATGAGCTGCTCCAAGGGAAGTCCCCCATGCCACAAAACCCCCACCGCCAATGTAAGTCCAAGGGTCCTCAATTACCCTCCAGGACACCTATAGAATGGACTGCAGATCACCAAAGTACACTAGAAGAGCTAATCAACATGCTAACGCATCCCCCAGTTCTAGCATATCCAAACTTCGAGGAGCCATTCGTTCTGCATACTGATGCGTCAGAGAAAGGGCTCGGCACAATCCTCTACCAGCAGCAAGATGGGAAACTGCGAGTCATTGGATATGGATCTAGAACATTGACACCTGCGGAGAGAAACTACAACCTCCACAGCGGAAAACTTGAGTTCCTTGCTCTAAAGTGGGCAGTGTGTGAGAAGTTTAGAGATTATCTCTTCTATGCTCCACACTTTACCATCTACACTGATAACAACCCACTGACCTATGTAATGAGCACTGCAAAACTCAATGCAGTTGGACATCGCTGGGTTGGAGAATTATCAGATTTCCGCTTCAACATCAAATACAGGCCTGGGAAGATCAATATTGATGCTGACACACTCTCCCGCATCCCGCTGGATATGAACAGTTATGTGGAGACATGTACTGAGGAGCTGTCACAGGAAGTGTTACATGCAACCTGGGACGGTAGTCAAGCAGCAAAGAGAAAAGAAGTGGCCTGGATAGCTGCTCTCTACGCCTCATCTCTCGATGGAATCCCACAGCCTCGTATGACCCTACCTGAAATCAGTCATGATGAGCTCGCAAAACTGAAAGAGAAGACCCGGCAATAGGGGAAGTAATAAGGCTAAAAGAGACGAATGCTGTTCTTACTGATGCAACACGGAAGTCTGTGAGTGATCTCTGCATCTAGAGAAGAGCAAGGGAGGCTACGAGTACATTTTAGTTGTCATCGACCATTTTACTCGGTTCGCTCAAGCCTACCCAACCAAAAATAAATCTGGACAAACCGCAGCAGAGCGAATCTATAATGATTATGTACCTCGTTTTGGATACCCAAATAAACTCCACCACGACCAAGGACGTGAGTTCGAAAATGTACTCTTCAGAAAACTTGGACGGCTGTCAGGTGTCGGTCATTCTCGAACATCCCCGTACCACCCCCAATGTAACCCAGCGGAGCGTTTCAACCGAACGCTGCTGCAAATGTTAAGAACCCTTGAAGAAAAGGAAAAGGATAAATGGAAAGAACATCTTCCACAGATTGTACATGCGTATAACTGTACGCGGCACGAGTCAACTGGGCACTCACCCCATTACTTACTCTATGGACAGCACCCTCGCCTCCCTGTGGATCTCTTGTTTGGATTACTCGAGGAGACAGACCCGGTAACACACAAAGGATATGCGGCGAAATGGTCAAAAAGGATGAAAGAGGCATACCAAATTGCAACCAAAAACAGCCTAGCCTCTAGTGCTAAGGGCAAGTCCTATTATGATCAAAAGGTGAGAGGCGTAGTTCTAAAACCAGGAGACAGAGTGCTAGTTCGGAACTTAAGTGAGCGAGGAGGGCCTGGAAAATTGCGCTCGTACTGGGTGAAGAGGATATATGTGGTAAAAGAGCAGGTCTCAGACAATCCAGTGTATATCATTCAACCAGAAGGAGACTACAAAGGAAAAACCAGAACCTTACACAGAAATCTGCTACTGCTAGTCAATGACTTACCGGTTGAATCACCACCACAGTCAGCCAACGCAGTTACAAAACCACCACAAAGGCAAAAGAAGTCTCAGCTGAGAGCAAGCGCTACAACAGACCTGGCTCAAAGTGAGGAGACATCAGACTCTGATGATGAATGGACAGGAGGTTACTGGCTGAGGACGCCTGTAAACAGGATGGGACAAAGCCAAGAACCATCCTCATCTGCAAAGGCCACAGTTCAGACTCCTAGTAAACCTACCATAACCCACAGAGAACATGCAAATACATTACCTGAAAGAGGGGATGAACAATACATACCTGAAATAGAGGACTTACAAAACATTCCTGAAAGAGAGGACGATCAAAAAACGATCCTGAAAGAGATGTGATGTTGATGCGAGATAGAACACAGACAAATGAACTATTGGACGCTGAAAACATGCCAGAGCATGAGGAAGGCGAACAAGATGGATACCCTCAACAAAGACAGGAAGAGAGACTTATTCCCCCCCTTGTGGTGTCTAGTCCTGCAAGAGATGTATACAGAAAAGTAAGGCTGGGTATCACGGCCAAGTTCCTGAATCGATTCGATTTTGATTCTGAAGGCTTTAAATCGATCAATCACGATTCGATTAGATTCAATCCGAATCGGTTCCATCTGCTCCTAGATTGAATGATAATTTTCTTAAGTTGTAAGGAAATATTCTTTATAGGCTATCATCATTAATTCATCACTAAAATCATTAATTGTGACTAAAATCTTGTAGTTGTGACTGTTAATTAACATCCTTAGCAAGATTTTACATTCTATTCAACGTGATGGCCTGCCTAATTCAATATATTAATGAAATTATCTCCATGCAACACACTGCAAAAGACATGTTTTTATTTTGTAGGCTACATTAATGACAATCCAGGCAACTATAAACAAAACTGCCTCCATCTTCCTAAAAGATATAAATATAACCATTGTAAAGATTATACCATTTAAGATAAAATATTCAAGTATTATAAAACTCCTTAAATTCATATTTTTTCAACATATTTACTAAAATATTAACATTAAAAATTCCTGCATCTTCCAGTAAGTAAAAGTTCAACAAAGGCAAAAGTGCAAATGATGAACGTTGCAAAAATATCAACGAAAGTATATTATTTAACTCATTAAATTCATCAGAAACTTCAACCATAAGCCTCCATCTTCCAGTAAGTAAAAAAAGTGCAAATGTAAAAGTGCAAATGAACGTTGCAAAAAAATATTCACCAAAGTATATTATTTAACTCATTAAATTCATCAGAAGCTTCAACCATAAGCCTCCATCTTCCAGTAAGCAAAAAAAGTGCAAATGTAAAAGTGCAAATGAACGTTGCACAAAATATTCACCAAAGTATATTATTTAACTCTTTAAATTCATCAGTAAACTTCGACTTTCAAAACAGTAACAGTCTCACTTAGAGATTCTTGTTTAGGAAAAGGAGCTCATTGACATGCTCTGGGGTGATGCAGCTCCTTTTTGCTGTGATGATATCACCCGCAGTGGAAAATACCCTCTCCGATGCAACGCTGGTCCCTGGGACGCAGAGGTAGTGCCCTGCCAGGCGCGCTAAGAGTGGGAGCTCCCCTTCACGTGACCTCCACCAGGTCAAAGGGCTTTCATTCAGGGAAGCAGGTGGTTCTGCCCTGTATTTAGTTATCTCTTCCTCCGCCCGTTTAGATGGAGTTTTTCTTCCATCTGCATGTACCGATGGTGCTCTGTAGGCCCAAGGGCGTCAGTTTGTTTTTAGAAGTGGTGGGGACAATAACCATAAGCTTGAGTGTGGTCTGAAAAGTGCTGGGTACCCTTATGTAAGCTATTCATCCATTCAACGCTGCATTACAATATGCTGTACAGTGTATTGTCAGGTGTTGAAATTATTCGAATACTGGTTCGGAAAATTAGTATTTGAAGCTTAAATCAGTATTCGGAGCTTTGTTATTTTTTTTTTCCACGTACGTGACTTTACCAGAGCGAGGGAGGGAGGCAAACTATAAGCGTCAGCGACACCAAGCAGAGAAGCGAGAGAGGTGGAGGAAGAATATATATCTTGTTTCCCTTTACTTTATAACACAACATTAGCGGGATCTCTGGAGGAAAAGTAATACTTAAAACCTTAGCTTAGTTGTTTGTTTACGTTCGCTGTACAGCGCCGCGCCAATCAACTGTGACTGGCTTGCTGCAGAGCGTGAGCGTCTTGGAAATACCCGGTCAATATAATGGATATAATATGGACACATAAGACAATCAATATTCGGTATTTGTTATGGATTTATTGTACAAATTCCCTGAAAAGATGCACGTTCCAGGATGAATTGAAAAGCTCCCGTAAGGGCTGAGATGGCAGAGAACAGCTGATTTGGAACGGAGCAACAGCTGTTCGCTTTCACGGGGAAAAACGAAGGAACTTCAACCTACTTAGGCCTACTAATTAACGTTCAAAAGCTATTAAATCTTCAACAAAATATGCAGATACTGTCAAAATCGGTTCCAGGGAGTATATAAGGATTATTAATGTTGTTTTTGATGGTGTCTTTTTCTGGAACGAGTATTCGAATATTCGCTCGTAAAAACCAACAAGTATTCGAAGCCTGAAAAATGGCGTTCGGGCCAGCCCTATGAAGATCCTATTCTAACAATAAAAGTTGAAAACCACAGTTTGTGTTTTGGCTTGTTTTGCAAAACGGCGTTGGAAACACCAGGGTATTGGCTCGGGGATATGTAGGCCTAATACTAATACACACAGGACAAAGAACAGTGTTGGCAATTTAACACTTATCTTGACATCAACAAAGTTTACCAGACAAACAATGCCAGACTGTAAAGGGGGTACGAAATGAAACGAGGTACTGAGCATCAGCCTTTTGAAGACGAGCAAGGGCTGCAGTAGCATATGTTATGCTGCATATTGTCCGCAAATAAAATACCCTTCAGTTTAGGATAATCACACAGGTTATGCGAGAACATATTTATGTCAGGATAGGCCTACCGGGCTCCAAGTCGTCACATATCTCAATCAGACAAAACCAACTATAACCACATTGGCATAGCAATCGCACAGTGTGTAGCTGCTACTAGCTGCAATCTATATATACAATGCATACTTACCTTATGTGGCCCTCCACATGCAGGCTAGATGACGTATCCATATCGATATCCAGTGTCACAAACATGCTTTTTATAGGAAGCAAAAGGACCGGCTATTTTCTGAATAAAAATGTCAATTTTGGCTGTCTGTCTTGAAACTTCTCCAGTGCGTTCACACCAAACGCAACGGGACGACAAGATCCCATACAAAGTGAACGTATAGACGCGTATCGGGATTATTTTTTTGATTTGTCGCGCCACACTTTCGCCGTGCACAGGCGAGCGCGTTCACGAGGATTTGTGGCGCGACAAATTTAAACTTTGACACGAATTTCACGTGATGACAGCCAATCAGCGTTCAACAGAGTGGCTACTGAGTGACATGTGTAACGTAACAGCCAATCAGCGTTCAACCGTCAAACTCAGCGCAGTGCAGTCCGGGGTGTACTGCAGCATGGAGGAGAAAGTGATTGTTGCCGTTTGCGACTCTCGGAGCTCTATATATAATAGTATATAATATAATATAATTGTATAGATAATATCACGGCCAAAAGCTCTGTGTGCCTCCGGATGGCCGTAGCGCGGGGAGGTTTATTAGGTAGGCCTATCTAATAAATGATGTCTTCGAGGGCGCCTATCGCATAATTTTAGACTCGACGATTTCGGTTGAGTGTGGGGATTTTTTCAGTCGCAATTGGTTTGCACATTTTTAAAACTGGTGGGGACAAAATTCGTATTTCAAATAATGGGGGGGACATGTCCCCCCCGTCCCCCCCGTAATCGACGCCTATGTGTAGGCCTGTCCAAAGAGGGACTCCAACGCACTGCATTTCCTGGGCGAGGTCACCCTCTCTTCAGCTCCTTCCTCCTCCGTCTCACCATCAGTATTTGCCTGTTAAATAACAGGAAATAATATTATTCACATAATTCAATAGAGAATGTTTTAACCAGTGAAAACATGACCCGTAATAAATGTATTGTCACCAGAATGACAATGACTTAAAGCTGTGTGTAATGTCATAGAAGTACTATGGTAGTAAAGTGTTTTCAATGACTATAAATGTGATGATACACAGAGTAGTACAACATGTTTTTTAGACTGTTTATATCACACATTATCAAGAGACGTGCATTAGCAGCAGACAACGATAGTTATGTTATTATAACTCTAGTTCTATGATTGTAGGCGTAGCCGTCTAGGCTTCGCCTTATGGGCTTGTCCCGCGCTGAAAATTCAAACTATGCACCTATCAGCGTGGGCACCGCCCACATTTCCCACGGTATCGTGTATATCAGGGGTTTTCAAAGTGTGAGAGAGTGAGCCCCCCCTCAGAGAAAAAAATTCAGCTGAGACATTTTAAACATCTCTGATCATCATTTTGAAACATTGGAAACATATTTTTTAAACATATTTTTAAAACATTTTAAACATATTTCTGAAACATTACAACATCTTTGTGCGTTTTTAAACACATTTATTAACACAATTTAACAACTTTATATACTTTTAAACTTTAAACTTTTAAACATTAAATACATTTGAACATATTAATCTGTGTATACTGGCAGTTTAGTCTCCTTTTTAGCTTAGTGGGAGCAATGAGTTTGCGTCTTTGATGCGCACAGGCGGCTGATGCGGGGCTGCACTGTAGAGAGGAATAAACGAAGGTCATCCTCTACCCGCAGCCTTGACCGGTACTTGTTTTTAATCATGGTTAACGCGGAAAAACCGCACTCACACAGGTATGTGGATGTGAAGGGGAGGAGAACCTGCATCGCTTTTTTGAAGAGGTGTGGGAACTCAGTCTTCACAGACAGCCAAAAGTGTGCAAGTGACACTTCAGTCATCTTTTGTTTCAAGTCCATATTAGAGTTGAGCTCAACAAGGGTCTCTTCCTCTTGCATGGTCAGTCTATCACAGGGTGACACTGGGAAAGAGAATGGATTTCTCACCCACTGATTTGCTAAGGTCTCTTCTCCAAAATACTCTCCAAACTGCTCACGCAGCCCCTCCAAATGCGCAATGACCACCTGTTGTACAGCTCCCAGTTGGAGCCCTGCCTTCTCCACGACATCTTCCAAGGTCGGGAACATTTCCACCGAGCCCCGTTTAACACGAGCACACCACAGGTCCAACTTTTTCCTGAATGCAGAGACTCGATCGTGTGCCAAAAATACATTGCATTCTTTGCCCTGCAGAGAGGTGTTCAGTGAGTTTATCCGTTCAAAAATATCAGAAAGATATGCTAACATTGCAACCCAGTTCATGTCCTCCATATGCTGCAGCAGTGGAGAGCTGATTTCTGAAAGAAATAGGCACACTTCCTCGCGCAAATCACACAAGCGGGTGAGGACCTTTCCCCAAGACAGCCACCGGACCTCGGAGTGGAACAGCAGCTGTTGGAAGTGAGCGCCCATTTCATTGCAGAGGACGGAGAAAAGACGAGAATTCATGGCGCGTGATTTAATTAGGTTGACAATTTGTACTGCCTCATCCAGGACTGCGAGCAGCTCTTTTGGCATCTTCTTGGTCGCCAAGGCCTGGCGATGGATAATACAGTGCTTCCAAACAGCGGCCGGGGCAACCGCTTGCACTTTCTTCACCAGGCCGCTGTGTCGGCCTGTCATTGCCCTTGCCCCATCCGTACATATTCCAGAACAACGGCTCCAATCAATACGACTCTCCTGCATGAATTCATTCAAAGCCTTGAATAATTCTTCTGCTGTAGTGCGAGTTGGCAGAGGATGACAAAACAAAAACTCATCCTGGACACTGAGCTCTTCAATATAGCGCACATACACCATTAATTAATACTAATGCTACTTGACCTCAGTGCTGCATTCGACACTGTAGACCATACATTACTTCTGGAAAGGTTAGAAAACTGGGTGGGGCTTTCAGGTTCAGGTCCTACCTACAAAATAGGAACTACTTTGTTTCCATTGGCGACTTTGTATCAGAATCAACCAACGTGACATGTGGAGTCCCACAAGGTTCGATCTTAGGACCCTCTTTATTCAACATCTACATGCTCCCACTAGGGCAAATCATGCAAAATAACAATATTGACCATCATTGCTATGCTGATGACACGCAAATCTATGTATCGCTATCACCAAATGATTATCGGCCCATAGATCTGCTGTGCCAGTGCATTGAGCAAGTGAAGGAATGGATGTGCCGAAATTTCCTTCAACTAAATGAGGACAAAACAGAGATAATTGTATTTGGTTCTAAAACGGAAAGGCTTAAAGTAACCCAACACCTTCACTCTCTGTCCCTGAAAACCTCAATCAAAGCCAGAAATCTAGGGGTTATCATGGATTCAGATTTACATTTTGACAGTCACATCAAATCAGTTACAAAATCGGCATATTATCACCTTAAAAATGTAGCAAGACTTAGAGGGCTCATGTCCACCGAAGACTTACAAAAACTTGTACATGCCTTTATCACTAGTAAGCTTGATTACTGCAATGGTCTCCTCACAGGTCTCCCAAAACAAACTCTGAGGAAGCTTCAGCTTGTTCAGAATGCTGCTGCTAGAGTTCTAACAAAGACCAAAAAATTTGATCATATTACACCAATTCTGAAATCGTTACATTGGCTTCCTGTAGGTCAGAGAATTGATTTTAAAATCATGTTGCTAACCTATAAATCCCTACATGGTTTAGGCCCAAAATATTTAACCGATATGCTTCCACTACATCAGCCTTCTAGACCACTAAGATCCTCTGAGACCAATCTGTTAATTATCCCCAGAGTAAACACAAAACATGGGAAAGCAGGATTTAGTTACTATGCAACAAATAGCTGGAATAAACTCCCAGAGGATTTAAGACTTACAAGTGTGTAGATTTGTTAAATGGTTTGCACGAAGATAAACGGTGGTAAATTGATTTAGTTATGTTACTTCTACAGTTGAAGTACGACTTTCGGGTTTTTCTTCTTTTTTTTTTTCTCACGTCGCGCCCCCCCCTGAAGAACTCTGGCGCCCCCCAGGGGGGGCGCGCAGGGGCGGACTGGCCATCGGGAATACCGGGGACATCCCCGGTGGGCCGATGGCCGAAAATACTATTATGTACCGGCCCACGCCCATCATCGCATCAGCCCTATAATGGTTATCACAGCGGCACAAGCGTAATTTTCTCCAAGAGCTATACCTATATAATCAGAATCGCACTGACTGAGTTTTATACTGCTACTCGCAATCGGTCTTCACACTCATGGTGACTATTTTTCAATTTTTTTTTAAGTGTCTTCTAATATGTGTTTTACAGACTTCGGAAGTCCAACGTAAGAAAAGATCTCCACCTTATTAATAAACACCTCTAAATTGGTTCTTACACAGCCGAAGTGTTCTCAGCTGTGCGGATTGAGGTAGAGAATTTGGATTTGCATACATACACGCAACGCGGCACCCAGTTCTACGCATGCGCTCAACCCATGAGGAGAAAGGGATTGTTAGCGGCGAATGTCTCCAGCTTGAGACCCGCTGAGGGACCACCGCCGGAGGCGGAGGTGCCTAAGCGCTGCCCGGCAACGATCCCTTTCTCCTCCTTGTCGTGGTTCAGTCTACTTCACATTGATGAGGACGTTGAAGAACCAGGAACGTCGGAGAACCCAACGCGGTCGTTTGAGATTCATAATATCGGCTCACACATCTTTTGGCCGTTATAATATTATATGATATAGATATCTATGTAGGCTATATGATAATATTTTGATATAGAGCTCCAGGACTCCCGTGTGTTCTAGAATATTTACGGCTAAAGGCTAAAGGCTGTGTGAGCCTCGCCATTGCGATACATCCACTGTAAACAGAGCGAATGGTACCGTGGCTGCAAGCTGCTCAGGGCCACACCCCCACCCTCCTCCTTGACCCGCCTCGCTCCTCCTCATTTGCATTATAACTACAGCCACCAAAACAGCGCATTTGGGGGAAGCTCAATGTGCGACTGGCTCGGAGTGGCTGTAACTCTGCACCACGGCTGAATTTCGGGAACGTCGTTATGTAACTTACTGTTTTGTTATGCACCTTCGGCACCCCTACACACACAAACAATCACACACCCAGCATGCAACACTACTGATACCACTGATGTTCACACCCCATTGTATGTTCTGTTCTGTTCATTTCTAATATATTGTTCATGCTAATTCTACCCTCTGATTCCAGTTTCTTTATTGTGTGGTCTTTCTCTGCTGACATTCATTCCTTAAGGCTTTGTAGTTATACTTGTATAACCATCTGATACTAGCCAAGAGTTAAGCATATTCATCTAGCAAACTATACCTACCTTGGAGTGTTACAATAGCCAATAATCATTTTATTCCATGTGTCCATCCAGGCAAATTGGTGGATCCAAATGTTATTAAAAAACAAACATACATATATGATGTAATTTCTTTGTAATCATCCAAAATAATGTTAAGTGTATGGGTATTTTTCCCAGAAGGCCACTGACTGTTCGATACGCGCGATCCATTGAGTGGGCAACGCGGCGTGTACTTAGTGGGCCGCGCGCCGTGTATTGAGTGGGCCGGTCTGACAGCAACTCCCGGGCCACTTTTTTCCCCCAGTCCGCCCCTGGGGGCGCGCCCCACAGTTTGAAAACCACTGGTGTATATAGCACAGTGCATACCGTCGCTCATCCTCCACGCTTTTCTTTCAGCATTTGGAGGGTACAGCAGGTGGGAAACTAGACGGCTACGCCTACAATCATAGAACTAGAGTTATTATAACATAACTATCGTTCTATTTCATGTAGGCTACGCCGTCTAGGCTTCGCCTTATGGGCTAAGGTGAAGCTGCGAGCGGAGCCCGATCAATGTACTCCTGCTGGACCCCAGTCAAAACGACCTAAGTCACCAGAACACATTAAGACTCAAAAAAGCCAAGGATGTGTAAAACACAACAGCTTAATAAAAAACAAATTCCTCCTAGATCAAGCAAGGCAATGATCAAGGGAGAAAAAAGTGAGTCTGTAAAGACTCCGGCTCTAATCCGTGCTTCATGGAACCCATGAAAAGGAAAAGAAAAACCAGAGCAACACGGTTTCCATTAGGTCCGCTACTACCGGGGGCGGAGCCATAGAATCCGACTCTCCAATAAGGGGACTCTCTCGGCCGTTTTTAGAAGAAAAAACGGCGGGAGTGCCACACTGGTAAACAAAACCACCAGACAATTGGCGAGCCAATAGAAAACCCTCCTAGCCTGTTTTTCATTTGAAAAAAGGGTAAGACTGGTAATCAAGTCCAACTCGCCAGCCGGCGAGAGGAAATCCAACCACGCCGCTTTAAAGAACATGTTTATATTCTTAAGCCGTAAAAGGGGTCCCGGACTCCAGCACAGAGTTGCCGAGTGAGCCCCTGGACATGTCTAACATGTAAAAACGGACAAAGGGGCCGGGGGAAGACCATGACGCAGCCGCGCAGATGTCTTCCACCGAAACGCCCTTGAGTAGAGCCGTTGAAGCGGCCACGCTCCGTGTGGAGTGAGCTTTAACGTCCAACGGTGGCGCCAAGCCCTGCCGAGAGTAGGCTAAGCAAACACCCTCACATACCCAGCGAGAAAACAGCTGCTTAGAGAGAGCGCGGCCCCTGCTAGCGTCGCTATAACACACAAACAACTGTTGTGTGGAGCGGAACGCGGCCGAGCGATTCACGTACATAGCCAACGCCCGAACCGGGCACAGGAGATGCAACTCCGCCTCCACCTCACTAGAATGAGGCGGGGGGTGAAAAGCCTTAAGCACAATATCCCTCGACCGAAAAGAACTATTAATGTTCTTCGGGAGGAATGCAGGATTAGGTCTGAGCAACGCGAAGGAGCTGTCCTCGTTTAGCAACAAGCAACTCGGGCTGACAGACAGAGCGGTTAGCTCACCGGCCCGCTTGGCAGAAACCAAGGCCAACAAGAGCGCCGTCATAAATGACAGGGCATCCAAAGGGGCCTGAGAAAGAGGCTCGAAAGGATCCCTGGACAATCCGCGCAACACGGTGGGGAGATCCCAGCGTGGTGTAAGCACGCGTGAAAACAGGCCTAACCCGTCTAGCCCCACGCAAGAATCTCTTGACCAGTGGATGGCTGAAGATCGGTCCACCATCACAGCCTGCATGGCCAGCCGAAACGGCTGCCGCATAGACCTTGATAGTGGAGAAGGCCAAACCTTTTTCCAATAAGTTTTGCAGAAACGAAAGCACGCTTCCCACCTCACATTGAGATGGGACAGCGTGGTTCTTCTCACACCAATTAGAGAAGGCGCACCACTTCGCCGCATAGAGGGAAGAAGTAGAAGGCGCACGAGCGCTCTGAATAGTGTTGATAACCGTCTCAGGCAAACCTTTGCCCTGCAGGATCAACCTCTCAGGAGCCAAACCAACAGCCGTCCCGAGACATCGGGCGGGTGGTGCACCGTCCCGTGGGCCTGTGAAAGCGCATCCGGCCTGAACGGTACTGGCCACGGCGCTGACCGTGAGAGCGCGGCCAGCTCTGGAAACCACAGAGCTGAACGGTTCTCCGGGGCCACTAATATCAGGGACAGACCCTCCTGTCTGACCCGTTCCAGAAGAGGAAGGATCAGCTGGAGCGGGGGAAACGCATACAAGAGAGCCCGCGGCCAAGGTGTGTGTGCCAACGCATCTACCCCCAACGGGGGAAGATCCCGAGGGCTGAGGGAGAATCACCACCTGCAGTGCGTGTTCTCCCTGGACGCGAAGAGGTCCACCTGCGCTGTCCCGAACCTCTGCCAGATCAGTCTGACAATGTCGGGATGTAACCGCCACTCGTCTCGGCAGGGACCGCCTCGAGACATGAGGTCCGCCCCAAAGTTCTGGGCGCCCGCGATATGCAGGGCTCTCAGACTGAGGAGATACTGATGAGCCCAAAGCCAGAGCTCGACCGCCTTTCGGTGGAGAGCAGGGGAGCGGACTCCCCCCTGTCTGTTGATGTACGTCGCCGGCGACACGCTGTCTGTCCTGATCAGAACGTGGCGGCCGCGCACCAGGTGAAAAAAATGCAACAGCACTTTCCTCACAGCGTCGAGCTCCAACACATTTATGTGTGCTGTAGGGGGCGTGCGCCACTCGTCTCCGACCGAGTGAGAGAGGCACGTTCCTCCCCAACCCGTCAACGAGGCGTCCGTGAAGACCACTACGTAGGACGCCACCCTGCCCAGGGGAACACCCTTGAGAAGGGCGGAGGGTCCTTTCCAATATTCCAGGTCTGGCGACACCGAACGGGGGACGAGGAGCACCCTGAGCTTGTGTCGCCTGGGGTCCAACCGTTGGCGAGCAAACCACTGCTGGAGTCTGCGCATAAAAAGCAGACCCAGGGGGACCACGGGGTGGGCAGCTGCCATCAGCCCCAACAGGCGCATGGTGGACAGTGCGGTCACGTTTCTGCGAACGTGAAAACGGGAGAGCGCCGACAGGATGGCGTCTCGCCGAGGAGGCGAAAGCATCGCAGTCATGGTGGCTGAGTCTAGGCAAAGCCCCAAGTAGACTGTCTGCCGGCTGGGGAGCTCTTCTCCCAGTTGATGGCAAAACCCAGGAAGGAGAGATGGTTTATCACCAACATGGTGTCCCTTCTCGCGGTCTCTTCTGAGTTGCTCAGAATAAGCAGATCGTCTAGGTAGAAGAGAATCCTCTTTCCCTGACGTCTGAGCGGTTCCAACGCCGTCTCCACACACTTCGAGAAGGTGCGCGGAGCCAGGGAATAGCCGAACGGCAGACACTGGTACTCGTACGCCATCCCCATAAAGGCAAAGCGGAGAAACTTCCTGTGCGCCTGCCGAACAGGGACGTGGAAGTAAGCATCCTTGAGATCCAGGGATGTGAACCAATCGCCCTCTCTCACACACCGGAACAATGCTCCGACCGTGAGCATTCTGAACTTCCTCGTGGCAACGAATCTGTTGAACACGCGAAGATCCAGAATAGGTCTCATTTCCCCTGACTTCTTGGAAACCAGGAAGTAGCGGGAATAAAAACCTAGGTGAGACTCGTGGGGGGGAACGACAGTGATGGCCCCCTTTACCAAGAGACGTGCCACCTCTGCTGCCAGAGCCGTGCTCGCAGCCGGGTCCCGTAGCGTGGTCTCCACCAACCCCATAAAGGGTGGGGGACGACGCTTGAACTGTATGGGATGGCCCCATCTCAACGTGGTGTCCAACCACGATGGCAGAACGCACCGCTCTTGCCAACACGCATAGCGGTTGGAGAGAGGGCGAGCCGACAGCTGAGGAAGACCGTCCAGGAATAACCCGTATTCCTCTGCCCCTACCGCCTCCACACTGCGTGTGAACCAAGGGGGGCTTCCCACGAAAGGGAGGAGGCTCAGCGAGCGTAGGAGACGTACCAGAACTAGCAGCTGTAAAAACAACGAGCTGTCTAGACGTCGCGCTCGTGCCCGCTGAACAGGGAGCGAGCCGTCCGGCCGCAGCACCTGTGCGCATGCGCTGTCCGCAGGCTGTAGCCACAGCGCGCGGACCCATCTCCTCACCTATAATGTGGGGAACCAGGAGACCGGTACAAGCGGCCGTATCCACGGGCTCGTGCAACGAGTCTCTGATCCGTCCATGAGGCTCCAAGGGACGCCGCTTCTTAGAAGCAGGTGAACCAGAGGCCATGTGAACACGCCGTCCGACCGTCACCCTACAGCCACCGGGCTGAGAGGGGGAAATAGGCAACATGGAGGAGCGCACCACAAGCGTAGGACGCAGGTGGCCTGGGGAATATCGCTCTTTAGGTACCATGTACTGCCGTTCGGCCGAACGGTCTTTACTCTTTTCTTTAATAGGGAAAGAAAAAGTAGGAGCAAGCGTCCGGAACTTCCCGGTCCGTGGCGCTGCTGCTCTCCCCGTGCGCGGCGGCTGCGGCTGCTGCACCGGGGCTGGAGTCGGAGGCGGTCCCATGGAACGCTGGGACCGGCCTAGACCGCGCTTCCTCTCAGCCTGCTGGCGGGAGGAGCCCGTGAGAATCGTCCCGAACCGGGAACGATTCTCACGGACTGACTGCTGGTGCGCGAGCACCTCGGAGAACCTGGGACCAAATAGGCCATCCGGCGCTAGTGGACCCTGGACGAGGCTGGCCCGCTCTCGTTCCGGCACCGCAGTGTGGGAGAGCCATATGACCCTTTGAATCATGGTAGCCCACGCCATATGCTGGCCGGCCGAATCGGCTATCGGCTGGCATAGCTGGAGGATGGCGCTGGAAAAGCGGGAAACCGCCAGCCATCTCGCGGCTTCCTCCGGGCCGTAGGCCTCCCTGTCAGCCGACAAGGAGACCATGGCAGAGGAGAGCAGGGCGATGTTGTTGACCGCCGCCGTGGATTGAGAGGCACAAACGAACACCCTGTCCGTTAGGCCGACAATCTGCTTCTGGAGGCGGTCGGGGGGCAGCGGCTTTTCGTTAAGGAGCCCGGCGCCCGGACAGAGAAGCGCTGCCAGGGGAGGCCTGAGTATCGGCCCACCCCTCCACGTTGGTGAAATCCGTGTAGGATCTTACCGGAGCCTTCAGGGTCGAAGGGTCCTCACCGGCAGCAATAAACAAGTGCTGCAAAGGCGGGAACAAGGGGCACTGGGTAACCCGCCGGGAAAAAGATGGGGTGCGAAAGCACTCGCCCTGCATATCGTCAGATACGGGGGCGAGAGGCGGGACCGGCATGGGAATCCCTTTGATGGCCGCCGCCTCACCCATGATCTCCCGGAAGAGATCAGTCATCCGGCGCGGACCCTCGTGTTGTATGACGGTGGCGGTTGTAACCCGAGAGCGGGAAAAACCGGACGCCGAGTCGCCGAAGACGTCGTCCAGGGAGGCGTCGATGATGCCATCGTCGACGTCAGGTCCGAACAGGTCGATGGCGTCAGCCATTTCCACCGCAGGGGAAAAGAAGAGATGCCTGGAGAGGATCCCCTCTTCAGGCAGCTCCCGGCAGGCGACACAGGAGACGGGGGCCGCCATAGCAGCCGCGGCGTGGTCGGCGCCGAGGCACCAAAAGCACGCCAAGTGCCCGTCACCCGGTGCCAGGGAGGCGGGACAGGAGGCGCATAGGAGTCCTGAAAAGGACCTAGCTCTAGGAGCGCTCTCAGGTGGCCCTGAAAAGGGCCGTTTGTCCGCGGCCTCGCCCGAGCCGCTGCCACCGGCTTGGGAGATCCGTGTTGAAGTTCTCATCTTCTTAATTGTAGTTCTCAATTTCTCGCTGATAAGCACAAGTGCTGAAAGAAAAGGGAGGATGAGCGACGGTATACACCGCGTTATATAGACACGATACCGTGGGAAATGTGGGCGGTGCCCACGCTGATAGGTGCATAGTTTGAATTTTCAGCGCGCGCAGACGCGCGCACGGGACAAGCCCATAAGGCGAAGCCTAGACGGCGTAGCCTACATGAAATAGAACCAAATGTTTTCAGTATGTTCCTCTGATCAAAAGTCTGGATGTCCCATCCAAAAGTCCTGGCAATGATAGATGAGCCACAGAAATACAGAAGTGGCTATTTGTATGACATTACAGATGGTGAATTCATGAAATCACACCCCTTATTTTCGGTGCCATGCCGTAATTCCGACGCCTCATTGTTCCGACGTCTCAATGGTCCGAAATATTTCCCATTAGATCGACATGCCACTATGCCGACGGTTCAATGTTCCGAAAACAGAACCCATTGGTCCGAAGGTCCGTTTGTCCGACTTTTCAAAAAGGAGGCGAATAAGGCCGACGGTTCAATACTGTGGCAACCCGCTACCCAAATGAGCCGGGTTCCACGGACAAACGACACTTTGGTGTGCTGGATAAGCCATTGCAGGCATTTATTAACAATCCACTTCAATCAAAACAACGAAGGAGCCGCGGTTTCTAGGGCCTCCGTGGGCCTCCAGGCTCTCTCACACCAGAGCGCTACCTTCCTCCTTGCTCTCCCGTGCCCGTGCTGTGCTGGGCTGGTCCTCCTTTTAAGATGGCCCCTCCGCTTTCGGCCAGGTGTCCCCCAATCACCCTGATTGGGGAGCCGAATGGGCTGCTCTCCATCGCCGGCTGGTGGGTGGGGGTGGTACACCCCGTCCTCCACGGTACCCCGGGCCTGTCCAGGCCGAGGCTTCCGTGGCGGGATGCCACAATACGCCGAATAGGCAAAGGCGCAATTCCACATGTGTGATTATGAAACCAAAAATAAAAGACGATAGGCTAAGTTCCAGCAGTGATCTTCACCAAGCCAGACTGTTGCTGTGGGCTTGAACGGTCACAAGAGGTGAATTTATGAAGCGCACGTTATACAAGGACTAATACTTTTCCCGTTGTGTGTGTGTGCATGTGTGTGTGTGTGTTCGTGCCCGTGTTGAGATTAGACCAACACTCTCTGTCCATGGGGCTGAAACACCCTGTCGAAATGAAGTGAAGCGTTGTTACTTTGCTCTCCAATATTCATTGGAACGTGATAGGCCTATGTTGTATTTTGGAGAGAGAGTGAGAGAGCGAGAGCGAGGTATAAAACTCTTTATATGTAGGCCTATTCGGCATATTGAACCGTCGGCCTAATGCGCCTCCTTTTTGAAAAGTCGGACAAACTGACATTCGGACCAATGGGTTCCGTTTTCGGAACATTGAACCGTTGGCATAGTGGCATGTCGATCTAATGGGAAATATTTCGGACCATTGAGACGTCGGAACAATGAGGTGTCGGAATTACGGGCAGGCCCCTTATTTTCTGCCCGGCCCTCTGCCTTACAGATAATCCTTTACACTGATGACATTGAACTTTGTAACCGACTTGGGTCTCATGCTTCAAAGAATAAGTTGACAATGTTTTATTATACACTTGGAAACATTAATCCAAAATATAGATCACAACTGGCTTCGATTCGTCTACTCGCCATTGCAAAGAGGAGCCAACTCTCTGAATGTGGAGTTGATGGAATTTTGGGAAGGCTGCATGAGGACCTAGTAAGGCTATATGAAGGTGTTAAAATTAAAATCGGGAATGGTGAACGAGAAATATATGGAGCATTATTTTCGATATGCGGGGACACTTTAGCTCAGCATGAGCTTTGTGGTTTTAAAGAGGGTGTTGGTTTTGCTTTCAAGAAATGTAGGCAGTGTGAATGTACATTTGAGGACATGCAATTGTATTTTGATGAGGATTACTTTGAAGGAAGAACAATAGAGAGACATATGCGTCAGTGTAGTGATATTGAGATTGCCAATACAGTCTCTTAGAAACAGTTTAAAAACTACATTTGGGATCAATAGAAGGAGTAAATTGGTAGAATTCCCGGCTTTTAACTTGATCCAACAAACACCCCAAGACATCATGCACGTAATACTGGAAGGCATTGCCCCATTAGAAATAAAGTGTGTGATGAAACACTTAGTACTTTTAGGACAACTTGACTTGGATGTTTTCAATAGTGCATTACTTGCATTTCCCTACTCTCCACATGATGTCAGAGACAAACCAAGCCTTATAAAATACAGTACATTAGCATCCAGTGACAATAAATTAAAGCAGTCCTCAGGCCAAATGCTTGTTCTACTTAAAATTCTGCCATTTCTGCTAGATGCAGTTAAAGGCAATGAGTACCACACACTCATTCTTGAGCTGATAGAGATAGTTCAAATTTTGTTTGCTCATGTTATTTGTCTACAGACTATCAACAAATTGAAATCACTTATTGAACAGCACCTAAAACATATGAAGAACCTTTTCCCAGATAACAACATCACTCCAAAGCAAGATTATTTGATCCATGTGCCATCTCAGATTAAGCTACTGGGACCAATGGTTCGTCATATGTGCATGAGATTTGAATCAAAGCATTGCTTTTTCAAACAGTGGGCTTCAAAACTCAATTTTAAAAATGTTTGCAAATCCTTAATAAAGCATAATCAAATGTATGAATGCTGTCAGAATGTAAGTAGTTCTGAACACCCCATTTTTTCAAATGATTGTACATTAGGACCCATATCAGAAATAAGAAACATGTCATACATGTCAGAAAACCAGAGCCTTCCTTGGAAATGATGAGGTTAACCATGCTGTTTCTGTAAAATGGATTAATCTAAATGGCAACAAATATATACGGGTCATTATTTGTGAGTGATGTTAATTCTGATCTGCCAGAATTTGGACTTTTAAGAAATATCTATGTGATTAATTCATCATTGTATTGTTTTGAGTTCATGCCGTACAACACCATTTGTTATGATAGAGATTATATGGCATATCAAATAGAGATCCCAAACTTGGCACAAGCAACTGAACTGGTATCTGTCGATAACCTTGTAGATTTCACTCCGTATTACAGCTTTACTCACAAGGATATGGTCTGTCCCAATGAAATATTACCTCGGGATGTGATTGGGCTACACAAAGCCTCATCTGATGTATTGTAAAAGGCACACTGTTATTCTGTTATTACAACAGCTGTGGCTCATAAGATATACATGGAAATTTGGCAAAAAGTTATGGAAATGTTATGGAAAGTTTTGAAATATATTTGGTAAGAAGGTAGTGGGCAACACAGAACTGTTTTATATCTTTTTCCCAATCAGTCAACGGTCATGTTAAACTGTATTTTCATGTTTGTCATGTAAATGAAATAAATTGCTGTAATTTCTTAAGATTCTTAAATTGAGAAGTTGTGCGCGTGGTCTCAATCTTAAAATAAGGAAGATAATCTTGTTCCTTTGCTGGGATAATTAGCTAAATATGCCCACACCTTGTTACTAGTTAAATCGAGCTTGATATTAGTTGGTAAATCTTATTAAGAAAAGGTTAGATATATTTTCTCAAAATAAGACTATTTTTCTTATGTGAAATATGCTTGGCAAGATTTATCTTCTTTTAAGACTTAAAATAAGACACATTTTCTCGAAATAAGGCTTTTTTTACTTTCTTAAAAATCAGTGTGTGTGTAGGGTCAGGGAGGGTTAATCGGGGTGCTAGCTCAAGCAGGCAATTTACCACGGGTAGTGTAAACGCGCGGAGCATGCCGCAAAAAAGGCGTGCACACAACGGCATATTTGGCAGTGTAAAAACGCCTTATGATGGTGCTGGTAAAGTGAGCGGGAAAGCATTCAGGCACGCATCGCAGCACAGTTTCCCGCAGCAGTCTACGTTCACTGCAGAAACCACGCTCTCAACTTGGCGATTGTGCACTGTCAGGGATGTTTGTAACTGTCTAGACACGGTCCAACAAATAATTAACTACATCACAGCCTCACCGAAGCGCCTACAGTGCTTTATGGCAAACAATCGCAACAAAAAACGCGTGAATAAATCCTCCGACACCCGCTGGTCTCAGCGTGATTTGTGTAGAGTAGGCTATGTCTTCTGTCATTGATCAATATGAGGACATTTTAACCACAATGGTTGAATTAAAATCAGAGGGGAGACAGCAAGTGCAGCTCAAAAGCGACCTCCGACACAAGAGCAATTCAATCATTTGATTTTATTATATGCTGTGTTGGGAAAAACGGTCTGTCTAGCTACTGGACCAGATAAAATGAGACGGAGAGGTAATAAAGTCTATCGGCACGAGGACCTTGGATTTATTAAGTAAAGTGGCAACGGTTATACAGAGTCATAAAGCGTGAGAAATCGAATATGTCTAAGTCCCTAATCAGCGCTGATGGTTCGTCCAGAGCTTCGCCTCCGTGGAAGGTCTGCTGCAGAAGAAGGAATGAGTTCCTGTGTGATACACTCTTATGCTGTATCTTCCTCTCGATGAGGTGTGTGCGTTTAAGATGTGTATGGTTCTGTGTGTCTTTGGTTGACCTTGCCTCCCAGGCTCTAGTGTATGCATGTATATCTTCTTGTGTTCCTCCTGACGGGGGAGAGTCTCACAGAGTCTCCTGCTTGTGGCCCTCCCGTTCTGAGGATGAAACGGTGCATTGTCTGAGTGTTTACCATTTGCCGGGAGGAGAGATGGGGCCTTGGTTCTGGCCTTCACCTGACCATGTTCTCATGTGTGTGTTATGTGTTAAAAATGGACTATATTGTAACGTGACAGCCATGTGTTGTGCTCCTCAAGCTAGGGTGGGAGTTAGCTATATTTATAATGTACATGTGATGTGCTCAGCAGGTTATTTTGCCCAACATATCCCCCTCAAGTCGTCGCAAGACGACTTTTACTCAGGGGTACGAGGGATAGGACTTCAGCGCGGGACTACCATCATAACACTTTTTAAAAACAACAGAAAGAAGGCAAAATGATCATAAAAACAAACAACCATGAGCATGGGACTAAAATAAGTCGCTGGACCGGGTGTATGGGGAACCACGTGGGAGAAACGCCACCCATGCTTCAAACATGGGTATGCCATACACACCCCACCTAGGGGGTGGCATCCACCCCGGCCTTACATCACGAACAGACAATACCAAGTAAAGTGGCAGCAGGTAATACACAAAAAACAAACATACCACAAGGATACAATAATACAAAAAACAAATATCAAACGATACCCAAAAACAACAACAACAACCAACAACAAAACTAACACCAAACCCTAACAATAACAAAAAAAAACAAACAAATGTCAAACGATACCCAAAAACAACAACGACAACCAACAACAAAACTAACACCAAACCCTAATAATAACAACGAAATGCAACAATAAAACAAACAGTAAACAATAAACAAAAATGCAACAATCACACAAATACTACACAATAACAATCACAGGAAAGAAATGCAACCATGAAACGTGTCCCTAAATAATATTAATAATAATAGAAAGATATGAGGTAGATAACGAATGGCAATCCCCCTCAACCCATCCCCAGATGACCAAACACTAAGGATGTGAGGAGGAGTTAGCTGGTCGTGTAACAATAAGCAATCACACGCACGGGGTATTCGGGGCAGGCCCGGGGCACGGGAACAACTGAAACCACGGAATAGTCCTGAGCGTCATCATGGGCAGGTGGTCGCAAGGCGCCACCTGAGCGTTAAACCCTTTTATTCAACTGCGCTCAGGACCTCAGCTGATAACCGGGCAATCAAGGCCCCTGGAATCTCGCCCGTGTGTATCCCCGAGCTCCATCTAGTGGGACAGCGATATACACAACAACATTTATGTTCCCGGCGTCGGTTGCGTAGACGCGGGCATAGATATGGGAGCGGCTAAAAACAGTGAAGCGTACAGAAGCGAATACAGCCAGGGGCGCCCTCAAGCCTTAAGGGAACGGGCCGCAGCCCCTGGTACCGGAACGCAGATCCCTGGTCCGGGCGACGTGGGCGCATCAGGTGGGAGGGGGGGGTGGTGCCGTTGGCGGGGACGGGAATGGGGCAGCCCACCTGGAGAGGTTACTAGCACGTCACAGGCGGGGGTATGGGAAGGGGGGTGTGGTGGTGGGGTTTCAGCATACGGTGGTGGAAACAGGACGCCGGGGCCGTGCACCTGGAGAGGCCACTAGCACTCACGGGTAGGCGTCCGGCTCGGCGGGGACACAGTCGATGGTGGGGGTTGGGAGTGTGTAGGGGAACTCGTACTCAAAGTCAGGGGTTGCAGGGCGAGGGAGGCCATACTCACAGTCAAATTTGTCAGGCACCATCTGGTCGTCCAGGGGAAGCTCGTCCAGGCAATCCAGAAGGGGCATGAGGGGGGCTGCTTCGGAGTAGGGAGGGGGCTGTTGTTTCTCCTTCTCGAGGGCCGTGGTGATGAGGCGTGAGCAGAGGGTGCGGGCACAGGGGATGCAGCAACACCCGCAGCAGACCACAATCCCGACAAAGCAAGCCAGGGATGACAGGACGGCCATGAGAAGGCCTTTCCACTTGCCGAACATGTCCGTCATCCATTTCTCCATGGGGTTGTCGATCCCAGAGTCCTCTGCCATCTGGACGGAAAGAGCTCGAAGGCCGGCCAGGGCCCTTGTCACCGACCCGTCAGGGGCCGTGTTGTTGGGAATGAAGGTGCAGCATTGAGCCCCAAACATCGAACAGACCCCCCCTTTCTCGGCCAACAACATGTCCAGGGCTAGACGGTTTTGATACGCCATTAGAGAGGTGGCGGCCAGTTGTGAGGCCAAGCCTTCTACCGCGTCGCGAGTCAGGTTGGATAGGCGCTGGACGTTGTAGTGAATGTAGTTAATGCGATCTACGTTTTTGTTGGGGGTGATTGGAATTATGGCAGAGATAAGGGGTATGTTCTCGAAACCCGCGGCTATCTGGTCTGCTAACTTAAACTGGTTTGGAACGCCCCGGGGAATGCCTATGCTATCCATGTACGTGGGGGTGTTCTTGGTTAGGTCGAAGTGGTCGGTGAGAGCGGTGTCGCGGCGGTGTCGAGAGGTAGTTTGGTCGGGCCCGGTCGAACCCCGGGTAAAGAGCGTGACGGGCATAAGTAGGCGCACTATAATGCAGGTTCCGGACCATTGTGCCGGGAGTGTAAGTCTAAGGGTGAATTTGTCACAGGACCAGAATAGGTCTTGGCGTCCCAGGCCCGGTTCGGTCATGTTGGGCCAAAGCGTAACGTTCGTGATGGAGTGGCACCACGACGGTGGTACCGCCCCAACATTTACCGCACCGACCCTGGTGATGCAAGAGTGGGTGTACTCCCCAGGGGAGTACACCGGGGGAATCGAGTCGTTAAGGCCGGGTGGAAACAGAGAGCTAAGGAGGCCGCAGCCGGCCGGTTTGGGGGTAACAAACAGAGCTAACATGCAGTGAGAACCAATGGGGTCACTGGTAAAGTCGAACAGTACTGGGGTCGAGATTAGATGGGGGCGAGCCGACGCACAGGCTACGCAGTCGGACAGCCCCTGGAATCGGACAGTAGCAGCAATCCAGCTAAGCCATGCATTATCGTCTGCGTAGCCGGTCGCGAGCGCGATGGAATCGTGGGTGGGGAGCCGCCCCACGGAATCTAAATCAAAAATCGTAACCGGGCCGTCGCGAGTCATTATGGGTCGGACCGGGGGTTTAGGAGTTGTCGCGTTGGCCCTGGAGGCTGGTGCGGTGGGTGTGGTGGGGGCCTTTCTGAAATTTAATTTCAACAACGCCGTCGTGTCCGGGCCGGACTGGGATACCCCGAACACGAGATAGGCAGAGTCCGTATTTACCCCGCACGCCCGGGTCGACCCTAGCGTGGGTTTGCCCCAGCCTTGGTACGGGTTGCTGGTAATGTTCCTGAGGGTAAGGGTGATTCTGCCGTTGCCTCCCGAGAGGAAGCCGTTCGCCTGTAGTGCGGCCGTTACGACCGGCCTGGGGAGAGTCTGAGAGCGGTTAGTCACATAGTACCCCTGGTGCCTCCCCGTCATCCATAGTACATTTCCCCATCCTCGACACCAGCTCTGGCTGTTGTCCGGGGACGTCATTACCCCGTTGCCCTGGACTCCCGTGAAGGAGCCCTTGGGAGCATCGCAGATGTATGCATCGTACTTCTCCCAGGCTGCGGGTCCCCCTACGCACGGAACGACGTCGCATAGGAGGAAGGTATAGGCGGCGCTGGAACCATAAGTATAGGTTAGGGATAGCCCACCGTATTTGTTGAGGCAGGGGTCGCCGGGGGACTTGGCGGCTTGCAGGGGTGTCTGTCTCTTGCGGCGGTGTGGACCCTGGGTTGGGGGTCCCGATGAGGGTTGTATCGTCGTAGACGGGGGAGTGATGGTGGAGGACCTCCCCGGGACGGCTGTATGGAAGTCCATTCCCCACAGGATGAAGAAACCCATCATAGCCCCGGTTATTCCTACCATGCCGATGATGCAACGTCTACTGGTCCGGGCTTCCTGTGGCGTCAGTGGTGGTCTCATGGTGCAGCCGTGCGAGGTCGCGTTGAACGGTAGCCAGGGTGCGGTCATGCGGGTTGTCGGCCTTGCGGGTGGTAGACAGATGGTGCCAGCGGGCGCCGCTCCTTCCTGAAAGGGAGACAGAGAAGGGGGTGGCCAGAAGTACCTTATAGGGACCTTCCCACCGTGGCTGAAGGCATTGTCTCTTGTGGACCCTGACCCAGACCCAATCCCCGGGATTGACGAGGACGGGGTCGGGATCCGCGGGGTTCGGGAGGGAGGTGACCTGTGTGTACAAGGCTCGGGAGGCGAGAGTCAGGGTTCGAGTGGAGAGGGGTGGGATTTCATGGTTCAGGTCCCCGATGGTGGATACTGTGGCTCCGGTGTCGACCATGAAACGAATCGGGGTCTGGTTTACGAGCCCGTCCACCATTGGGGCTCCCGTTCCCAGGTTCACCACCTGGGTCCCTTGTCGTCCTTGGTCTTTTTGTGCAGCTGGGATTTTTCGGCTAGCTCCTTGATCTGCATCCTCACGAGTTGCTTCTTCAATTCCTCGTAATCATCATCCTTTTCAAGTCGTTCGTCTTCATCGAGTCGGTGGTGGTGATCAAGGTGATCCACCCATTCCGTCCATGGCTCGGAGTGCAGTGCCACCACTGTCTTCAGTCTCCTCTGGACCGTGGGTGGCAGTCCCTGTATTATTGCCCGCTGGAATGTCTGTGTCGCCAGTTTGCTACTGTGTGGGGGACAGTCATTATTATCCGTCCACAATCCTTCTGCCCTTTCTATGTACTGAAAGATAGATTCTTCAGGTTTGATGGTCAGGCCGGAGATTCCCATTCTGCCTGCGTTGGCTGGGAAGAGCGCCCTGAGACTCTTCCAGAAGAGGTTTCGGTAGGCGTCGAAGGGGGTGTTGTCAGGTAGGGCCTCAGTCTTGGTCAGTGTCTCCAGTTCAATGATTCGTCTGGCACCGTGTGCCCTGCCGATGATGGCTCGTATGTCTCCCAGGGTCAGGAGATCGCCAGACGTCTCAGTTTCAAATCTTCTGATCCAGGCCGAGGCTCCTGCCGTGAGCGTTGGCAAGCGGGCGACCAGGGCGGTCATGTCCCGGTGGCTCCATGGTGTGTATGCCGCTCTTCCCTCCGCATCTATCAATAGAGGTGCCATAACAGCCTCTTGTATACCTGGCCGGGGGCGGCGGGGCTCGCTCTTATTGGTACGGGGGTCTCTTAAGTGATCTGGGTCAGGGCTGAACTGGGAGGGGGTCATTAATGGGGAATGTAGGGTGTATGAGGCGGGGGCTTTTGGCTGGGACTGAACTGGTGTTGTCGATTCCAGGGGACAGAACAATTTTGGGTTGGATGCCATGGGTAGGTGAGCCCTCTCCGGGGAGGGTGGGGGTGAGTGGCTGTCAGTGGGCCGGGAGGCTGAGAATCGCTCTCTGTCTTGGCTTCTCTGGTGTTCGTCTTGCCAATCCTCTCCGGGGGCTCTTTGTCGCTCGTCCGACATAGTGGGTGCGTTCGCCGCTTCTTCTGACAACCGCCTGGTATGGGGTGGTCGGGGTTGTGGACGCCTTTACACTGAAGGCCGGGTGTATGGAGGTTTGTCTTTTTAGCTTTATTAGTAACTGGGATAATTCTTCGAGCAGGGGGTGTCCTAGAGTCGGGGTTGGGTTGGTATTGATGCCGTCCAGTAGGGGGCGCTGTGGTTGGGGAAGGGCAGAGTCGGAGTGGTCCAGTAGGGGGCGCGGTAGTTGGGGAAGGGCAGAGTCGGAGTGGTCCAGTAGGGGGCACTGTGGTTGGGGAAGGGCAGAGTCGGAGTGGTCCAGTAGGGGGCGCTGTAGTTGGGGAAGGGCAGAGTCGGAGTGGTCCAGTAGGGGGCACTGTGGTTGGGGAAGGGCAGAGTCGGAGTGGTCCAGTAGGGGGCGCTGTAGTTGGGGAAGGGCAGAGTCGGAGTGGTCCAGTAGGGGGCGCTGTAGTTGGGGAAGGGCAGAGTCGGAGTGGTCCAGTAGGGGGCGCTGTAGTTGGGGAAGGGCAGAGTCGGAGTGGTCCAGTAGGGGGCGCTGTAGTTGGGGAAGGGCAGAGTCGGAGTGGTCCAGTAGGGGGCGCTGTAGTTGGGGAAGGGCAGAGTCGGAGTGGTCCAGTAGGGGGCGCTGTAGTTGGGGAAGGGCAGAGTCGGAGTGGTCCAGTAGGGGGCGCTGTAGTTGGGGAAGGGCAGAGTCGGAGTGGTCCAGTAGGGGGCGCTGTAGTTGGGGAAGGGCAGAGTCGGAGTGGTCCAGTAGGGGGCGCTGTAGTTGGGGAAGGGCAGAGTCGGAGTGGTCCAGTAGGGGGCGCTGTAGTTGGGGAAGGGCAGAGTCGGAGTGGTCCAGTAGGGGGCGCTGTAGTTGGGGAAGGGCAGAGTCGGAGTGGTCCAGTAGGGGGCGCTGTAGTTGGGGAAGGGCAGAGTCGGAGTGGTCCAGTAGGGGGCGCTGTAGTTGGGGAAGGGCAGAGTCGGAGTGGTCCAGTAGGGGGCGCTGTAGTTGGGGAAGGGCAGAGTCGGAGTGGTCCAGATTTGGCGGAGGGGGAGGTGTGGCTTGGGACTTAGTGAGAGAACTCAAAAAATGGCGGCTGTGGTGCTATAACTCTGTGTGACCTGTCTAACACACGAGAGCGGATGAGAGGCTAGGGGGCAACTTGGAGGAGGAGAAAAGGAGGAAAAAACAGGGGGGGGAGGAAGCAAAAACAACAACGGGGCCTAGAGACGTTATTCAATACATCCAGATATTCCTCATAGCCAATAATCGTTATCTATCTTTATTGATTAATCTGTTTCAACAGGCTAAATCGCCAACCAACGCGACAAAGAGATGTTGTTTGGTATCGTAGTTTATCTATGCGACAGGTCCAGTAGTAATTTTAAAGAAACACAGTAAAAGATATATCCTTTATCTTTGTCGACTTATCTAGGTCTGGTTTTAACGGGTCAAACAGTAGATTGAAGCAACGCAGTAAAAAAGTTATTTATCCTTGTCAATTTATCTAGGTCCGCAGGTTAAGCCATAGACCGAAGCAATACGTCAGAGAGACATTATTCATTATTATCAATCTGTCCATTCTTTCCTTTACCCGTTTTAACGGGCGACGATAGAGCGGACCACGCATACACTCACTGACTCACTCACAGATCCTCTCTTTCACGCAGACGCACACAGACACACATCAACAGACCTTTCGTTCAGTCTCTCGCAGATGCACACAGAAACATATCAACAGACCTTTTGTTCTGTCTCTCACAGACGCACACAGAAACATATCATCAGACACTGCAAAATAGCGTTGAGCACAACAAAGCAAGCAAGCGCTGCACACATAGCGTTGAGCATAACAAAACAAGGGAACGCTGCACACACACACCCGGGTTATCATTGAATGATTTATTTCTATATTTAGCCGGCTCACAGATACGCTTGTTCTCTTTTTTTTTTTTTTCTCTCTGGGCCTCTCACACACACACACACACATAGTCTCTCCGTCTCAACCTCTCCCTCACTCGTGCATACACACACTGTCTCTCTGTCTCGCTCTCACCCATGCTCTCCTATTCTTCCACCCACGCTGACTCTCGTTCTCGACTCCATACACACGCACTTGCTCTCTGGTCGTGAAGGTGGGGGTGAGAGGTCTCTGCTATCCCTAGTCTGCGTCAGTTCAGGTGTCTGTCCGTCAGTCCCCGCATATGCAATGAATATATAGCTTACCACATAGAATTATTTAATATACAGACAAAGAAGGGGACTCTAACCCCCTCTGGGGGACTCCAACCCCCTTAATACACAGGTGGGGACTCTAACCCTCTTTACACAGGTGGGGACTCAAACCCTCTTTACACAGGTGGGGACTCTAACCCCACTCTGGTGGGGACTCTAACCCTCTTTACACAGGTGGGGACTCTAACCCTCTTTACACAGGTGGGGACTCTAACCCTCTTTACACAGGTGGGGACTCTAACCCCACTCTGGGGGACTCCAACCCCCTTAATACATTGGTGGGGACTCTAACCCTCTTTACACAGGTGGGGACTCGAACCCTCTTTACACAGGTGGGGACTCGAACCCTCTTTACACAGGTGGGGACTCGAACCCTCTTTACACAGGTGGGGACTCGAACCCTCTTTACACAGGTGGGGACTCGAACCCTCTTGATACACTGGTGGGGACTCTAACCCTCTTTACACAGGTGGGGACTCGAACCCTCTTTACACAGGTGGGGACTCGAACCCTCTTTACACAGGTGGGGACTCGAACCCTCTTGATACACTGGTGGGGACTCTAACCCTCTTTACACATCAATAACTTGGCCATCGGTAGTCTTGTATCACTATGCCCGATTCTTATAGGCCCTATGGTCTCGAGGGTATTCTTTCACCATGCAACGAGCCGATATTCGATGTGTCACGCGTTCAGGGTCAATCGGGTTTATGGGGGAATGCTGGGATGGAGCTCTATTCGTCCCCACGAGATATCCCGTAGCGAACCGCTCTCACAGTCTCACCTCCTAATGTGGTTCCTATATAACTATGCAGAGTTTGGATTTTATCAACAGGTTCTGCCTACCTTTTGTTGGGCGTACGCGAGGTGAGACTGCAGGAATCGGTCCGGTGCTCCGGGGTCCCGAGGTCGCGCCGCTCTCCGTCTCTCGTTTCCCAGTTGCGTGTTCAATTCAGAAAAAATTCACGTCGGAGGTCACCAAATTGTTGGGAAAAACGGTCTGTCTAGCTACTGGACCAGATAAAATGAGACGGAGAGGTAATAAAGTCTATCGGCACGAGGACCTTGGATTTATTAAGTAAAGTGGCAACGGTTATACAGAGTCATAAAGCGTGAGAAATCGAATATGTCTAAGTCCCTAATCAGCGCTGATGGTTCGTCCAGAGCTTCGCCTCCGTGGAAGGTCTGCTGCAGAAGAAGGAATGAGTTCCTGTGTGATACACTCTTATGCTGTATCTTCCTCTCGATGAGGTGTGTGCGTTTAAGATGTGTATGGTTCTGTGTGTCTTTGGTTGACCTTGCCTCCCAGGCTCTAGTGTATGCATGTATATCTTCTTGTGTTCCTCCTGACGGGGGAGAGTCTCACAGAGTCTCCTGCTTGTGGCCCTCCCGTTCTGAGGATGAAACGGTGCATTGTCTGAGTGTTTACCATTTGCCGGGAGGAGAGATGGGGCCTTGGTTCTGGCCTTCACCTGACCATGTTCTCATGTGTGTGTTATGTGTTAAAAATGGACTATATTGTAACGTGACAGCCATGTGTTGTGCTCCTCAAGCTAGGGTGGGAGTTAGCTATATTTATAATGTACATGTGATGTGCTCAGCAGGTTATTTTGCCCAACAGCTGTCACACCAACATTGTACCGGGGGCGAAAATACCGCGAAATACCGCCTATTTCGTCACAAGACGAAATAACATTAAACAGATAACACTTATTTGACAAATTACATTAATTAGCGGTTGCTAAATTTATATTTGTATTGTATTTAATTGTTTCATCGCATTTATCTAGTAAACTGAGTATTAACATAAGCTAGCTAGACTATGATGCACTTTAAAAACTCAGTTTACTAGCTAAATTCAACACAATACAAATATAAAGTAAAAACAAGTGTTATCTGTATTATGTTATTTAGTCTTTGGCATCATGAGCGCCAATGTTTTTTGAAACCTGCCTGGCAACGGACAAACGCGTCGAACGATGACGTACTGTTTCGAATGCAGATTACGTAGGCGGTACAATTTTCTCCCCCGGTACAGTTTTGGTGTGACAATGCCTTGTGAGAGGGTTGCCTTGTGACGTGGCGTTTGATCGGTAGGCCTACATTTCGGCTGTGCATGTATTTTTGGAATTTTAAATTGCTGCAATTAATTATTTACATTTACATTTAGCAGACGCTTTTATCCAAAGCGACTTACAATACATATATTTGTCAAAAGAAGTGAAACAATATATCGCTGTCAGTACAGTAAAGATGTTCATAGAACCAAGGGCAAGTACTAACAATCGCTAGGCTAACCCATTCCCTGTGTACAGCAATGCTAGCAGCTACTGCAGATGTTACACATTAAGTACTATGAATAAGTGCAATGTAGATTAAGTGCGTACAATAAGTGCGTACATTAAGTGCCAGGACATACAACATACAATGGTGGTCGGAAGGGGCTGGGTAGCTATGAAGAGTTGAGGTGAACTCACAGGTGAGCGACTCTGCGATCCTTACATTGGCAGGGAGCTCATTCCACCACTGAGTTATGTTGTTGTTGTTGACTTCTAACATGTCTCTGTATTTGCTGTTTAAATCTAACAGTAGTCTATGATTAATATATCGGTGGTAACCACTGTCTTGGGGGTATTGCAAAATTGCGCCAGCTGGAGATTCCATGGTATTGGATGTGTTTTAATAAAACACATCCAATACACGGAATGTCCGCTGGTGACGCCACTGAGGCTATAGTAGGCTAACGATCCTCTTAGCACCCTACGAGTACCTCTGGAGTCCTCGTTAGCTACGAGCGTTTTCCCGACGTTCGTTACCAACGATGCTTTCGGGAAACGGTGTGAAAACTGTACGACACTCGTACGACTCACTCTGCTGTTGTTTATTTCTTTGTTGATTTTTCTCCAAATGCAGAGGCTATTCTTGTCCCTTCTCTTTGCGGTCACACTGATCACAGTAACCATTTTCTCACTCAATGCGGTACACATATGCTAATGAGTCAAAAATAATAACCTGTCAAATTAACAAGACAAAGAAAACAATTATATAATAAGAGCAATAAGAACAACATAAATAATTAGAGGAATAATAATAATAATTATTATGAATCAAATCATATATAGTATTAATAACAATCCACATATTATCCTTTTTATGTTTATCGTGTATCACTACTTACAGTATATATTGTAGAAAGTGTCATATACATTTTGGGGCAACATGGCCAACATAAGCAGACACGATGATTGGTGAGGAAATTGGTTGCTATGGGAAACTCCCCGAATTCCAAATTCAGTTTAACTCGGCCTCATGGCCAGTAGAACCAATCATTCTGATTTAATGGATTTACTTTATCTGGCAAGACGGAAATCAATAAGGATCTCTGTTGTGAAAAGATATGCAGGACTAATGTTTTGCTGGTTATGGCCAAAATGACACGCATGGCCACAGTCCTAGACCTGGTGGTTTGCGTTGAAAAAAATCTATTAGGAAAGGTAATGCTCGATAGTCTGCCTCCCTGTTTTCTTTCTCATTTTGAGAAATAATGCATTCACTTTAGAATAACTTTAGAATCCTCCATAATTATATCTTCATTCAATTTCATGTTCAACTTTTCATTTTGGTGAAGTAAGTGTCTTCCCTGGGGCGCTGTCACACTAAATTTGTACCGGCGGCGAAAATTTTACCGGATACGTAATCAGTTGTCCGTTGCCCGGCAACAGACAACGCTAATGAATGTAATTTGTAAAATAAGTGTTATCTGTCTTGTCGCGCTCAATGAACGAGTTCGCGAATGTTCAAGAACCTTCCCACGTCATTCGACGCGATCGCCCGTTGCCAGGCAATGGGCGACGCGATCGTCTGTTGCCAGGCAAGTTTGGAATGGATTACTATGGATGACGTAGGCCGGTACAATTTTCGCCGCCGGTACAAATTTAGTGTGACAGCGCCTTCGCCCAGCACAACGAGCCTGAATTTTTAGTCCATGGTTCCCCGGTTGCTAAGCAGAAAAGTACATAATTTCGCCAATCAGCGTCGTTGAATTGTATGGCTTGTGGGCGCTCAAAATATAGCCCCCAACACAGTGCGCACCGTCCACTGCATGTAACCGTGCATTTGCCATTACCTCAGATCAGCAACATGGCGACTTTGAGTACTGCTACCACTGTTTCCCTGTGAGTTCAGCTACCCCCAAATTCAGTTAAGTCTTTGCTTATGAATCCCTTCGAAAGAAGAACATTTGCAGAAAAATTGCAAGTAAAAGAACTTGGACCAGAAAAGCCAGAAGTGAACATAACCCAACAAGCAAGAGAAAAGGATAGAGCCTACAAGAGAAGTTTTTCCAGAGTTCGGTTCAGGCTTGGCTAACTAGCTGTGGGTATGCTAATGCAATTTTTTGCTTTCCTTGTATACTTTTTTAAACAAGTGCGTGTGATAGTTCGTGGACACAGACAGGGTTGACAGACCTGAAACATCTGTCAGAACGGATTAAAAAAACACGAGCGAGCAAGAGTGCACAGAACAACTGTGTGAAGCTAGCCATGCTAGAGGTAAGCAACTTCCATTTATTCCACTAGCCTATATGGGGAGCGTGTCTATGTTCCCCGGGTCCTATGTTCCCCTCTTTGTATGAGACTGGGGAACATAGGACCCTTTTCCCAAAAAGGGTCCTATGTTCCCCGGTCTGTTACTTTTTCCACCATTACTGCCAAATTCCGGTGTTGTGTCGAGATCTGTTTCCCCGTCGAGATGTGTTTCCCCTAGTCCCCGCCCCCGTCCGAAATTACCCGAAGGGCGAAGGAAGCGCGCGTACACAAAAAGCTCGCCCACGAGCTGCTGTGCTCGTACCACAGAGGCACTTTGGAGAGAGCTAAGGTTCAAAACTGACTTTTTTTAGCGAGTTTTATCTGAAGATGTATTGTAGATTTCTATCAATAAAAAATATTATTTTTGTGAGACTTTTCATTTTGAATGTTATGGACTTTTGGAAGGAAGTGTGCTCATTCTTAATACTGTCAGATACTGTTCCCCCTCTGTTCCATGGGAAAGGAGGTTCACACATCTTTCAAATTCATACTGCTAACTTCTTTCACCATAACAGATAATTCCTGTGATTTTCAGGCTGATATCATTCAATTTGACCATTTAGAACAGGGGGAACGCATCCTGACAGCTTGGAATATTACTGTCAGATACTGTTCCCCCTCTGTTCCATAGGAAAGGAGGCTCACACATCTTTCAAATTCATACTGCTGACTTATTTCCCCACAACAGATAAGTCCTGTGATTTTCAGGCTGATATCATTCAATTTGACCATTTAGAACAGGGGGAACGCATCCTGACAGCTTGGAATAATACTGTCAGGATGCGTTCCCCCTCTGTTCCATAGGAAAGGAGGCTCAGACAAGCATTAAAGACTTTGATAACATTAAACAAAAAATAAATAGTGTATACTAACTTTTTAGAACGAACTGTTATTATTCAAATGCAATCAACACAAAATTAAATGGCAACATTTGCAATATTTAACACATCAACAAAAACATCAAAATAATTAAAAAAATGAAAAATAAACTGTCAATAGAAAATGTCTTATTTTATATATATATACATGAACTTCCTTTCCTTTCCTTTAGCATGCTGCACATAAAAATGTGTCCTCTGTCTTTGGCCTTCCAACGCATGCATGGTGAAACCACCGTCCACAGGCATCACAGGATATCTAGTGCAAAAACATTTCAACACTGCATGAAATATTTAAAGAAAACTTGGAAAGACAAATTAATATTGGCAAAACCTGCAAAATAAAAAAAAATTGTTTGCTGCCCATGATGGAATGTTTTTGGAAATATCTTCTTAATGGCAGGTGAAATACTGGCACTTGCATGAGTTAATGAGTCAAATAGATGCAAACACAGGACCACATTCTATACATAAAATACCTATGTCAGCTCTGCCTCTCCACTGTCATCTGCATTTTCCTCTCCACAGTTGAAGCAGAGGTTTGTCAGATCATAAAGTATTTGAAAGAGGGCAACATTTGTGAGGACAAGATGATTTCTTTTGAGTCCCCGGCAATTGTATTTTTTGTAATTTTCAGAGATAATAACCTGAGTAGTCAAAGATGTTTTCATTTACAACTTGTTGGGGATGGGGTTTAATATATAACTTACCAGATTCCCGAAGAAGAGTTGTGGCAATCTGCCGACGCAACTCTGCCACATCTTTTCGGCCAACAGGGAATTGTAGCTCTTCACCGGTCAAGATTTTCTCTATGAACTGATATTAAAAAACAAGTTATCATTTACCTACACATACAAATCTAAATATATAGTTTATCTGAGAAGCACCACTTTATATCTGCACATCATGGAGTAGAAAGGGCAATTCTTTTTCATACCTTGATGGCAAAAACCCCACAAGAGGTGCTGTCTGGTTGGTGTGGATGAGGCACTGTGTCACATTTCCATCTGGACACATTTATCCCTTTCTTCCTCATTCCTTCGCTCTAAAAACCAAAAATATGTTTAAATATAGTAACTTGATTTATTGACTTAAACTTCATATAATATTACCAATTCCTCAGTCATCAAAATAGAAGAAATAGAACAATGTTGTTCCAGGTAAAAACAACTATTGTCCTTCCCCAACAACCAGATTTTTCAAAGAAAATAATTACACTAATTTTGTGCCTATGCACTTGTGTAATATTCATCTATAATGTTGCAAGCGAGGACAACTTGGCATTGAACATGTTTGACATACATCTGCATTTAGTCCTTTAGTCATATCATGTCTGCAATTGCTCTCCTGCCCACCAGCAGTACTATGCTATTCTTCTGGCTGATATTCACGAGATACTTCACATACATGCTACATCTTTAGTAATATGTGACAAGTGGGTCATATTAAATCTGAAGCCATAATTAAAGTGTACCTTGTTACATCCTGGCACCTTTTCAGCTTGGCAGCAGTTTCTCCAAGTGAATCAGGAGTGTCTTTTTTTCAGATGGATACATTACCTGTATGCAACATAAAGACCTAAGATTATTGTACATACAATACGTTTGTCCACTATATTGACATTGAAAAAAAAGCTGCTGGGCATGGTCTTCAAAAATACAAAATAGCTCTACTGTATGTGGTATTAAACAAGAACTACTTTGGTATCAAGGTGCAAGATGAAGAGTTTACAGAGCTGAACATAAGTCTAAAAGAATACATCACATGATCTGTTACTGTATGTTATACTGTATGTAACGTGTCAATATGTGCTCTCAATAGCTGAAAAGTCAAAACTTACAACCAGGAACCAGTGATGGTGGTTCCTGACACCAAACAGCACTTCATAATGTGCGGGATTCCACTGAAAAAGTTTCAATACAAAAGCTTTGACTTGCAAGCCATCAACATCAAATTACTGTTACCAGAATATGTGACAAGACAGTCCGCAACTAACCCTGAATCGTGGACTATTTCCGTTCCATAATGAGGTCATTCCAAATGTATCAATATGAAGCGCCTTTCCCTTAGATGTGGCATTGTGTCGACACGCCAGCATGGCCAAGTAAGCATTTATGACCCAGTAAAATTGATTTGCAATTGTTAACATTGCTTAAAATGAACAGTTAAAATTACTTTAGTCAGACATAATCCACATATTAATTAACAGTAATAGGAATTACTTTTCAAATGTATTTTGGTAATTATATTTCACAAAAGATATTTTTTACCTCACTTTCAAGCTCCAATCCAGGTGCTGGTCGGCCAATGTCACAGTAAAACACCTTCTACAAACCAATTTTAGACAGCAGGACATTGGCCTTCAGACCGTCCCAGGCATCCTTCACACCTAGGGAAGGCAAGGCAAGGCAGCTTCATTTATATAGCGCATTTCATGCCCAGGGGCACCTCATTGTGCTTTACATAAAACAAACATAAAAAACATGTACATTGAATAATAAAAACAAAACCCAATAATAGTAAAAACATAATTTTCCCGACCACATCAACAACCATTTAACACTGTCTCTTCTATAGGTTCTTGTCATGTACAGTGCAGGGATGACTACATAAAAATCTAGTATGTTATGAACTGTGTTTTTTACATTAAAACTTAAATTTTTCAATATTGCCTGGGGCTGAGTCTGTGACTGCAGCAGAGCCTGACGCTGGGGCTGCTGCTTGGCATGTTGGTGGTGCCGGGGCTGTTGGTGGTGCCAACAGATTACGTGGCATTATTGGCTGTGGTGTTTTGTAAATTCGAAGGTGATCGATATTCACCTTCGGTAAGAACTGGTTGTCAGACTGCAGGTCTGCGCTCTTGGTCAGCTTCCCACCTTTCCTTTGCTGACTGCGAATATTTTTGCGCAGCACCTTGTCCCCCACCTGAAAACATGCCTGTTTTGATGATTTGGGCAATTTATATTTGTTTTGGGCTGTGGCTATGTTTTCCCGCACTAGACTATAAATTGCATCCTGCCTTTTAATGGCCTCCGACACCACCTCCTGGTCAAGGTCATTCTCCATGCCTATGTCAATCTGTAAAAGAGAACTTTAATTTTCATTTTTTTCATTGTTATTGCTTCGCTGTTACAGTTATTAGACTATATGTGGGAAAAAAATTTAAATGACATATTTCCAACTATGTCAACAAAATAGATTAGGTCCCCTTAAAGGATTTAAATGGACACTTACCTTCTACTAAAAACTATAGACTTTTCCTTGGTCACAAAATATTGATGTACCGAGCATATTACTTATTTATTGTATAGCGTGGAATAAACATTGACACTGATTCTCAATTAACTATATTTTTTCAATTTGTTATTCAAACTAAGAATTAACTGTAGATGTCCTACACTGAGCCAACCTTGTAATCCTCCGGAACCTCACTCGGGAGGCGGGCCTCTGTCCCAAACAGGAGGAAGAATGGGGAGAACTTTGTCGTCATGTGTTTTTTGGTCCTCAGCCCAAAAATCACAGCATCCAGATATTTGTCCCAACTCTCTCTCTCTCCTCGGTTGGACCGGGTTCCACGGACAAAACTCGCTTGGCCTTCGGGTTTTAGCCATGGCAGGCATTTATTAACAATCAACTTAAATCAGTCAAACAATGAAGGAGACGCGGTCTCTAGGGCCTCCGTGGGCCTCTAGGCTCTCTCGCTGCCACGAGCCCTTCCTTCCTGCACCCGAGCCCCTGCTGTGCTGTGCTGTGCTGTGCCTCCTTTTAAAATGGCTCCTCAGCTTTCGGCCAGGTGTCCCCCAATCACCCTGATTGGGGAGCCGAAAGGGCTGCTCTCTGTCGCCGGCTGGTGGGTGGGGGTGGTATACCCAGTCCTTTACAGTACCCCGGGCCCGTCCAGGCCGAGGTCTCCGTGGCGGGATGCCACACTCCTCCACCCTTTGTCCAAGCCCCAGGTAGCCGAGGGACCCGCCCAGGCTGGTATCTCGCCGTGACAGGGCGTCGGCTGCGTCGTCTCCGGCAGCCTCGTCTCCGGCAGCCTCGTCTCCGGCAGCCTCGTCTCCCGCCGCCTCGTCTCCCGCCGCGCCGGCGGCAGCTGCCTCTCCTGCCGCGGCGGCGACCGCATCTCTCCTGCCCCGGGACTCTAGTGCCGGGTCCCAAAGCCGGCGAAATATCGGGCAATCCCTCCCGATTAGGAACGGCACCGGGAGGTGTGGCACGACCCCTAGCCGTAAACACCCCCTGTGGTGTCCGGACGACCACGTGGCAGGTCTTGTATGTTCGTGTGTCCCCGTGTACGCATGTCACCTCCATGGGTGACCCTTCCCTTCCCACCGCCAGGTCGGGCCGGAGGAGGGTGACCATGCTGCCAGTGTCCACTATGGCCTGCGTCTGTTTGGACATCACCCTCGCAGGTACGGTTGGGCACCCGGACGCTTCCTTTGCCCAACATGTCGCCAGCATGCAGGGCCGGCCCGTCCCCACGTCCGCGTAGGCCGACGGCACTGTCACGTCCCGGTCTCGCGCTGCGGCCTTCTCTCCTGCTGCGGCAGCGGCGTCCCTTGCGGCGGCGGCGACGTCCCTTGCGGCGGCGGCGGCGGCGTCCCTTGCGGCGTCGTCCCTGGCGGCGGCGGCGACGTCCCTGGCGGCGGCGGCGACGTCCCTGACGGCGGCGGCGGCGTCCCTCGCGGCGGCGGCGGCGTCTCTCGCGGCGGCGGCGTCTGTCCCGACCGGGTTCGGCATACCGACTGGGTGGGGTAATAATAATAATAATACATTTCATTTAGAGGCGCCTTTCAAGACACCCAAGGTCACCTAAAGACCCGTCAACCCCCGGGTACTTCACCGGGGGTCCGTAGTGGGTTCTTCCTGTGCCTGCATTCTCCACCAAGTGTGGTATCCCGGTCCTCGGTTGGACCGGGTTCCACGGACAAAACTCGCTTGGCCTTCGGGTTTTAGCCATGGCAGGCATTTATTAACAATCAACTTAAATCAGTCAAACAATGAAGGAGACGCGGTCTCTAGGGCCTCCGTGGGCCTCTAGGCTCTCTCGCTGCCACGAGCCCTTCCTTCCTGCACCCGAGCCCCTGCTGTGCTGTGCTGTGCTGTGCCTCCTTTTAAAATGGCTCCTCAGCTTTCGGCCAGGTGTCCCCCAATCACCCTGATTGGGGAGCCGAAAGGGCTGCTCTCCGTCGCCGGCTGGTGGGTGGGGGTGGTATACCCAGTCCTTTACAGTACCCCGGGCCCGTCCAGGCCGAGGTCTCCGTGGCGGGATGCCACATTGCACAGTGCCCTGAAAAGTATTATCATATAAATAGGTAAGCCACCTTGTTTCAAATACATTTTTAGTTCACAATATCATAAATATATTCAACATTACATGTATCAACAAAGATATACAGAGTAAAAGTAAGATAATTACAGCACTGTTACCTCTGTATTGTCCCGTTTAACTTTTCCACAAGAGTAGTATATACTAACACCTCTCTGTGTCAATTCATATTAATAACCACTTCCGGTTGGGGGGAGGGGGGGTGGTGTGGTGTTTATGAAGGGTCATAAACCATAAAACCCCCCTGCATTGTATGACTTGTATAATGTCTGTGTTGAACCTGTAGGGGGCGCTGGGGTGCGGGATCTGTATAATCAAGGGGTGTGGTGTGTGATGTGTGTGTGTGTGTGTGCGTCAACAGATGTTTCAAGGGTCCTGGTTCTATTAACATATGGACAGCAGTATCATTATATGTTGCACTTCTTATAACAAATGTACTTGTAAGTAGTGTAGGATAAAAGTGTCAGTCAAAGCCCCTGATAACAGAGGGGGTAATTCGGAGCCTTAATGTCTAGGGAGATGCAGTGCTTCGATTTTCACATATATGTGTGAGGGTCAGACATGTAAATGTATGTACTGGGGGTAGGAGGGGTTAGGATGGGGGTTGATGTGTGTGTGTGTGTGTGTGTGTGTGTGTGTGTGTGTGTGTGTGTGTGTGTGTGTGTGGTGTGTGTGTGTGTGTGCGTCAACAGATGTTTCAAGGGTTCTGGTTCTATTAACATCATTTGGACAGCAGTATCATTATATGCTGCACTTCTTATAACAAATGTACTTGTAAGTAGTGTAGGATAAAAGTGTCAGTCAAATCCCCTGAAAACTGAGAGGGGTAATTCGGAGCCTTAATGTCTAGGGAGATGCAGTGCATCGATTTTCACATATATGTGTGAGGGTCAGACATGCAAATGTATGTACTGGGGTAGGAGGGGGTAGGAGGGGTTAGGATGGGGGGTTGATGTGTGTGTGTGTGTGTGTGTGTGTGTGTGTGTGTGTGTGTGTGTGTGTGTGTGTGTGTGTGTGTGTGTGTGTGTGTGTGTGTGTGTGTGGGTGTGTTTGTCTTTATTACTATTTGGGGAACAAGACCTGACAGCACACTCACGGTATGGGGAACAAAATTCTTGTGGGGAACAAAAACCTGGACCCCACCAGGGAAATCATTGAAATGGATAGGGGTGACGTTGCTGATATGACTAGTGCAAAAATGTGAATGAAAAAAAACAACCCCACACTTCACAAAAACCTGCAAATGTGTGTTTGAGGCTGGCCCTCTACAGACTAAAACAGGGTACTGCAGGTTCACTTTTTCGCTCTAAAAACACACACTCCACACACTCCATCCACCAATCAAACGCTGACCTGCCTGTCACGTGAGATGATCACTTCGTCCACCAATCAAACGCTGACCTACCTGCACGTGAGATCATCCACATTGGCGGGAGATGAGAAGCGCCATACTTCGACGAAAAGTCAAGACAAAGGTAGGCTAATACGAAGATATGTGCAATTCTAACTTGATTAACATACAATTTATTTAAATGTTTTGAAGGTAGAAGAATCAAATATTTAACCTGTTTAGCCCTAGGGTATTTTCTCAGTCATTTTGCTGCATTGTAACGTTTATTTATACATTATATAAATAATATATTTATAAATGTAATATTATAAGAATGTATTGCTTATTTTTCATAAATGTGCAACTCACTGAGTGGTTGGTGGTGTTCGTTGATGTTACAAATCAAGTATCCTAGCGAAATCGTGTTTTATTTGGCATTTTATATATCCATTGAACTTGTACTTGGGGGGGGGGGGGGGGGCTGATTACGTTCGGTTGTAGTCTTTTCGCTTGGTTCTCCGTATCAACAGTAGAGACTAGAACCGAGCGAAAGGACTACAACCAGCACCCCTTTCCGTTTCCGGTCATCAAGCAACGAGTCTTCCAACAGAAATCAATGGATTTAAAAAATGCCAAATAAAACACGACAGAAACTTTATTTCGCTACGATACTTGATTTAGAACATCAACGAACACCACTAACCACTCGATGGGTTTCACATTTCTGAAAACGAATGTTTAGGGTTGTTTTAAGGACAGGGTTGTGCATACACGTGGCCCCCATTTTGAAGCAGGCTGGGGCGATTCTAAGGGTGGGTTGCACCAACGTGGTTTAGGGTTAATAAATGGGTTAGTAAATCTAGGTTTAAACTGGGTTTTAAATTAACCCGAGGTGCGTAATTTTAACACTGGATTAGCTAAACCAGTTTAAAGAAAGATTAAAGTAAGATTAATTCATTTTCACTGTCCGCCATCTTGGATTTTGACCATCTTCTGCGCCACCTTTTTAATTAAATCGCCGTTTCTTGGTTTCCGACGGCGACAACCATAAACATACTGTAACGTTCTCAGATACAAGCCAGAAATAATGTTACCGAAAAACATACAGGCAATGTTTTCTGAAAGGGAGGGTGGTTATAAGTTAAGGGGACAGTTCAACTTCAAGGTCGGCCGCACACGCACAACCAAAAAGAGCTTTTGTATCAGCATCTACAGAGTTAAATTGTGGAATAAGTGTGGAAGTACAGAAAAGCCAAAACATCAAACAGTTTTAAAAACAAATATAAAGACATCATCTTCACAAAGTACAGAAATTTAGAAGAGCCTCTGTAACATGTAGTCGTTTTGTAATATATGGTATTTATTATATATATATATATATATATATATAGTTAATATTCATATAATTATTTTGATAGAACTCTGTAAATATAGTGATTATAGCTTTTTTTATTATATATACTGAATAATATAATATTAACTATACAGGCTAAATTGATCTGTTAAGGGGTAGGACCAGATAAATTTTTTACTTCCTCCTTCCCCCTTTCAAGCATGTGGCAAGTGTCTGTTTTTTGCTTTTGTTTTATTTATTAATTTTCTATTTTAACTTTTTTTATTGCTTACATGTTCTAAATAAAGAAATCAAATCTATTCTCTACAGGCAAAATGGCGAGAAGGAGGGCAACCCCTCAGCATATTGCAGAACAACATGCCATCTGTGCCACAGACCAGACTGCCATGTTAGAGGTGAAATACATAAACTCCACCAAAGGCAAGTGTGTCTCTGTAGTGTTAATTGCACTTAGTACTGAAGATATCTGCTTTTGATATTTCATAGTGTCTTAGTACTATTACGTTAAATTATGTGTCATAGGTGAATTCAGAGTTTGTTTTATTCCCTGCACTATGTTGCCAACATGGGCAATACATTTGTTTACTAAAGGTGCCATGACATGCCACCAGGTGTGCTGTGATTAGCCGTTGCAAGCCGTTTTGGAAATCTGCCCCATATGACATCATATGGGGCAGGAAGTGGGCGTGCGTCGACCTAGATGTGTGCTGGATAAATCAGTCCACCAGCCTACCCAGTGGACTGAAGCAAATGTTGCTCATCTATCTGTCACACATCTAGGTAGACACGCACACCTAAGGGGCTGATTTCCAAAACGGCTTGTAACGGCTAATCACACCACACCTGGTAGCATGTCATGGCACCTTTTACTAACTCGTACTTCTGTCAACAGGCAGGGGTGTGTTTGCTCTGTCCCCTTTTGAAAAGGGGGATTTTGTAGTTGAATACAGAGGAGAAATTATTGACTTTAAGGAATCAGAGATAAGGAGGAGGATTTATCATTCCAAATGCTTGGTGTTCGTGTTTGACTTCATGTGGCATGGCAAAAAATGGTGGTAAGCATTTACTGTATGGTGGCTGGTAGCTTGCAATGTTCAGTACATAATCTTGGCCTAATTGTCCTGCTTGACTAAGCCATTAGCGTGATTCTTTTTGTCTCCTTTGAAGCATTGATGCTGCGTTGGAAGATGACTCATTTGGAAGACTGGTCAATGATGATCATGTCCATCCTACCAGCAGGTTGAAAATAATTTTAGTTGGTGGAAAACCACACCTCTGTCTGTTTGCTGCGAGAGACATAAACAGAGGAGAGGAAATAACATATGACTATGGAGATAGCAGTTGGCCATGGAGAGAAAAGGTTTGTCAGTGACTTTATGCCTCTGTATAGTATGTTTTATCTATTATACGTCAACATCTTTTGACTAACTGCTGCCCTTTTGACCAGGTGACCCTTGTAAAGGAAGGTTTAGATCAGGGGTGTCAAACGTACGGCCCGCGGGCCGGATCAGGCCCGCGAACGGGTTTAATCCGGCCCGCGAGATGATTTTGTAAAGTACAGTATTGTAAAAAAAAAAAAAAAAAAAATTATAATAATATTTTTTTTATAAAAATCCTTCCTAACATTACATGGATTGCATAGACTGGCACTGATTCATTTTTTGTACATTGAACTACTGGACAATTGTGTGTAACTGGAAGTCGCTTTGGAATGTAACGTAAAATGAGCTGCTATTTTTCAATGAAAGAAACTGCTGTTCTTAATGTGTCCACTAGATGTCGCAATAGCAATTATTTATACCTGGGCTGAGCATGGAGCAAGTGTAAACAGTTAGTGCAGCTAGCCCGGAGCTACCTTGTCGCGCTTTGGAACTCTCATTGCCCCAAAATGTCTCTGTCCAAAAGACGAAAAGTGGACACAGAGTGCAGAGCTTTCAAAGAAAAATGGTCATCGTCCTTTTTGTTCACGGAGGTAAATGGGAAACCAGTGTGTTTGGTGTGCTCACAGCATGTTTCAGTGCTGAAAGAATACAACATTCGGCGCCACTATGAGACCCTTCATGCTGACAAATACCACCACTTGCAAGGACAACAGAGAATAAATAAAGTTAATGAACTGTTAGCCTCTCTGAAGAAACAGCAGTCTGTGTTTAGTCACAGCAGAGAAATCAATGATGCTGCAGTGAAAGCCAGCTACCTTATTGCTTATGAAATTGCAACGACTTCAAAACCCTTTTCTGATGGTGAATTTGTGAAGACATGCATGCTGAAGGCTGCAGAGCTCGTGTGCCCTGAAAAGCGTCAGGCTTTTGCAAATATCAGCCTGACAAGAAACACAATTGCAGACAGGATTTCTGATCTTTCGGCAGATTTGGACAGCCAATTGAAGCACAAAGTAAAATCATTTATTGCGTTTTCAGTTGCAATTGATGAAAGCACGGACATTACAGATGTTGCGCAACTGGCCATATTCATTCGCGGAGTTGATGACACTTTGACCGTCACAGAGGAGTTTGTGGAGTTGGTGCCAATGATGGATACCACAACAGCGGCTGATATTTTCACCGCCCTCATCGGAGCATTGGACAGGGTCGGAGTGGACTGGTCCCGTGCTGTCAGCCTGGCTACAGATGGTGCTCCGTCAATGATTGGGAAAAAAGCGGGTGTTGTGACAAAATTCAAAGAGAAAGTGCAGACTGCAAATGGAGGACGTGATTTTTGGACTTTTCACTGCATTTTGCATCAGGAGGCATTGTGTTGCAAGTCATTAAAGATGGATAACGTCATGAAGGTGGTCGTCCAAACTGTTAATTTCATCCGATCGAGAGGCCTGAATCACCGTCAGTTTGACAGCCTTCTCAGGGAGAACGACCACAACCATGGCCTGCCATACCACACCGAGGTAAGATGGTTAAGCCGAGGTGCTGTGCTGAGGCGTTTCTTTGATTTACGGGGGGAAATTGAAGAGTTCATGGAAAAAAAGGGAAAACCAGTGGTAGAATTTCAGTCCACAGAATGGATACAGGACCTTGCCTTTATGGTGGATATCACACATCACGCAAATAACTTGAACAAATCGATGCAAGGGCGCAACAGAGTTGTCACACAGTATTATGACAGTATATGTGCGTTCAAGTTGAAGCTGTCATTGTGGGAGATACAACTCGCGGGTGGTGACGCTTCTCATTTTCCTTGTCTGAAAGATGTATGCGCGACCCAACATGCTGCAAACATGAAGCGGTTCAAAGACAAAATAACAGGACTATTGCGGGAGTTTGAACAACGCTTTCAGATTTTTGGTGAACTGGAAAAAGACTTCAACGTTTTTTGCTCACCATTCACCGCGAATGCCGCAGATCTGCCCGTCAACACTCAACTTGAAATAATAGACTTGCAGTGTGATTCAGATTTGAAAGGCAAATTTGCCGCAGCTGGCTTGGACACATTCTATCAGAATCTCTTGCCCGGTTACCCCAACTTGACAGCCCTTGCTGCAAAGGTGTTGTGCATGTTTGGAACCACATATCTTTGTGAGCAAGTGTTCTCTGTAATGAGCATCAATAAAACAAAGCTGCGCTCAAAGCTCACGCACAAGCACTTGAATGAAATTCTGAAATTAGCTGCCACTCAGGATGTGACGCCTGATATTGATGCACTTGTGAAAGCTAAAAGATGCCAGGTTTCAGGAGTAAAATAAACAGTGGGTAACGCCACTTAAAATTGCTGCATGAGACACTGCACCCTGATATAAATGTGAACATGAATGTCTTCTGTGGAGATTTAATGAAAGTGTATCGTGTGGGATTTACTATAATAATGTCAGTCACTTCAGTTCATAAGTTTGGTTGATTGACATTTTTCATGCATTGCACAGCTTTTATTTTTCTATCAATAAAGTGTAGCCTACAAGGCAAGGAGTAAATCAACCTTATTGAATAGTTTCTACCTCCGTTTGTATGGTTTGGTTAGCCCAGGATTAATATGTGGAAATGACTAAATTAATTTGATACCTAGAAGAGATGTTTGTTTTTTGTTCAATCTCAGATAGGCTGAGACTCAAAGTTGTGTGCCTTTGTAGATACACTGAGACGAAGTACAAGTTCCAATCGCTGAGGTATTGTTCTTGAAATTGCACACTTTGCACAATTTTCAATTTATTTGAAGTGTTTTTGCAATAGGATTATTTGTTATGTATACATTTTCTGAATGTGCTACTATTTTGTACGAAATTAAAACAAAGAAAACAATCTGAAATTGTCGTTATTTTTAATTATGCCATATTTTTACCGGTCCGGCCCACTTGGGAATAGATTATCCTCCATGTGGCCCCTGAGCGAAAATGAGTTTGACACCCCTGGTCTAAATGGTTATGTAATATTGCATTGTTTACATAAGTTATTTTACATAACTGGCTTTGCCAATATAACAACACCGCATAATGTAATAACTAAATTTTAAAATACATTTTCACTTCATTATAACACATGCATTTTTTAATAATCTGACGCATTTTGCAATAGCCTATTTTCAACTCAGTAATTAAAGTATCAAGAACTTTTAATGTATTTTCACTTACCATCAATTATGAATTCCGATGCCCTTCTTCGAATTACACATTTCTCTGATTTTGTAGCACCCTCTGGGTAGCTACCACATGATTTATAATTAATAATTTCTTGGTACATTTCTGGATTCATTTTCCTTGCAGGACAAGAGATAACATGGAGTTAATTGAGAATTTGGAAACTTAATGTAGGCTAGTAGTTAGATCGTTTCATTATTTTTTAAGTCCACAACACAATTTACATACCTTTTTTATAGTTTTTCAACTCGAGCGATGTTCATTCGGGGTTCTCCTGTGCAAATTGGCTACTGAATTTGAGCCTTAATTGCAGGGTTGGAAAGTAGTTACATTTACTCGCGTTCCTGTAATTTAGTATTTTTTTTGTGTACTTGAAAATTTTTAAGTGGTTTTTAAAATCTATACTCTTACTTTTACTTTGAGCATGTTTATTTTGAAGTATTGTAATTCGCTACATTTTATATCACCCGTGTTACTGAGTAAAAATAAAAAAGGAAATAAAATAAAATAAAAATCGTGGACAGCTTTTATATTTACGGGACAACACGGGAAACTACTGCAGTGGAAGGGAGGAGAGGAGAACAAACTTGCGCCAAAATCAAATGACAATGACGGCGATCATGGAAACAGACGACCGCAGAGACGATATGGAAAATAGTACAACCGAAGTCAACCCCTGGTCTTACATAAAAGACCACTTCGGTTATACACAGCAAATTTGAAATCGCAAATTTAACACTTTCAGAGGTAAAATTAACACTGACCCAGTGTTTATATGGGAACCACTGTAAAAGTGTTAAATTAACACTTTTGAAAGAGTTGAAATTATAAACACTATGATAGTGTTATTTTAAAAACTCTTATAGTGTTAATTACTAAAATTATAAACACTTTGATAGTGTTACTTTAAAAACTCTTATAGTGTTAATTACTATAAGAGTTTTTAAACACTTTGATAGTGTTACTTTAAAAACTCTTATAGTGTTAATTACTAAGATTATAAACACTTTGATAGTGTTACTTTAAAAACTCTTATAGTGTTAATTACTAAAATTATAAACAATATGTTAGTGTTACTTAAAAATCTCTTAGTGTTATTTATCAACACTATAATGAACAATATTAACACATGTCAGTGTTATTTAATGACTAACATAGTGTAAATTATTTACTCTGCACCAGTGTTAATAAACTAACTGATGTTTGGCGATGTGTAAACCCACTCGTGAATATACGTTTTATTCTAAAGTACATAATTCGTACTCTAGAATAGATTACCTGCTCCTGTCAAACTCAATAACAGAAAATGTGATAAATTCAGAGATTCACACCATCTTAATCTCAGATCATGCTCCCATCTCTGTTACATTTTCACCTTGCTTTAATGTGCATAAAACAAAACAATGGAAGTTTAATAACATGCTTCTATGGGACAAGAAATAAAAACAATGGTGTTACTCACGAGAACAGAGCTACAGTCAATTATACATGAAGAAACCTCTACTGCATTATATAAACTGAAGAGGAAACATTTTGAAACAGGCGACAAAGCTGGCAGAATGCTCGCACTAAGATTAAAACAAATTGAGAGTAACTCATCCATAACGGCTATAGATGACCAGAATGGATCTTTAGTATGTGAGCAGAAAGAAATAAACCAGGCATTCCAAGAATATTACTCAAAGTTGTATGAATCAGAATGTAGATTTAATCCTGATACGATTGATGACTTTCTTAGAAGTGCACCTCTCCCCCAGTTGAAAGAGGACGATAGGACATATCTGGACAAACATGTCCAGGAACTGGAGGTTAAGGCAGCCATTAAAGCTCTTGCTGCTGGTAAAGCTCCAGGTCAAGATGGGTTTAGTGTTGATTTCTATAAGTGTTTTCAGGAAGTATTATCTCCATTCTTGACCTTGTTGTACAGGGATATTATTGCAACTCAATCCATGCCCCAAAGTATGAATATGGCTGTTATCTCGCTATTGCCAATGCCGGGCAAAGATCACACGAAAATGGACAATTTCTGCCCCCTAAGTTTGTTAAATAACGATTATAAAATCTTCGCTAAAACTCTTGCAATGCGTCTGGAGAAAGTCATCTCATCATTAATCCATCTGGACCAAGTTGGTTTTATTGCTGGTCGTTATTCTGCCCATAATATGCGAAGACTGTTCCATGTAATGTCAGAGGCTGCATCTCTTCAACATCCTGCAGTTGCAATTTCTCTTGATGCTGAGAAAGCATTCGACCGGATAGAGTGGTCTTATCTGTTCCATATTCTGACTAAGTATGGCTTTGGACCAGTATGCATACAATGGATTAAGGCCCTCTACCACAATCCGGTCGCATGTGTCAAAACCAATGGTTTAATCTCACCCCCTTTTCACCTTTTTAGATCCACCAGACAAGGCTGCCCAGCCTCCCCAGTTATCTTCACTCTAGCACTTGAGCCTCTTGCCTGTGCACAGTAAATTTTGAAGTGTTAAAATAACACTAAAAGAGTTAAATTTAACACCATTTCCGAGTGTATTTGGTCCTACTCTGAATTGGAGTTAAATTAACTCTTTTCAAAGTGTTAACATTTTAGAGTTAAAAATTAACACTCGTATACACTGTATAGTGTTACCTAAATTTAACACTGAAGGTTAAACAACTCTCTAGAGTGTTAATATTATTCCCAGCAGTGTTAATAAATAACTCTTCTGTGATAACAAATCAACTCTGATGGTGTTAATTTGAATGCTGATTGACACTGCATTGAGTTATTTGAAGGTAACACTGGCCATTAAAATAACTCTGGCTAGTGTTGATGTTACACACTACTGTGTTGAAAAGTTACTCTATTGCAGTGAAAAGGTAGTGTTGATGTTACACACTACTGTGTTGAAAAGTTACTCTATTGCAGTGAAAAGGTAGCTCTGGCTAGTGTTGATGTTACACACTACTGTGTTGAAAAGTTACTCTATTGCAGTGAAAAGGTAGCTCTGGCTAGTGTTGATGTTACACACTACTGTGTTGAAAAGTTACTCTATTGCAGTGAAAAGGTAGCTCTGGCTAGTGTTGATGTTACACACTACTGTGTTGAAAAGTTACTCTCGTGCAGTTAAAAAACAGTAAAATAATGACACTAACACTGAAGTATCATTAAAACTTCTGAATGTTCTAAAAAGCAGAATATTTAAAAAATGACAAGTTATCAGAAAATAATGCAGTTCAACTGGTTTATTTTAGTGCAAACTGGCAGGCGGACAGGCTTGAATGTCAAGGCAGAAAGAGACAATTCATTCAATCATTGAGGGTTACATAAAATGGCAGTATGGGATTATGTACTTTGAGCAATCTATATTTCCATAACACATTTGAACATCAAATGGTTTGAAGTAACACAGCTCATCAATGTGCAACACTTTTCGAACATTTTCTGGATGCAGTCTGATCTTAAAGGCATGGTAATGATCCTAAAAACAAACAGTTTCCATCAGTTTTCCGCAGAGTAATACATTTTCATCCTTCACAGCAATATACTCTATCTTACAAAACACAGGCATCTCAAATGCTACCTCAGTACAGATAATGAAGTCACGGCGGTACTCGGTACCATGGTATTTAATCCATTTGGCAGAAAAAATACTGGTTGTCAATTCAGCTCCAAATTTGGAAGCAATGTCTGGGCCATTTTTGAGCTCACTTAGTGGAAGCATTTTTCCAGGGCCTAAAGTTAGTCTTTCCTTGGTAAAGGATTCTCGATAGAATGCCATACAACTCTGGTGCTTTTTGGCTAATGTTTGTGTAATGTTTTTAAAGTTTTTTAATTGTTTCTTAAAGAAATTATGTTTAGCTTCATAACGCATGCACCACATGTGCAGAATTGGGCCAATGGTCCTTATAATACGAGGGTAATGAATCATGAAATGATGCTTTGGTAAGAGATTGCGCTGAGGAAATAACTGCTTGAAGAGTTGATGATGATCAATGATTAAGTGTTTGAGGTATATGGTCATGCCCTCTGAGAGGACGGGTGAAAAGACAATGTTAACAATCTGTAGAAGCAAAAGTAGAAGACGCCAATAACCATCACCTGTCTGAAATAAATCACCAAAAAGCAACGGCATGTTGCGCAATATGCACAAGGATTGTATAGCATTCAGTCCCAAATCATTACTTCCATCAAGCATTTTTACTCTAGGTGGTCGATTTCGCTGTTGATTATAACCATAGTCAAAAGCATGGATTCTACCAGCCAGTTGTTTGGCATTCAGGAAGTTGCCCTGAATGTACTGTAAAACAAGTTTGACCTCAAACTGAGCAACCCCTTCCAAGATATCATGCATTATATCTACAGAAAAGTTGTTTGATGTGTTAAAATACTGTAGTGTATTCAACAGACAAGTGCGTTTCACACCATATGTATGAGGTAGCGTAGAGTCAGTTTGTAAAGTTTGACAGTGCTGGGTGTGCATCTCAATAGTTCTTAATACAACTTCAGGATTATCTTCACAGAACCCAGTTTGAAAACAAGTTTTCTCAAGGAGACAGAAACGACAGCAATAGCGAGCACTAAATGATTCCACAAAGCCAAACGGACCATGCAAACCCAAATTATCCCCAGTGACCTGGACAATGGTACCATGAATAACACGTTCAGACATGGAAATGTTAAGTCCCTCTGTCTCAAGTACTTTTATATCATTCACCAGTGGTTCAAGTATCAGATTAAAACCATAACGTTTTATGCCCTGTGCGTGGAAAAGAGCACATAAATGAATATTAATCAAAGCCGAATTAAAGATTGGGGGGAAATTTCTCAGAGTAAAATATATAGCCCCTAATTTATGGATACCCAAAGTCGTCATAAAACAGTTGAATCTGCAATGCATTGTTCTCTTTAGAAAATAACAGATTTTCTTTAAAATATTTGGCATCTCTTATGTCGGTATAAACACCATCTTTGGGAATGTGCCTGGGCTTGAACAAGTTGGTCAGTTCTGGGTTATCTAAAATGTTCTTAAGCGTTTCTAGGATGGGAACATATGAAAACTTATCTGTTATAATGACCTGGTCATATGTCCCAGTAGATTTGTTTCTTCTGCTGTCAAATCTTGTGCCGAGCACCTTTTCAACAGGTTCAACGTTTCCCCATTTCTCTTTGAAGTGTTTGTTTCGTTTGGTTTCTGTATTCAAGCATGCGAAGGGATTTCCATTTTCCAACTGTTTGAAGGATTCCTCTATTTTATTCTTATTTTCAGTGTCCTGAGGAGATAAGCACTGTAAAGCTGCATCTTTAGCCTGACTATTAATCTCAAAAAACACTTCTTCCATGGATGAGACAAAACTGTTTACAGTAGACTGACTTAATCCAGCTGCCTTGAGTTGTGCAACAGCAGAGGCACACATATCAAGAGTGCTGTTCTCGGAATTTATAGAAGGTTCAGATGATGTTGGCGTCTCATCTACATTACTTGCCACAACCTCTACTGCACCGTCTAACGTAACATCAGTTTCAGCCTGCTGGTCTAAATACTCTGTGTGCTTGGTGTTTAAATGCTTCCTAAAACCAGAAAAAGTACCGAACACAGATCCACATCCAGTCTGAACACATTTAAGGCGAAGGTTTCTACCAGGCACGTAACCATGAACTAAACTTTTTAATTCAGCCTGACAAACAAAGCACCTCATGATGGAGGAAAACCCTCAAGCACTAATTGAGTAACCTTGCCCTTACTTCAGCAACACGAGGACTCTCCTTGACTTTCCCAACATCAATGTTGTACACCATGGTCTGGATGAACATGTACATGTTATGGAGCATGGAGTTGTATGATGTGCCGAACACAAAATGTGCCTTAAACAGCTCATCGAAAGCCCCTAGAGAAGAAGTTGACCTGCAAGGTATGGCACTCCGATCCAGAATGATGAAGAACTGGTGGACTGCATCCTTCCTTACTCCAACAGCCAGTAGATATGGTTGAGCGCTGGTAGTAATGGTGTCGATATGTTCTTGGATGCTTGTTCCAGTCTGAGAAGATACACATACACAGATGACAAAATGAACTTGGTTAAATATATTTTTTATATATTATTGGGAAGAAATATGCACATTATACAATACATGCATATTAATTAGGAAAAATATAAACCTTCTTGAAGATGACGAGATGTTTCTCTGCTTGGGACGCGGACACTTTCCCTGGTCTCTTCCGTCCCTGGGCAGACGGTGGAATCAGGTGTGACAGCAGTAAAACCGATGAGGTCACTGTCCCAACCTGTAACAACACCAGTTTCATGTTTACAGGCTTGAATTGTGTGAACTCTTTGCATTACAATTCATCTGCAATGTAAGCATTTTCACAAAAAAGAATGGATAGCGGTTTTAAATCTGCAGAAAAAGATGCCAGACTAGAAATCTTGAAATCTAGAAAGCCCGAGAGGAACACAGGATAATCCGGCCCAAAATCATTCAGGACTGGTTGACAACAAAGGGAAAATAGTCTTGTATGCTCAGATACCACCGCAAGACCAAATCAATGACTTTGTGTATACTGTTATGTCGGATGACGAACACCTATGTGCATTAACCCTCCGCCAGAATTATGAACATGCACATAGGAAAGATCGGTGTAAATTACATATCCAATTTGATTCAATGAAATGGTGTCTAAAAGTAACGTCAGGAAGAACATGGGACTACAACGGAAATTATCAATTGAACGTGAGAGAATTCATATTTTTTAAAGCAGTGTCAGACAGAACGTTTAATTTTACATTAGAAGCAGAAGATCCTTGTGTAATCAAAAATCAACCGGGTAAGGTAGTTGAGATTGATCAAAGCAATCCACTAAAATCTTCAGATAATGATAAAGTAAATATAACCACTGCCACTGATAAAGTAGATCAACCTCCGGTTAAAGATAATGGGATAAATTCGTTGGTAACCGCTAAGAGTTTAAATTCAACTCGAGATGCAAGTAAAACTAATGAAACTTCTGATATCAGAGGTTTAGCCCAACCTTCAGTCACTAATGTAACTTCTATTAGAGAGGAAACAACAATATTAGTAATCACAAATGTAACTTCTATTGGAGAGGCAACCACTAACGTAACTCCAGTTAGAGAAATGACAACAGTCATGGGTGATCTAATAATAAAACTAACAACGAATGGTACAGCAGCGACTGCTCAGGGTGAAGTAATACAGACAACAGTACTATCAAAAGTAGAGGTGACCACAATGGTAATGTCGAAAGAGAATAATATAGAAACACTGGCAACTGCAATAACAATGGCAAATTCAGAAACTATGGCGACAAGGATCTTTACATCAACATCCATGTCTCTTGAAGAGACTCTTGTAGAACGAACAACTATTCAGGAGGGTAAAAAAACTAGAAGCATTGGTCGCCGCTCTACAGCGACCCTAAAACCGTATAAACCTGATCCCAGTGGGCGCATCAGGGTCAGAACCTCTGACCAGTTGTTCCGACAAGCTAAAGCAAATAGGTGGTATAAGTGGGTCGAATTTACGGGAAAACGAATAGAGGCAGACAGCTGTTATTTGTGTAGCAAAAATCGTCAGGATGCAATGTATGTCGTAAATACTAAATATGATTTTGAATTTTGCTTAGAAGAACGGACACAGCAGGAGTATGATATAGAGGTCAATTTAAATAGAACACGAACAGAAGGTATTCAATATCAGAAAAAGTATGTTATATGTTCAATGAAATGTTTTCTGCTGTTAGGATCAAGTCAACATAACAAATATCTTGAAGATAAATATGACGGAATGCCATGGAATGTAATCATGAAAAGATGCCGAGAATTTGACATAACTCTATCACAAGAAATAGGCGAAGTAACACGACCAACACAAACCAATTTTCAAATTGAAGAAGGATTAGAATGCTTTCAAAATGACGAAGGAAACGAAAATGCCAGCGATGTAGGTAGTATACCAGAGGAACAATGTAACATAATTTGGAATGTCACGCTATTCGATATAGACGGGAAACGAATGTTATATCAGCCACCTGCGATTAAAAATGTTCAGCTTTTACCAGGCTCTCAGCAGAAGTCTAGAGAGAATTACATGTCAATACTGTGGAGTGATGGAGCATTCGTGAGCCAGGACAGAGTGGTGGCAGATCAGTTTTGGCTTTGCGGTAATAACATTCTTCGTCCCATACTTGCTAAAATGTGGAGAGGACGATGCGCGAAAGTCCAAGTGGTTACGGAAATTGCAATACTACCATCAATAAAAGATGTTGTCGATAACTTAGAAACAGATAACCTAAATAGGCGGAAGAGAGCATACGAGGCAGACGAGAACATACAAATTGATAACATAGGACAACCCAGGGGAATACCCGATAACTTTAAGGCACGAAGTGAAGTAGCAGCAGGATTTGAGACACTACTGCCAGCAATCGGAATTGCTAAAAATGCGGAATGGATCAATTATATCTTTTACAACCAACAGAGGTTCATTAACTACACAGATGATGCATTATCTGCATTGGGCGAACAGCTGACAGCCACAAGCGCTGTGGCTTGGCAGAACAGACAGGCTTTAGATTGGCTTTTAGCAGAAAGGGGGGGAGTTTGTGATCTTATAGGTGAAATGTGTTGTCCCTTCATTCCAAATAATACTGCCCCAGATGGATCATTCACACTTGCAATGAACAATTTAAAACGTTTGAGAAAAGAGTTAAAGGAAAATGCAGGCCATGATCAGGGAATGTTTGGATGGCTTGAAACAAGGTTTGGCATGTGGGGAATGATGTTCGCAAAGATAGGTGTAGTGCTCCTAATAGTACTAACAGCAATGGGTCTTATCTTCTGCTGCTGCATTCCCATAGTCAGATCCGTAATAGCATCCAGGCTTTCTAAGGAGATGGCCCTCATGGTGTCTGGCATAGAGGAGTCGGGGGAGTGGGAGAGGATACTCTATGGGGAGATAGATTGGAGTGACACTAGAAAGGAGACCGGAATGTGAGAATCGGACATCAGGGGGAGTTCCTATTCTCTTAACTGGTGACCTCTTCATGTGAACCACAACCATTTCAGACTGTGTGAACAAATGAACATTGGACTAATGGGTTCCAGGCTACTACGGTGCCCAAACCCCCCACGTTATATAGTATACCGGTACATGACAATAATCAGAACTATCCCAATCCATGCAAGCTTGTTGACAGTTTTCAGTTTTTAATTTCTTTTAGTTTTAATTCCTATTGTTTACTTATTTTTTGAAATGTCATTTTTTGAGTTTCATATTTTTATGTCATATATTTTGAAATGCTTATTTTCAATGCATGCTGAAAATACTGTGTTATGTGTGAATTCTAGTTAGACATGTTAAACATTTGATAGATCTTTTTTGCCTTAAACCAGGTTGAGACTCCTGAACATGTTTCAAGGTTTTTTAACGATGATCAAATGTAGTGTAGAATATGACCCAAACTACTACGACTGTTATGTTTTTGTTATGTTTTTGTTATGATCTTATTAGATCATAAAGGGGGGATGTGTGGTAGAAATTAGTGAGTATATTCTATAGTAAACCATGATTATTAATAGGCTTAATATTTTAAATAGTGGAAAGCACATGACGCCTGAGTGGGTTCAGAGCAGATGGTAGGTGCACAGAAATGGGAACTGCGGGGTCAAGTTATGTTGACCTCCACCTTTCAGCCTTGGGTCATTTTGGCTAACAAGGCTAATCCCTGCGGACCTCAGACCGGGGCACGGTTGATAACACGCTGAGACGAAGATTGACTAGGCGGAAACCTCATTAGGGACAAAGGGAACCTCAGTTGTATTAAAGAAGTTCCTGTATGTGTATAAAGGAGGGCTGGGACCGAAGTTCAAGCAGTGACTTTGCAAACCCACTCAGGCTGTTGTCATTGTTGTTTTTCTGCACGATAAAGTCTTTTGTCAATTCTTGCTCCGGACCCCTCGATTTCTTTTGCACTCTCTCTCTTAAATTAGTCTAAGTGTTTTAAATCTCGATTAATCTCCGTTACTAGCTCTTAGCGATGGAGGTTCCAGACGTCCAGCTGAGGTAGTTGAGCGGAGGGATCGAGCTGGGGTGTGTGGCTTTAGCAATGCTTGGAGGTAGGCAGGAGCAGTTCCATCGACTGCCTTGTATGCCAGTACCAGTGTTGCCAGGTGGGAAATGTAGGATTATCGTACCAGAGATATAAAATTATCGTATTTTGAGGGAAATTATCGTACACCCGTCATAATCAAAATAACAAGTCTATTGATGCGCTATATAGTCACTCGAGTGTTGAATAGCATCTAACAGGCACTCACGGCTTTGCGTTGGTACGGAATGGATTCATCAGCAGCCCCACAGTTGCGTTAGGCTAACGTGTCCCCCATAAACAATGACGGGTGGGAACTAATGAGCCAAATCATGAGGCCTGGAGGCCACCCACTGTTAGGAAATAGACATAGCACCAGGTTTAAAAGGGAAATAGTATTCATGATAACTGACAAGAAAATAAAGATCTAGTTTCACATATTGAAATTTTATTTTCGGAGAAACAACATTGTCTCTGTCCTCAAAATGACAACAATTCATAAAATAAACAAAAACTGCACTTATGAAAACTTAAAAGTGCCTACACCAGGTTCTAACTTAAAATAAAGTGCAGTTCTATGTGATTTTTTGTTTTATGTTCTGTTCTGAACATAGTAAGGCAGCTAACATATGTTGACATGTTGCAGGAATGCACCGTAAAGACCGTATTTCTCTTTGCTATGGTGCTTAAAACTCAAATAAAGATATTGTGGAAAAAATTTATAAAATAAAGTGCATATATAACCTGGCTATATAATAACCTGGAAAAGAGGTAACCAAGATAACAAATTAATAGTAAAAAAAAAAAAAAAAACACTCCAAGGGGTACATGTTTTTTTCCTGAGTTGTCTGTCCAGTCTGTGTCAATCTCCGTCTTTGGCAGTTTTCTGAATGAAATGAAGAAGAGCGAGAGGAGACTATTGTTTGGATTAATTACATATTACATTTATGATAGATGACTAGAACTCTGTTCATAATGTGCATGAAACAGTTTAGGCCATCAGCTAGGCTAATTAAATAATTAATTATGCTTACCTCAAACCTTGCTCTCACCTGGACTTGTTACTATCTGATGAGCCATGGCCTGCTCTTGGCACAAATCCAAAGAGGCCGAGCGCCGCTTCCACCTCCAACGAAAAATGGACTAGCACCCAGGATAAGAAGCGAAAAAAGCGAGGCAGAAACTCCCGCATCACCTCTCCTCCTGTAGCGCTCAGAAATAGTTTTTCACCACTGGAAACTCCCCAAGGGGAGCAATTCTCCACACCCAAGGCCAAAAGGCACAGGAGTGCTATCCGTGCTGCTAACAAGCATGAAGGGTCCGGATCCCCTACACATCATGATCCTCATCTGCTGCACTCGGGAGCCCCCCATTTCACCCTAAGCCCCTCTCGGACTACTCGGGGCGCTACTCAACCACTACCGCAAGATCGCCGAAGATTAAGGTATGCTAACACTACTAGCACTAATGCCGAGGCTTCCCACAGCCCATTAGCACTCAGAGGAGCTAACGCTGCTAGCACTAGCCTTGTAGCTAATATTGTTTACCCAAACAACCCAGGAACTGGCCCCATAACTACTGATAAAGCAATTGTGTGGAATGCAAACACGGCGCCACAGATGGCCACTATCTTGGTTGGAGATGCCATGACAGAACATGTCAAACTTGCAAGGACAGAAAATCTTTGCCTTAGTAACACATCAGTCGAGGAACTGTCGTCAGAGATACAAACAATCCTCAAGAATAAACCAAACAATGCAAAGATTATCATCCACACTGGTTCATTTGATATCCTGCACAAAAAAACTGGCAGTGAGATACTTAAAAAACATTTCACCCAGTTACTGAACACTCTAAACAAACATCAAAATGTGCCTATCAGTGGACCGATTGCATGTTTTCGCAGAGGAAATGAAATCTTCAGTCGACTCCTATCTTTCAACACATGGCTGGCATCTGTCTGTCTTGCACGCAACCGGAGATTTATTGACAATTTCAATGTTTTTTGGAATTGTGCAGACCGTTTTCAAGCCGATGGACTCCACCCAAATCGTAGAGGGTCTAGATTACTTACAGCAAACATCAGCCACGCGCTCTTGACGACCTCAAACAGCCATAATCAAGCCTCACTCCCTATTCCTGCTGTGCCTAAGACTGACACACCCCAAACCTCCTCCCATGGAACAGAACAGAACATTCAAACAGCCTCCTCCAAGGACACGGGCCCTGCACAGACCTCCACCACCCCAAGGAATTCCCCTGGGATAAACCACCTTGTGGGGGAGGCTGTGAAGGCCCATGAACTCAGTAATATGGACTGTCAGCCCGAAAAACAACAATAGGACAGTCACCATGCTATTTCATCAAACATACCGGTCATCATAAACAACAAATGGCATGGTAAAATGCATGGTTATAAACCCGAAACTCGTCCTAGAAGGTTGAAAACTATCCATGTTCTTCCTACAAATATATCTCCCCCAGTTTTACCTGTTAATACCCCACAGATGAAACTGGCCCTTCTAAATGTCAGATCACTAAATAACAAAACCTTTCTGGGTTAGCTGATTAAAGCTGATTAAAGAAAACAACTTAGATTGTATCTGTCTAACAGAAACTTGGCTAAACGATGACACGGCAACAGCAACTTTGATAGAAGCGTGTCCGCCTGATTACAGCTTCCACCAAGTTTCTAGGAAATCAAAAAGAGGTGGAGGAGTCGCAGCTATTTTCTCATCTAAACTGTTGTTCAAAATCACTGAGCTAGGTGAATTTACATCAATTGATTATCTTGCTATAGAGCTCAAAACTGAATCAGTATTGTTTGTTATTATATATCGGCCACCCAAGCACTCACCAATATTCATACAAGAATTCTCTGAACTATTATCACTATGTGTCACAAGATATGACAAAATAGTCCTGAATGGAGACCTTAATATCCACGTTAATAAAAAAGCAGACCAAAGAACTATTGAGCTTTTAAATCTCCTCACCAGTTTCGATCTAACTCAGCACATAACGGATCCAACACACCAGCACGGAAACACACTAGATCTAGTAATAACAACTGGATTAAACATCAATAATATTTCAATAACTGATCTACCGCTCTCTGACCATCATTGTATACTGTTTGATGTGGAAATCATCTTACCAAAAACCACAAAAGAATTCTTAGTCCATAAAAGACATCTAGACGATGAAGCTACGGAGAGATTTTCTGAGCAGATTGCTCTATATGAGCCAACTAGTCATGACTGCTCTCTAAATGAAATGGTAGAGAACCTGAATGAAGCATTATCATCTGTGTTAGACTCTGTAGCCCCACTTAAAACTAAAAAGAAGTTTACAAGTAGGACCTCCCCATGGCTAAGAAATAAAAATGTTAGTGAAATAAAAAGAAAATGTCGCGTAGCAGAGAGAAAATGGAGAAAAACAAAGACCACTATCCACCAAGGTATCTACAAAGATGCACTAACTACCTATAACAAAACCATCCGTCTAGCAAGGAAAGGTTATTTTTCCCACATTATTACAGAAAATGCAGGAAATTCCAGAGTTCTGTTCTCCACCATTGACCGGCTGCTAAACACTGTCCCTGCCCCCCCACTATCCTCAGCAGCTAAATGTGAAGAGTTTGCTCAGTTCTTCAAGAACAAAATAACAACGATCAGATCTAGTATCACTACTACTGGAGGTGAAATTGACATCCATAGATCTTGCAACTTAACCATGAGCAGTTTTACATGTATCACACTAAGTGAACTCTCCAAAATCATCATTGAATGTAAATCTACAACCTCAGATATTGATCCTATTCCCACTGCATTCTTTAAGCGAGTGTTTGATAGTGTCTCAGGTCCGGTCCTTGACATCATAAACACATCCCTGAGAACTGGCGTTTTCCCAGATGCCTTCAAAACAGCTGTTGTAAAGCCCCTATTAAAGAAACCCAAATTGGATACCAGTACACTAGCAAACTATAGACCGATATCAAATCTTCCCTTTATTAGTAAAGTCCTTGAAAAGATAGTATTAATCCAAATAAATTCCTTTCTGGAACAAAATAACATATTGGAAGTCTTTCAGTCAGGTTTCAGAAAATATCACAGTACTGAAACCGCTCTCACCAAAATAATTAGCGACCTTAGACAAAACTCTGATGCAAATAAAGTTTCTATCCTTATCCTATTAGATCTTAGTGCAGCATTTGATACCATTGATCACGACATCCTAATCAATAGACTTGAAAATCTTATTGGGTTCTCTGACTGTGTATTGAACTGGATCAAAACATATATTAGAGGAAGGAAGTTTTGCGTTAGTCTAGGAGACCATATGTCAGAGAAACATGAAAGCTGCTACGGGGTTGCACAAGGGAGCTGTTTAGGTCCATTACTCTTTTCTCTTTATATGTTACCACTCAGTGACATCATCAGAGAATATAGTATAGATTTTCATAGCTACGCGGATGACACCCAATTGTATATTTCCGCTGAACCTAATGATGCGAAGGCCATAAACTCCATTACCAACTGTTTATTGGCAATAAACAAATGGATGAACAATAACTTTCTAAAACTAAATGAGGACAAAACTGAAGTCCTACTTATCGGCCCCAAATTAAAAAGAGATGCAAATCAAGAATCTAGGAGGTTTAACCCGGTGGATTAAACCTGAGGTGATAAGTCTCGGTGTCATCCTGGACTCAGATTTGAATTTCAACTCCCACATTAACAAAGTGAACAAAACAGCTTTCTTTCACCTCAGGAACATAGCAAAGGTACGACCATTCATAAACCAAAATGATGCCGAGAAGCTTATTCATGCTTTTATATCGAGCCGGCTAGACTACTGTAATTCACTTTTCGCTGGTCTTCCCAAGAAAACAACTGAAAGACTCCAGCTCATTCAAAACTCTGCAGCTAGACTATTAACCAAAACTAAAAGGAGAGAACACATTAGTCCTGTCCTAGCTACTTTACACTGGCTTCCTGTTACCTTTAGAATTGACTTTAAAGTCCTCCTCCTCACATACAAAGCTCTAAATGGACAAGGCCCTAGCTACATTGCTAACTCTCTTACTTACTACACACCAGCTAGAACACTGCGATCATCAGATACAGGTCTGTTACAGGTCACCAGAAGCAGTCATAAGAAGATTGGTGACGCAGCCTTTGTCAACTACGCCCCAAAATTATGGAACACATTTCCCATTAATATTAGGGAAGCAAACACGCTAGACACCTTTAAAAAGCAGCTTAAAACCTTTCTTTTTACCAAAGCATTTTATTAATTTTATCTGGCACTATTTATTTCTCTGTAACTTGCACTATTTTTACTATTTCTCTTTTAAACTGTTCTAAGGGTTTTATATTTCTTTTATCATGATTTTAGTAAGCCTATCAGAACACCAGGTTCTGATACGATGTTGATCATTTTGTATTTATCTTCTACTCCATGTATTGCTCCTGCTGCTTGCTTTTATTGATTTTATGTAAAGCACTTTGAATTGCAAATCTTGTACGAAATGTGCTATATAAATAAAGTCTTACTTACTTACTTACTTACTTACTTACTTACTTACTTAAAGGTCAATCTCCAGCTCTGAGTCACTGTCCGAGTCTGCTGCATCCTGCTGGGTGGGGGCAGTCCTTTTCCTGTATAGATTTGATGTTGTCATGGACCGCAGCATTGTGGTTGTTGGCTTAAAACTGGCACATCCACCTGCCATCTTCACACACTCTGATGTGTGCATGAGCCCATTAAGGGTGCCTGTGATAAGTCGGTTTCGTGGTTTTGTTTTGATTAGATTTACCTTGGAAAATACACGTTCACAGGATGCATTTGAATGAGGAACCACTAGTGCATCAAGGGCAAACTCTCCGAGTTCCCTGAACACCCTTCTTGCCCCAAAGTCCTCCAAAGTGGAGAGATGGTGCCAGAACTCATCCACAGTCATTGTTTTAGTGTCTTCATTAAGGCTCACGAGAGGCAATCTCCTCCACTGGTCATCGATGGCTTGGAGACGGTCAGCATCTGTTGAGTCAATCTGACGTGGCAATAGTCTCATGAGTGGAAACAGAGAGGGATACTCAGCTCGTGCTCTTGCATCGGTCGCTGTGGCAGGGGACAGGCATGCAATGTGGACCAAGAGGGCATCATCAAAGTCAAAGCGTTTCTTAATTTCTCCACAGGCAACCCGGAGAAATTTTTGACAGCGCATATAGAAATCTGTCAGGGTGGCTGGTGTGAATTTGGACTGCTGGACTTTCTGCATCACTTTTACACCCAGGTACATTGTGTTGAGTGGTAAAAACTTTGAGTCATCATTGAAACTGATCTGACTCAGGGCTGTGTGTAAAACATAGTCTCGTTGCATGAAGGTCAGTAGGAGATCTTTGTAGGTCTCACACATCTTGCTCCTCAGTGATGTAATAACCACACCTTCACTCTGGAAATATTGATTGAGGTCTGTGAATAGTCATCATAGCAGTGATAGGAAAAGCCGTGTACACAAGTAGCGAAGGGATTATTATTATTTTTTAACAATATATTTATTGGCTTTTCTTATTTTCAACAAAAACAGTACAAAGAAGCACCACAAATATACAAACAATACTTACAAACAAACAAAAACAAATAAACAAATACAAAGTACAGCTCAAGTCAACAGAGATTAGGTTGAGGCCACAGTAAACAGTTCACATTTCAGGCCGATCAAAAGTCACCGTTCACAAGTTCAGGTTTAGGAGACTCCTTGTGCAATAATCAAAGAATAGTCCGGTCCCAGATAGTTCAAATAGGGCTACCAGATTTTGTAGAACTGGTCCACTTTGTGATGTATAATATTTGTGAGATATTCTAAAGGAATCAACTCCAGTAAAATCTTCCACCAGCCATTAACAGAGGGGCTATTATCATTAATCCACTGTAATTATATTTTTTCTAGCAGCAAAAGTTAGAATGTTGTATAATCTTTTGCCAGATTTAGAAGGTATACTTCTACTTGGTAGACCTAATAGCAAACACATTGGATCCATTTCTAATTCCATACCAAATATTTTTTCAATTTCACTTAAAATGTCAGACCGATATTTCCGTAATTTATGACATGACCATAGACAATGAGTTAAGGTACCTATTTCTATTTTACATCTAAGACAGAGGAGAAAGTGCTGGGTTGAAAGAATACCTGCGATTAGGAGATATATGAATCCTATGTATTATTTTTAACTGGATTGCTTTTGCCCGAGTACAAATGGAAATCTTTTTAGCATCACTCCAAATATCCACCCATGTCTCGTCATCAATATTAACTGATAATTCCTTCTCCCACACACCCTTGATCCTCTGTGTGTCAGTAGTAGAGGTACCAGCTATTACACCATAAAGTAGACTAACAGACACCTTCCCTGGAGGTTGAAACAGCACTTTCTCAACAGCAGAAATCTCAGGGTGTTCAATAAGGCTTGTACTCGTAGCAATATAATGCCTTATTTGTAAGAAACTGAAAAAAATCTTGTTTTGGAAGTTGGTATTTCTTTATCAATTGTTCAAATGACATTAAACCGTTATCTGAAAACAAGTCTCCAAGTTTGGTTATGCCTTTGTCATGCCAATGCCGAAAGAATGAGTCCATCATTCCCGGTGAAAAATCAAGATTATTATTTATTGGAGTAAACATGGAAGTCAATTTGAGCCTCCCTTCTAGACGACGGGCTGATCGCCAAGCCTTCAGAGCATTTATTGTGATTGGATTGGTACAGTTATCTCCTATGTTCTTAAAATTCTTAAAGAATAACAAATCTTGTAATTTACATTTTGACAAAGATGATTCAATGTCTAGCCAAATAGAAGATGTCGAATTCTTTAACCACTCAGATATAAACCTCAAATGAGCACTAAGCTGATATATTTTAGCGTTTGGCAAATCAAGGGTTAGGGTTAGTTCCCAAGTTCCCATGGAACTTGGCAGCTGCAAAACTGCCATTTTTAATCTAGGTCTGCGTTTACTCCAAATAAATGAACTGAGCAAGCTATTCAAATCTTTTAAGGCCCTATTCGAAAACAGTATAGGAATCATTTGAACGGGATAAAGTAATCTGGGTAACACATTCATTTTAATCAGAGCTATTCTTCCTAACCAAGAAACAGGGAGTGAGTTCCAACAGTCCAGATCTTGTCTTATTTTCCCAAATAATGGGACAAAGATGGATTTGTACATCTGACTAAATGATGTGGTGATAAAAATACCTAAATAGATAAAACCAGAGGGCGACCATTTGAAAGGAAAGGGTGGTATAGTATCAGGTATCGTTTTAAGGCTACCCAAGGGCATTGCCTCTGATTTGTTGAAGTTAATCTTATATCCAGAAAATTTACTAAATACGTTAATCATCTTAAGGAGGGCTCAGGGTGACATAAAAACACAAGGACGTCATCAGCATACAGAGTTATTTTATGACATCTTTCCCCAACCTGTAAGCCATATATAGAGGGTGAAAGGAAAGGGTGGTATAGTATCAGGTATCGTTTTAAGGCTACCCAAGGGCATTGCCTCTGATTTGTTGAAGTTAATCTTATATCCAGAAAATTTACTAAATACGTTAATCATCTTAAGGAGGTCTCAGGGTGACATAAAAACACAAGGACGTCATCAGCATACAGAGTTATTTTATGACATCTTTCCCCAACCTGTAAGCCATATATAGAGGGTTCCATTCTAATGGCCACCAGACGAGTGGCTAGTATTTTAGAAAGCAACTTTCGATCTACATTCAAGAGGGCTATGGGTCTATAGGAGGAACAGGACTCAGGACACTTCCCCTTTTTCAATAAAAGTGATATGTTAGCCTCCTTAAGAGTTTGTGGTAATTCTGTAGTTGAAAACGAATCATTAAACATTTGAAGTAGTGGTCCTACAAGCAGGTCTTTAAACTCCTTATAATATTCGGAACCGAACCCGTCGGGCCCTGGTGATTTCCCACTCTGGAGGTTTTTAATAGCATTCAATACTTCATCTCTAGTGATTGGACCATCTAGAAAACATTTTTGTTCTTCTGATATTGTTGGGAGATCGATCTTTGTAAAAAAAAAAAAGCCTTCCATTAGTTGAGGTGCATCATTCGTCTGTTCTGAGGCGTATACATTTGTATAGTATTCCTTAAAGCAGTAATTTATCAATTTATTTTCATACACTCTAATGCCATCGTCCTTCATAATTGCTGCTATAGACTGGGATTTTACTCTTTTTTTAGCTAGGAATGCAACACACTTCCCTGGTTTGTCACCGTGCTCATAAAACCTCTGTTTGGTATATCTAATGTTTTTTTCTGCCTCTTTAGTAAGTTGACAATTTATAGCTGATCTGAGAGCAGATATTTCTTTCCAAAAAATAGGAGTTGGTGAACTAATATAAGCTTTTTCTTTATCTGATAATTTAGCCTCTAGAGATCTTTGCTTCTCTAAGTTTTGGCACCTTTTAGTGGCAGAAAAGGATATGATCAGACCTCTTGCATATTCTTTTCCAGGTCTCCCATAAAAGTGAGGGATTATCTGTTGATTGTGAATTAATGGAAAGAAAAGCTTTAAATTAATTTTGAAAAGTAGGATGTAAAAGTATTATCTTTAAGAATAACAGTGTTAAGTCGCCATTGTCGAGACTGATATGACGGAACTGGAAGTTTTATATCCATAACCACACTTGCATGATCAGATATAACAATATTACCTATGTGACAAGTTAAAACTAACTGCAATTGAGCTCTTGGCAGAAAAAAATTGTCAATTCTGGTCTGACAACCATGAGGTGCAGAAAATAAGGTATATTCTTTGTTAGCAGGGTGGAGACTTCTCCAAACATCATCAAATCCAAGATCGTTACAAATTGCAGTGAGAGCTTTTGCTTGGGGAGAAGGAGCCTTAGCACTATGAGGAAACCTATCTATGAGTGGATTTAACATACAATTAAAATCAACACTGTTGGGAAAAATAACCTGCTGAGTACATCACATGTACATTATAAATATAGCTAACTCCTACCCTAGCCTGATGAGCACATCACATGGACACATTATAATATAGTCAACTCTTGCTCTAACCCAACAACACAAACATGATAATATATAGTCAGGTCAAGGCCGGAGCTGAAGGCCCCATCTCCCAGGCAGGCAGATGGTGGACACTCAGACAATGCACCAGTATCATCTCCAGAACGGGAGAGCCACATTAATTTATCACACAGGAGACATTTTGAGAGCTCTTCAACGTTAGGAGGAACCAAGAGATACCTCTGCCCACACCAGGGGCCTGAGAGCCACATTAAATTATCACACACGTGACACGAGACACTTCGGGGGGCACTCCCCCGTTTTAATTTATCACACCGAGACACGAGGAACTCTCCCCGTTACGGAGCTCTCTCAGGGCCTGGGAGCCAAAACACACAGAACCGCACACACCTCAAATGCACACACCTCATGGAGAGGAGGATACAGCATAAGACTGCATCACACAGGGACTCTTCACCTTCTTCTGAAGCAGACCTTCCACGGAGGCGAAGCTCCAGACGAACCATCAGCGCTGATTAGGGACTTAGACATATTCGATTTCTCACGCTTTATGACTCTGTATAACCGTTGCCACTTTACTTAATAAATCCAAGGTCCTCGTGCCGATAGACTTTATTACCTCTCCGTCTCATTTTATCTGGTCCAGTAGCTAGACAGACCGTTTTTCCCCACAATTTGGTGACCCCGACGGTGGTATTTTTTCTGAAATTGAACCGCAACTGGGAAACGAGAGACGGAGAGCGGCACGACCTCGAGACCCCGGAGCACCGGACCGATTCCTGCAGTCTCACCTCGCGTACGCCCAACAAAAGGTAGGCAGAACCTGTTGATAAAATCCAAACTCTGCATAGTTATATAGGAATCACATTAGGAGGTGAGACTGTGAGAGCGGTTCACTACGGGATATCTCGTGGGGACGAATAGGACTGCATCCCAGCATTTCCCCATAAACCCGATTGACCCTGAACGCGTGACACATCGAATATCGGCTCGTTGCATGGTGAAAGAATACCCTCGAGACCATAGGGCCTATAAGAATCGGGCATAGTGATACAAGACTACCGATGGCCAAGTAATGGATGTGTAATAAATACACCTATGTCTAAAGGGGGTTAGAGTCCCTCGGGGGGGGGGGGGGTTAGAGTCCCCACCTATGTCTAAAGGGGGTTAGAGTCCCTCGGGGGGGGGGGTTAGAGTCCCCACCTATGTCTTAAAGGGGGTTAGAGTCCCTCGGGGGGGGGGTTAGAGTCCCCACCTATGTCTTAAAGGGGGTTAGAGTCCCTCGGGGGGGGGGGGTTAGAGTCCCCTTCTTTGTTTGTGTATTAAATAATTCTATGTGGTAAGAAGGTTAGAGTCCTTTATCAGGGTTAGAGTCCCTTTGCAGAGGAAACGGTGCCTAGGGCACGAGTGACACACAGAGAGACAGTGGGTGTATGCGCGTGAGAGAGAGAGAAAGGCTGTGAGCGACTCTGTGTGTGCGCGGGTACGCAAGAGGCGATGTTTTTGTGTATGCGTTTAGAGGAGACAGAGTGAGAAAGGCTGTGTGCGTCTCTGTGCGCGTGTACGCAAGAGGTGATGTTTCTGTGTGTGCGTTTAGAGGAGACAGAGTGAGAAAGGCTGTGTGCGTCTCTGTGCGCGTGTACGCAAGAGGTGATGTTTCTGTGTGTGCGTTTGGAGGAGACAGAATGAGAAAGGTCTGTTTAGGTGTGTGTGTGTGTGTGTTTGTGTGAGAGGGAGCGAGAGAGATAGCAAGGAGAGATAGCAAGGAGAGCTAAAGTCGGAGGACGATCGAGAGGGACCATTTTCCCTCTAGACAGTTGGAGGTAGCGATAGAGTGCGTGTTTTTCTAACAATGAACGGTTGTTTCAGGACCACGAGAAGGGGCTCTGTATGGTTTTCAGGCCCAGAGTGTAATCCCCTTTCCCATATGTGTAGTCCTCCCATTTGAGGTCCCCGTCCACCATATTTGAAGTCCTCTACTCCACCTCATGTTGTAGTTCCCCTCCCTAAAATTGTATGGAAGTTAGAACCTGTGAGGGTGTTTTGGTTCGGCCTGACGAGGCCTGTACCAATTTCGGTGGTCAGCTTCTAGTTTTGTGTATATAGAAATTTGGAAAGGGGGAGCAGTATTAAGTTATATATAATAAAGTGAAAAGTTATTTGTGAATGAAGGGACAGAAGGATCTTTTTGTGTGTGAGAGATAGTTATTAGGCCTTGTTCCATGATGGAGAGTTGAGGATGTTGCATTCCAGGCTTATCTGTTAACGGTCCTAGCTGCTGCTTGACCCTAAGGGGAGCGAGGAAGGGTGAGAGAGAGAGAACACATTTCCCCCCCCATTTGTCGACCTACACCATTCAGGCAGTACAGAGAGACACACTAACACACAGTACAGAGAAAGGAAATAGAGTGCGTTCAACTGAAAGCGTGTGGTGGCCATACGCCATAAAATACCACATATCCAAGGAATGCAGGTAGAGCTCTGTTGAGTTTTCAGGCTTTGATAAATTTGTAGTTCCCTGTCTGCCATGTTTGAAGTTCCTTGTAGTCTCTGTCCATAGGTTTCACCTGAACAACCCCTCTGCTGGCCGAGAAAAGGAACTACCCATGGTTTCTCTCACACCCAGCCCCCAGAGCACACTCGCTTTCAAGGCGTTATGGCCGCACCCAACGTGGGAGGGAGAGACACAGAGAGAGAGAGAAGCCACATTCCACCCTTATCTGTTGTCTTGCACCAAACAGCACCCTGTACTGAGGAGGGAGAGAGAGCGTGTTCTCCCGAAGGAGGGAGAGAGTCACAGGGAGACACGCAGCGGATATTCACATTATGGCTAATTTGTTTTTCTTTAAGTTTAGTTTTAGTTTTGTTTTTTATCAAGGATGATGAACATCCTGACACAGTTACCATTCAGGATGATGAACATCGAAGTTCATGAGGAGGTTATAAGGACAATAACGTTGATACTTTAATAGGACAACAGTGATGATAATCTAATGCAATTGGACTAAAGAAGGTGTTGCTATTAACTAAGTGATTCATATTATTTTCACACAGGAAAGAATAATTGAATAAATATGGATATGATAAAGAAGGAGAATAATAATAAAATAAAATAAAGTAATCTTGATAAACTGTACAAGTAGGACTACACCTATTAAAATATGGGGTGTATCTCTTTGGTCAAGGATGACAGGTGGATTGAAGCCACATCTGCTGGGAAGGGGTCCTACATGCTATGTTGTCAATTTGGATTCGGAAGTAGTGGGTTTACCTTTCAAATGCCACTACTGCTGCTGCAACACTTTAATAATTTTAACTCTGATAAATTACCTTTTGTCTTATAGTCCCCCTGATGTGTATCCATTACGCACGCTTGGCTGCATAGGGCAGATGGGGCTGAAGACTCTGTCTCCATCCCTCCACTTTGCGATCTATACCACCATATAGGTGGGGATTGATTGTATCCCAGGTATGGCATCCTGCAGCGAGCCAGTATGGAAGGCTGGTTAGCCAACGACGGGTAAGATCCCACCTTGACACCCGGGACGACCTAAGGCAGGCACAGTCACGATTACTTGGCAGAGTCGCTGTGGACACTGGCTTACTTGATCATGAAGTCACGAGCTGCAACAATCATAGGAAGTGCCGGGTGGGGTGTAGGGTGGAGGAGGAACAGGAGTCAGATATGTCAGCTCTGGCAGCAGAGGTGGTCTTGGAACGGGGCATGTCGCGTTTTATTTTATTTTACCTTTGTGGTATAGAAGGCCACTAACGCATGTACGTTTTTCGGTTTAGTGCATGACTTTGGAACAGCGTGGTCTCCGGCGGCTGATGGTAAACCCACCCATATTGGGCTTTGGTTTTGGACATACTGGTTTCGATTTCCCTTCCCAAAAGATTGGTTTTAGTTTGCTGATGGTTAAGGTTAGACGTTTCGACGTTGGTTGCACCAACGGCGTTCTTAGATTTGCTTATCATTTAATGTGCATGGTTTTGACCATTGCCCAAGGGGGGAGGTATTGAGGAGAATTAAAAAAATATATATATAAAAAAAAGATAATATAATAATAATAATAATAATAATAATAATAATAAAACAAGGTTTTTCTTCACCATACTTGCAAACAATGATTGACATCCAGTTAAATGAGTGTGAAATACAGTGTTCAACAGATGGGTGGAAGCAGTCCCATCAAAAGACCCAAGTGCGGCTACAGTAATCAAGTTTCGGACTAGAGAAGTCATGACTAGGTTTGGAATTCCGTCAGAAATAAGCTCAGACGGAGCGTTTATTCAGAGAACACTCAAACATGTGATTCAACATTTGCATGTCAAATAAAGACTAGATTACGCCCCATTCCTCAAACCACAAGGTATGGTGGAGAGAGGAATGGGACGCTCAAGACAAAAATTAACAACATTTGTGCAAGCACTAAATTGAATTGATGCACTACCACTGGCACTAATGAGTTATCGCATGAAAACTAACAGAACGACGCATCTAACCCCGCATGAAATGCTTAAGGGTCGACCCATGCATTCACCTAACATTCAAGGGTCCCAAAAGGGACTTCCATTAGAGTAATTAGAAATAGAATTAAGGAAAATATGTTTGAACATCTAACTGTTGTACATAAGTTTGTAATTCCAGCAAGAGAAACACGAAGTTCCAGGGCCAGAGGAGGAGCCAGATGCAGACACGCCCGGAGCTGACCAACCACCCAAGGATGATGCAATCAGATTTCGCACCGGATGGGTCGGTGGCCAGGGTGCTGGCAGGGTTACAGTCCCTCAGATTAGATTTGGCAGAGAGCTCCGGCATTAATGACCCCTTCACAGGATGGATGGAGAGCCCAATGAGCGATGGGCGCTACAGGTGCAGCAGGTGCCATCCAAGCTTACCTGGGGATCGAGTATACACCGGAGAGTTTGGACGAGGGACCGCCAGAGGTGCCCGACCTGATCCGGCTGGAGAACAAGATGGAGCTCGGGGATACACACGGGCGAGATTCCAGGGGCCTTGATTGCCCGTTTATCAGATGAGGTCCTGAGCGCAGTTGAATAAAAGGGTCTAATGCTCAGGTGGCGCCTTGCGACCACCTGCCCGTGATGACGCTCAGGACTATTCCGTGGTTTCAGTTGTTCCCGTGCCACGGGCCTACCCTGAATACCCCATGCGTGTGATTGCTTATTGTTACACGACCAGTTAACTCCTCCTCACATCCTTAGTGTGTGGTCATCTAGGGATGGGTTGAGGGGGATTGCCATCCGTTGTGTACCTCATATCTTTCTGACATTATTATTATTATTTAGGGACACGTTTCATGGTTGCATTTCTTTCCTGTGATTGTTATTGTGTAGTGTTTGTGTGATTGTTGCATTTTTGTTTATATCGTTATTGTTTACTGGTAGTTTTATTGTTGCATTTTGTTGTTGTTGTTATGGTTTGGTGTTGGTTTTGTTGTGTATCATCTGCTGCCAGTATTGTTGGTATTGTCTGCTCGCGATGTAAGGCCGGGGTGGATGCCACCCCCTAGGTGGGGTGTGTATGGCATACCCATGTCTGAAGCATGGGTAGCGTTTCTCCCACGTGGTTTCCCCATACACCAGGTCCAGCGAGTTGTTTTAGTCCCATGCTCATGGTTGTTTGTTTTTATGATCATTTTGCCTTCTTTCTGTTATTTCTAATGGTGTTATAATGGTAGTCCCGTGCTGGAGTCCTATCCCTCGTACCCCAAATGAGTAAAAGTCGTCTTGCGACGACTTGAGGGGGATATGTTGGGAAAAATAACCTGCTGAGTACATCACATGTACATTATAAATATAGCTAACTCCTACCCTAGCCTGATGAGCACATCACATGGACACATTATAATATAGTCAACTCTTGCTCTAACCCAACAACACAAACATGATAATATATAGTCAGGTCAAGGCCGGAGCTGAAGGCCCCATCTCCCAGGCAGGCAGATGGTGGACACTCAGACAATGCACCAGTATCATCTCCAGAACGGGAGAGCCACATTAATTTATCACACAGGAGACATTTTGAGAGCTCTTCCCCGTTAGGAGGAACCAAGAGATACCTCTGCCCACACCAGGGGCCTGAGAGCCACATTAAATTATCACACACGTGACACGAGACACTTCGGGGGGCACTCCCCCGTTTTAATTTATCACACCGAGACACGAGGAACTCTCCCCGTTACGGAGCTCTCTCAGGGCCTGGGAGCCAAAACACACAGAACCGCACACACCTCAAACGCACACACCTCATGGAGAGGAGGATACAGCATAAGACTGCATCACACAGGGACTCTTCACCTTCTTCTGAAGCAGACCTTCCATGGAGGCGAAGCTCCAGACGAACCATCAGCGCTGATTAGGGACTTAGACATATTCGATTTCTCACGCTTTATGACTCTGTATAACCGTTGCCACTTTACTTAATAAATCCAAGGTCCTCGTGCCGATAGACTTTATTACCTCTCCGTCTCATTTTATCTGGTCCAGTAGCTAGACAGACCGTTTTTCCCAACAACACCCACAATTACTGTATCAGCTCTCAGTTCTGCAAGGTCCACAAACACTTTAGTGATAAAGTCTAATGGGTGAGCAGGTGGATAATAAACATTCATTATTAAAATCTCTTGTCCTTGTAAACTACCTTTAACTATAACGTAACAACCATTTTTATCTTTAAGGCATTTCATCATTTTAAAGGGCAAAGTACGTCTAATAAGTATAGCAACACCCCTGCTTCTGGTTGTAAAAGACGAAAAATATACCTGTCCAAACATACCCTGTTGTAATTTTAAATGCTCTGTGTCATCAAGGTGGGTTTCTTGCACCAGTGCAATATCTATATTTTCCCTTTTTAAGAAGGTAAGTACTTTTCTACGTTTTATGGGGTTATGAATCCCTCGTATATTCCAGGTGCAAACCCGTATCTTATTTGCCATTACTTCAAATTCCTATTGTAATACCTTGGCACACTCCCTTTAAAAAACTGAAAGTAAAAAAGACTGAGCTGCATTGAAACGGTAAAATAAGTACAAAAACACAACACATACAGAACAAACCCCATAAAGAAAGGGGGAAAACCCTATAAACATGCAGGGAATAACGATCCTTCTTTTGCTCTCAGCCAAAAGCCGACAGCTCCACCTTGCGCAATCTCGCGCCTAACCATAGAATAAACGCAAGTCCCACTCCTCACACAGTGATGTAACTTTAGTCCACATTGTGCGTTATAAAGAAATAAAATAAAAAGATCGATAACACGGCCACATGACTGAGTACTTACATACTTAAGTACTTAAGTATATCAGTCCAATTATCAGAGCGTAGGACGGAGAAAGAGAGCACTTTTCCTTCAGAATGATGAAGAGCCCGTCATTTTAACCGAAAGAGTCCACAAACGCCGCAGCAGCCTCCGATGTGTCAAACCTCTTTTCTGCCCGTTGACCGTCCACTTCAGCGTGGCGGGGTAGATCAATGCGTAAAGATACCCATCTTCTTCAGTCGCTCTTTCACAGAATCAAACGCCTTGCGCTTCCTGACCACTGCTGCCGAGTAGTCGTTGAAGAAAGAGATGCGTGGTCCAGTGCGCGTGGGCTGGTCCGGGTCCACTCCGAGACGGCGGGCTGCATTCATGACTTGTTGCTTGTCGCTGAAGTTGTGGAACTTTAGAATTATTGGACTTGGTCGTTGGTTGGAGCCGGGCTTGGGCTCCAAGGAGCGGTGCGTGCGGTCCAGTTTAACCCGTCCTCCTTTGGATGTCAATTTAAGATAATCAGGTATCCACTTTTCCATGTAACGCACAGGATCAGCTCCCTCCGTACCTTCAGCCAGTCCCACAACCCGAATATTACATCTGTGCCCACGATTATCCAAGTCATCGATGTAGTCCAACATGCCGCTCACTTGTTTTTCCAGACTTGTGACTTTGGCCTGCAACGACTCTGTTGTGGTCTCTATGCCAGCAATTCTATCTTCCGCCTCGCCGACTCGGGTTCCCAGAGCCTGAATTTGGGTTGTTTGGTCTCTTATAGCCGCAAGCACCGTGTTTATTTTAGCGTCAATGACTTTATTGATGTTTTCAGATAGTTTATCCATTGCTTTGAAAATATCTGTGTAAGTGCTGCTGCAGCTAGCATCTTCACACTCGGCCATTTCCACGGCACTACCTTCCCCGCTCTGTCCCGTGAGCTTCTTTTTCGGTCTGGTTCTGGTCATGTCGTCGGTTATTTTAAGGAAATAGTTTTCCAAACTCATTACAGAGTTACTCCCACCGCCAAAAATGACAATTCTGCAACGTAAATGTGTAAAGTAATCGGATAACTGAAAAGTATCACCGGAGCCTCCTGGAACTACGTGCTTCCTCTACGACGCCATCTTAACCCCTGCGAAGGGATTGTTACATTCATCATGGATCAGCCGACTAAAAAGAGACAGATAAACCCAATGTCGGATGAACAGAAGAAGAGAAAAGGGAGACTGACCAACAGAGAGGCCAGACACGAGGCAACGTTGGGCAAGCTTCTCAGGAATAGCGTGAACTGAAAGAAAAGAACACCGCAAATCGGATGCCGACTTGGCTGTGTTGCTCTTGAAATTGTAAGCACCCTTGGGTGAACTTTGTCCTTTTTGTATTGTGGCTTTCTTAATTTCATGGTTGTTTTGCGGTTAGTCTTTTTCGTCCCCCAGATACAGGCTAAATCCCCGAACCCAGATTCTTGATTATTTAGATCACTAGACCGCTATTCGCATGCCTCCGATTTTTGTAGTGTAGCCTATATCATGTGATATGTCCGGCTGGCCATATAATGCAGTACCCAGCACGAGAGCTGCTGTTAGCACATATTCGTCGGTAACAGAACAAGAAGATTATGGAGTTAGAATCATGCCAAAACCCCAGACACACGCAAAACGTGTTTTACTCACGCACAACGATTCACAGACACACAAAACGTGTTTTACTCACGCACAACGATTCACACACACGCTCAGTGTGGCTTGCAAATACAAAACATCATTCACAAACTAATGCATTTTGCTTCAGAAACAAATACAGTATGTTTTACACATACAAAGAAACATATTTCTTCAATTACAAAAAAAATATCCTCCAAGTACAAACTAAAATCTTTCAAGTACAAACTAAAATCTTTCAAGTACAAAACAAATCCTTCAAGTACACAAAACATTTCTACAAGTACGGAACACTGAAAGTTGCACGTGGATCTGAAGGCATTTGCGCGTGGATCAGCAAGGCGGAAAATTAGTGCCAAAAGTCACGTGACAAACAAATGTCCTGTGATTCACACTACACAACAGCAGGTGGCGCTGTTAAGTCAGTTTAAGGCTGCCAGGACGATCTTTTTTTCTCCCCAAAATCTTTATTTGATGCCGGCCAACCGTGTGTGGATTCGACTTGCCACCCCTTTGTCTCGGAATCGTCGACACGGATACCTGCTCAGAAAGACAAGAGAAAAGCTAGTTTGGGAGATTAAATTCAACACAATGAGCGGCCAACAGGTGAGTTTGCGGTCGTTGCTGGTGAAATATCAAATGTTAACTAAACTCCAGAAATGTCTTTCGTGGGTAGGATGATACATATTGTAGCTTATGGTGCCGCAGGAGCCAACCTAGCTAACTTAACTTTTCATTCTGTTTCTAACTTAACTAAATTAAACTATGGCCACATATAACGTTACACTTGATACGTCTTGGTCTTAAGACGGAATTTTGAAGTGAAGATGAACTCAGGCCACACACATTTGTTTGAGCACCATCTGAGGAGTCGTGTTAAGTCACTGAAATACCAAAGTAACGGGAGGCTTTAGTGTGAAGGGTTTGTAGGAGTTGTTATGTCATTCGCGCAAACTTTTTACCGGGGCTGCTTGCGCTATTTCATGTGAAACCAGGTAAGGATGTGCAGATATTTAGAGCTAATTTGTTCATGAATCAGTTATAAATACTACAGGAGGTTAAAGTTTCATTTTATCGCATCAAAAACACTTTATCAGGGAGCCATGTTTGGGCATTAATATCTTGAAAAGTGTTAATCCTAGCCTCACCAAGCTTTGCAGGATTGAAGACAAGTTGCTAGTATAACTTAACCATTCAAAGTTTGTACTGCATGTCTATTGGTTTTCTACAGAGGAAGACATAATATGAACACTCTTAAACCCAATATAGCAGAATTGAAAAAGAATCGTGCAGTTTGCTGAATACACACCAGTGTAATTTTCTCCCGCAGATCAATGTCTGGACAGTCATTGATTTCTATGATGCCGGTTTCAGCTGTGCCCCCACACAGGATGTGAACAATCGCAGGGCTTAGGCCTGTCAGTGCAGGACCTCCATGCAAAAAGCAATGACCAATCATGCGACCTGCCATCAGAATCAGGTCACTCTCAACAAGGAATGCAGAGGACAAAGGTACAAGATGGTCTGGCTCTCCATCAAACAGCTTTGTGTCACCAGAATTTCCTGTGCAAACAGAAGAAATTCCTTGATCAATTATCGTGTACTCAAATTTTTAGTGATTCTGTGGTTGTATAGAGTAAGAGACATCAATAGGTATGAACAGTAGGTATAATCCCAAATGTCGTATCAAGAGTTCCAGGGTTTTTTTTCCACAATGTCTTGTTTTTATACGATTTAGGATAACTTTATGCTCTGTAAGGTGACCTTGGGTGCCTTGAAAGGCGCCTCTAAATTAAATGTATTATTATTATTATTATTATTATTATTAAATACATCTTAAATGCCTCATGAAGTGAAAAATAAATGTTCCCAGTTTGAATCTAGTGTTAATTGTTCATTTGGCTCTTGATATATGACATGTCAAATAAACAGTATCAGAATATTTTTGACCTCAAAATCCCATAAAATCCCTGTCTTTCCTGTAAAACAGTATCAAATGTCTGATGACAGCTTGAACAGAGGGGCGTTTACAAAAATTAATCCAATAGAATGTGACTCAGACTGCAGTCAGCAGCAAACAGCTGTTTGTTACTAAACACTAAACCCCACCCACTTTTAAACAGCCCAACCAAATGCAGAGGATTTGAATCAAATCCAACTTGGGGCAGATACTCCCCCAAAATTATTTTTCACTGAGAATTTAGTCACAACATAGGCTCTAACATCCGTTTCACAAGGCCTTTTAGCACGTATTAATTGGAGAGATTATGGCATTAAGAATATTGCAGCTAAAATACACATAATATGGAAATTGAAGACACTACCAAAGTTCAACTTAAAACCATTTTTCAGCTTCTCCGTTATTCTGGAGAACAAGAAGCGGTTCACTCCCTCTCCGATTGCGGGATCACCTATTAATTATAAGAAATGTAAAGATTCTGGGTTATTTGTGAAAAAAACAGACTGCACGTAACAAATTCTAAAATGAACTAAAAGAGAAAAAAGATGAACCTTCAAGTCTGCATTGCATATGATTTGCCCACTTTACACGGCGTGCTTTATAAAAAGCAATAAAAGCCATTTCCTGGTCTGACTTGCTTCCTCTGAGGTCAACATGCAATATGCAGTGGCTTCCCTGATGCATGAATGTCAAGTATTGTCTCCCTGTACAACTGAGCAGCCCTTGCCAGGTCTGGTATGGTCTTCCAGGTTCAAGGTTGCTTTATTCAAGTCACTTTGCACGGGGATATGGCGGAGGCGGCAGCAGCAGCGCCTGCTGCCGCCGATCTAAAACTCTGAAATATACCGGTGAGGATGGCAATATCATTGTGGAGGATGAGTTTCTGAACTTCCTAGTCATTCAAATGAAAACGATGGGCAGGATGAACTGATATTGTTGACTACAAGCCATTTCTCGTCTGAGAAGATTGCGAGTTAAAAAAAAGTCCTGTTTGAACTATGTCCAGAGACCACTCAGCGCTACATACAGCACAGGGGGGATCAAAAGGACGTGAACAATGTCAAGAGTTGCATTGGGCTACTTAATGAGCTGGGAGACAAAGTACCTCGTTTTGTGTCATACCATCTAACGAACTCCCACCTGTGTCTTTTAATAGCATTGACGTCTCATGTTTGCTTGCTAAGATTGAGAAGCTAAGTGCTGATGTTGCTATTATGAAGCAGGGTATGACCATGCAGGTTAAAGTTTCTGATGAACTCCGCTCTATGACAGTGGATCTAAATCAGTGGCTGTGTGTGGCTGAGCCAGCTCTGGTGAGAGGCATCGAGCCCGTTTCCTCGCAGACTCATAAGGAGGCTAACCTGGGAAAAGGCAATGGAAGAGGAGCGGGGGCTCAGCCCAAATCCCCGGCTCAATGTAGACGACAGACGAGCTGGAATACACTGGCCAGCGAGGAGTGCTCTCAGCCTGGGCTTGGAGCTGTGAAAGCCAACGGTTCAATGGAGGGGGGCGGTGCGGTGCCGCTGCTGTGGCTCTGTCGCCGGCATGGAACATAGTGGCTAAGCGGGAGCTACAGGCTGCTGGAGCTGGAGTACCGGTGGTGCGGCCCAAAACAAGGCAGGAGCCTCGGCGAGACAAGACAATAGTTGTCGAGACTGGCCCTGGATGTCGCATCAGGACGGTAAAGACAAAGTTGGTGAGTGTATTTGCAACGAAATTCTCGCCTGAGCTGGATGTACATATTCTGACAGCGTATCTGAAAGACAAACTCCGTCGTGATGTAACATGTGTGAAGATTGACACTGCGCAAAGCAGGTACAGCTCCTTCAAAGTTACTGCAGAGTGTAATGAAGTGAATGACATGTACGATCCTGGCCTGTGGCCAGACGGTGCTTTGGTGCGGCGCTTCTATGAGGCACGCAAGCCCAGGAGCACAACTGGAGTCAAAGCAGTTGGAGTCAACTGGAGTCATTATTATTGGTATGCTTTGAACGGAAATTCTGGCAAAAAGGTTTTCCCTTACTGCCCATGGTTGATGTTTAAATGTGGTTGATAGGGTTTACATGTTTACATGTGGTCGATAGTGTTTAAATGTGGTCGATAGTGTGTAGGTGTGGGCGAGAGTGTTTAAATGTGGTCGATGGTGTTTGGATGTGGTCGATAGTGTTTAAATGTGGTCGATAGGGTTTACATGTTTAAATGTGGTCGATAGTGTTTAATTGTGGTCGATAGTGTTTAATTGTGGTCGATAGGGTTTACATGTTTAAATGTGGTCGATAGTGTTTATATATGGTCGATAGGGTTTACATGTGGTCGATAGGGTTTACATGTGGTCCATAGTGTTTAAATGTGGGCGATAGTGTTTAAATGTGGGCGATAGTGTTTAAATGTGGTCGATAGTGTTTATATGTGGTCGATAGGGTTTACGTGTGGTCCACAGTGTTTAAATGTGGGTGATAGTGTTTAAATGTGGGCGATAGTGTTTACATGTGGTCGATAGGGTTTACATGTGGTCCATAGTGTTTAAATATGGTCGATAGTGTTTAAAAGTGGTCGATAGTGTTTACATGTGGTCGATATTGTTTTAATGTGATCGACAGTGTTTAAATATGGTCGATAGTGTTTAAATATGTTCTTTTCCCTCACTCTCCACCTCATCCCTAACTCTCCACCTCAAGCTGGTGTGTAGTGAGCGTTCTGGCACCGATTGGCTGCCGTGCATCACCCAAGTGGGTGCTACATATTGGTGGTGGTTAGTGAGGTCCCCCCTTCACTTTAGGCGTCTTTGAGTGTTATTAATTATTATTATTCTTCATGTTTAACCTCTGTTTTCCTTTTATTCCTAGTCTGTTTTACATAGTTTTGAATGATGACTATATGCTCTGTAAGGTGACCTTGGGTGTCTTGAAAGGCGCCTCTAAATTAAATGTATTATTATTATTATTATTAAAGCAGGGGCTGTCATAATGTAAAAAAATAAAAAATAAAATCGATTTCTCATGAGAGTTGTGTCATATAATGCACGCGGCCTGCATCTGGGTCAAACTGCAGCAGACAAGGCGCGACGTCTTGTTGTTGACTCCTTGAGGAAATGGACATCTTGTGTATTCAAGAAACTTTTATTTCTAAACAGGATCTGGACAAGCTAAATTCTGTTAACAGTAACTTCCATGGGGCAGGGGAGTCCACAACAGACCTGAGTCTTGGGGCTTGTGCAGGGTAGGATACCTGGAGGTGTCGCTTTATTGTGGCATAAAAAATATGACCCCCTGATAAGCGTGTTCAGATTGGGGGTAGACTGGTGCATAGCTATTAAAGTAGCTTGCAACAACAAGGTTTTTATCATTATAAATGTGTACACACCATATGAAAGCCATAATAATGAAGATTTATATCTTGAAAGACTTGCTTTCCTAAATGCCTTTATAGAGGAAACAGAGTATTCCTATATCTACTTACAACCCGGTCTCACGAAAAGACGTGACACTGTCACGTTATTTAATCTATTGAAACGTGTTCAGGATCACGTATTTTCAAAATTTTCGTGTTTACAAGCACAAATTCCAAACCCATGTATTTCAATTGGAAGTATTTGTCGTGTCACCAGCACGACTTCCAAACTAAGGTTCTGTGCGGGAGCGTTCTCCCTAATGTCCCTTAAGGAGCTCCGTACAGTACATTTATTGTTAAAAATTGTGAACGATATGACAGCTTTAGGCCACCCGTTTCTACTTTCACCTTTGATTCTGAGAAATTGTGACAATTCACAGATATAGGCTATTAAATGCAGGTGCGCTGCTCAGGCAAACCGCGAAAGAAAAAAGGGTAGCTGCTTAATCTGATCTTTTTAGAATTGTATGTCTTGATGTTTTGATCTAACCATAGATCTATTGTCTTGTTTTTGGCTATGTGAATGGAAGTCCGCGTCGATGCCTCGCAAGTCCAGTGTCGCGAGCGGACGTGACATCTAGAAGTCATACCGTATGATAATGGGTTATCACCATCCTCGGGCCGGGCCTTTGATCGAGCGTTTTTACTTTTATTTTATCATTATCATAAATTAGCCTAATCTGAGGAGAAATCTATGCCATAAACAGAAATATTATGGGTCTTTATTACACGGGTCTTCTCAATGCCGTGGAACGCTCCGTTCACTTGCATGGGTCCGGGGATATCTCGGGATTGGTTTCTTTATTAATCGAATGGGAAATGCAATAGGCCTATTTTAGGACCGAATCACCGTTTAACTTGTTTCTAATAACATTTCTAGCGAGAAATATACTTTTTACTTGCATAATCTTTAGTCAGTGATTACGTATGATCTTTAGTTTTATAGTTATTAGGAAGATTTTATCGGCTCGCTCGCATGTTTCAATGACGTCAGGTTGCTAAGGACGCTGCTTTCGCTAAACTAGCACACACACACACACACACACACACACACACACACACACACACACACACACACACACACAATGCATTTCGCTGCAGATATTCCCTCAATTATTATTACTTTCAAAACGTTGGCCAAGGTTGAATATCCTTTTTATTTGGGCTGCTTCTAGGACATTTTGGGTGGATTTTGAACGGTATGTGGGCGGGACGTTTTTTGCAGGACCTGGCAACCCTGCGCTGTTGCCCGGGGTGCTGAAATGCTCCGGAACAGATCTGGATCCACTATGGCCAAAAGACTTGTATGCCCCCCCCCCCCTTAAATAAATTCTATGGCAGAATAAAGAATAAATTCATGCATTATCATTCAACTTGAACATGTGTTTTTACAGTATAGCGTGGTGGAGGGCTGACGTATGTTGCCCAACCCGGAAGTGAGCGTCGCCCTGGTTTCCCTTGACAAAGAGACAACGGGTTTTTCCATTGGATTTTGGATTATTGCAGAAAAATTAGCATCTTTGAAGCACCTCCTCAAAAACTGAAAATAAATAAATAAATAAAAAATATCTGTGCTCCAATGAACGAAATGAAAACCAATGCATTCTGAATAATAATAATAATACATTTAATTTAGAGGCGCCTTTCAAGACACCCAAGGTCACTTTACAGAGCATATAGTCATCATTCAAAACTATGTAAAACAGACTAGGAATAAAAGAAAAACAGAGGTTAAACATGAATAATAATAATAATTAATAACACTCAAAGACGCCTACAGTGAAGGGGGGACCTCACTAACCACCACCAATGAGTAGCACCCACTTGGGTGATGAATGGGAGTGTTTCTCCGATTTTTCCATGCTACACAGAACGAAATGTAAACCATGCAAATAAAGACTTCATGTTCATAATCATTTAAATATCATTAATCTCCTGAGTGTGTCGAGTGGTATTCTATTTTTTTCAACGGGGCTGCATCCAGTCACTTGACCGTCATGGTTGCTATGGTGGTTGCTATCGACCGCCCCCTCTAATCCTTACATGGTTCTAAAAACCACGCGGCAAAGGAGCTGCCGTCCATTGTGTTGTTTTTGTCGTAAACTAGGGTCAGATGGTTAAAAAATAGACAGATATTCCAAGGTATCCTTAAAAGGCAGCTTGGATGTTTTTATTTTGTGCAGTTTAGACTTCTTCTATAACCTATTTTTGAAAGCAAAACACCAAGCTCATTGATTTAACGAGGCAGGGTTATTTGAAACAATTTATTGAATAAATATTTATGAGAGGTCATTCCTTCTCCTGAGTTTGCTTCCTATTTATGTCTAGTGTACACCCCTACTGTCAGCAAGCATCACCCCCCCCCCCCCCCCCCCCCCTCCCCATATGGATTTGGAGAATTGCTGCCACGTCCCGGTGGTGGAGGTATCATATATATGAAAGAGGGCATTCAATTATACTACAATGATCAATTAGGAGGCCGAAGCCCTAAAGGAAGTGATGCAATAGGTGACTGAGTCGACAACATTTAAGTAAGCCTTGGGGTCTCTTATATATCAAAGGGGGTCTCAAAGGACGCATATACGCTTCAACCTGTGGCTTACAGGAAATGACTCAGCAAGTGCTCCATCTTGTTGCACCCACCCAGCGGCTCGCTTGCAAGATTTTGGCCTGAAGTTCTTCCCAGACCTACACCGTAGCCATCCAACCTGCATATCGGAAAATCAGGCCTCTCTTTAATAATGACAAAAAGTTATGAGAGGAATACACATAAACTTTTGTTGTCTCATAAGCGGCGTGGTGTCGGCTGCTTTTGACCTTTTGACCCCAGACTTCTGAGGGAATAGCTGAATCAATTCATTAGTCAATCAGAAGTATGTAAATATCTTCCCGGTGTCGTAAGAGGGCGAACAAGGATGTCCTTCAACATCTACGCTTCCAGGCGATTACAACGATGCCACACATGAGCATATTCGAACATGTTTAATGGTAGTAATTAGCTGTCGAAATTGGAGGCCTTAATCAATAATGAGCAGCTATTGATTTACTTTCCGATAGAAATTTGTGACAAATGACATATTATTTAGCATCTACACGTTGAGCTGAGTCCAATGACACCAAGCATGACACTCTAGCAAATGTATTTTACATGGTACATATGGTCTAGGACATGATCTCGGTGTGGCAAGAGGGCAAGCTTGATCTCATTGGACTCAACTTAACGCGTAGATGCTAAATAACATGTAATTTGTCAAGAATCTCCATCGGGAAGCAAATCTATAGCTGGTCATTATTGATAAAGGCCCCCAAAATCGACAGCTAATTACTACCCCGAAACATATTCAAATATGATCATGTGTGGCACTGTTGCAATCGCCTCGAAACGTAGATGTCAAAGGACACCTTGTTTGCCCCCTTACGCCTCCGGGAAGATATTTTCATACTTCTAATGGATTGATTCATATTTTAAGGTTCTCGGAGTGAGACTTTAGGCGGCTGCAGCAGAAGTGTTGAGACGAAAGATGATATCAAGACATTTATAGAATATTCCGATTCACATTATGATTCTTCGTCATAACTATCCGACCAAACATCCTTCACATTCACTGAGCGAAGATTATGAAAGTCCAGGCCCCCACTTCCTGCACTCGGGTTCCGACTGGGCCAAGTTTCGGGCAGGAAGGGCCCTCCGGGTCCGACCGGGCCAAGTTTCGGTGCGGGGGTCCCAGTTAGGCCCTAGAATAAGGTATTCAAATTTCAGGGCGGTACGACCTTCCTATCTCAAAAACTGTTTTTCCACCACATTCTGGACCATTAGGTCTTGCAGGCAACACTTCTGAGGGGCTTTGTCCAAATGACAGTCCATTTGGGAAAACTTTTTTTCTCTAAGGGCTACAATTCCAAATCTCGGATATGTCGTTCTCTGGGCCCCGGGAAATGTGTGTAAACATTTCAGTATCCCTAGCTATCTCGAAAAGGCCGGAAAAGGGGCGTGACCTCCATCAGTACAGTAAATGTACATAAGACAGAGGTTAGTTTCTTGTCCCCATTTTTTGTGGGATGGATGTGTACATTTGTGGCTTAAGGTGCGTAGACACAGCTGGCCTGTGGCCACGTTTTTGAAGTCTGGGGTCAAAAGGTCAAAAGGAGCCGACACCACGCCGCTTATGAGGTAACAAAAAGTTCATGTGTATTTCTCTCATAACTTTTTGTCACTATTAAAGAGAGGCCTGATTCTAAGATATGCATGTTGGATGGCTAGGGTGTAGGTCTGGGAAGAACTTCAGGCCAAAATCATACAAGCGAGCCGCTGGGTGCAGGTGCAACGAGATGGAGGGGGGCCTGGACTTTCATAATCTTCGCTCGGTGAATGTGAAGGATGTTTGGTCGGATAGTTATGAAGAAGAATCATAATGTGAATCGGAATATTCTATAAATGTCTTGATATCATCTTTCGTCTCAACACTTCTGCTGCAGCCGCCTAAAGTCTCATTCCGAGAACCTTAAAATATGAATCAATCCATTAGAAGTATTAAAATATCTTCCCGGAGGCGTAAGGGGGCAAACAAGGTGTCCTTTGACATCTACGTTTCGAGGCGATTGCAACACTGCCACACATGATCATATTTGAATATGTTTCGGGGTAGTAATTAGCTGTCGATTTTGGGGGCCTTTATCAATAATGACCAGCTATAGATTTGCTTCCCGATGGAGATTCTTGACAAATTACATGTTATTTAGCATCTACACGTTAAGCTGAGTCCAATGAGATCAAGCTTGCCCTCTTGCCACACCGAGATCATGTCCTAGACCATATGTACCATGTAAAATACATTTGCTAGAGTGTCATGCTTGGTGTCATTGGACTGAAATAATATGTCATTTGTCACAAATTTCTATCGGAAAGTAAATCAATAGCTGCTCATTATTGATTAAGGCCTCCAATTTCGACAGCTAATTACTACCATTAAACATGTTCGAATATGCTCATGTGTGGCACCATTGCAATCGCCTGGAAGCGTAGATGTTGAAGGACACCTTGTTCGCCCTCTCACGACACCGGGAAGATATTTACATACTTCTGATTGACTAATGAATTGATGCAGCTATTCCCTCAGAAGTCTGGGGTCAAAAGGTCAAAAGCAGCCGGCACCACGCCGCTTATGAGACAACAAAAGTTTATGTGTATTCCTCTCATAACTTTTTGTCATTATTAAAGAGAGGCCTGATTCTCCGATATGCAGGTTGGATGGCTACAGTGTAGGTCTGGGAAGAACTTCAGGCCAAAATCTTGCAAGCGAGCCGCTGGGTGGGTGCAACAAGATGGAGCACTTGCTGAGTCATTTCCTGTAAGCCACAGGTTGAAGCGTATATGCGTCCTTTGAGACCCCCTTTGATATATAAGAGACCCCAAGGCTTACTTATATGTTGTCGACTCAGTCACCTATTGCATCACTTCCTTTAGGGCTTCGGCCTCCTAATTGATCATTGTAGTATAATTGAATGCCCTCTTTCATATATATGATACCTCCACCACCGGGACGTGGCAGCAATTCTCCAAATCCATATGGGGAGGGGGGGGGGGGGGGGGGGGGGGGATGCTTGTTGACAGTAGGGGTGTACACTAGACATAAATAGGAAGCAAACTCAGGAGAAGGAATGACCTCTCATAAATATTTATTCAATAAATTGTTTCAAATAACGCTGCCTCGTTAAATCAATGAGCTTGGTGTTTTGCTTTCAAAAATAGGTTATAGAAGAAGTCTAAACTGCACAAAATAAAAACATCCAAGCTGCCTTTTAAGGATACCTTGGAATATCTGTCTATTTTTTAACCATCTGACCCTAGTTTACGACAAAAACAACACAATGGACGGCAGCTCCTTTGCCGCGTGGTTTTTAGAACCATGTAAGGATTAGAGGGGGCGGTCGATAGCAACCACCATAGCAACCATGACGGTCAAGTGACTGGATGCAACCCCGTTGAAAAAAATAGAATACCACTCGACACACTCAGGAGATTAATGATATTTAAATGATTATGAACATGAAGTCTTTATTTGCATGGGTTTACATTTCGTTCTGTGTAGCATGGAAAAATCGGAGAAACACTCCCATTCATCACCCAAGTGGGTGCTACTCATTGGTGGTGGTTGGTTAGTGAGGTCCCCCCTTCACTGTAGGCGTCTTTGAGTGTTATTAATTATTATTATTTTTCATGTTTAACCTCTGTTTTTCTTTATTTCCTAGTCTGTTTTACATAGTTTTGAATGATGACTATATGCTCTGTAAAGTGACCTTGGGTGTCTTGAAAGGCGCCTCTAAATTAAATGTATTATTATTATTATTATTATTATTATTCAGAATGCATTGGTTTACATTTCGTTCTTTGGAGCACAGATCTTTTTATTTATTTATTTATTTTCAGTTTTTGAGGAGGTGCTTCAAAGATGCTAATTTTTCTGCAATAATCCAAAATCCAATGGAAAAACCCGTTGGCTTTTTGTCAAGGGAAACCAGGGCGACGCTCACTTCCGGGTTGGGCAACATACGTCAGCCCTCCACCACGCTATACTGTAAAAACACATGTTCAAGTTGAATGATAATGCATGAATTTATTCTTTATTCTGCCATAGAATTTATTTAAGGGGGGGGGGGGGGGGGGGGCATACAAGTCTTTTGGCCATAGTGGATCCAGATCTGTTCCGGAGCATTTCAGCACCCCGGGCAACAGCGCAGGGTTGCCAGGTCCTGCAAAAAACGTCCCGCCCACATACCGTTCAAAATCCACCCAAAATGTCCTAGAAGCAGCCCAAATAAAAAGGATATTCCACCTTGGCCAACGTTGGCCAACATGCGAGCGAGCCGATAAAATCTTCCTAATAACTATAAAACTAAAGATCAGACCTAATCACTGACTAAAGATTATGCAAGTAAAAAGTATATTTCTCGCTAGAAATGTTATTAGAAACAAGTTCAACGGTGATTCGGTCCTAAAATAGACCTATTGCATTTCCCATTCGATTAATAAAGAAACCAATCCCGAGATATCCCCGGACCCATGCAAGTGAACGGAGCGTTCCACGGCATTGAGAAGACCCGTGTAATAAAGACCCATAATATTTCTGTTTATGGCATAGATTTCTCCTCAGATTAGGCTAATTTATGATAATGATAAAATAAAAGTAAAAACGCTCGGGCAGAGAATCTAAACACTGACTGGAACTACTTAGCAGGTGTCTGTAGCCTATATCAGGAGATAATACACACCCTGCAGCCAATCAGAATACGAGTATTCCCCCAGACTGTGGTATAAACAATAAACAAGAGTTATAATCAACCCCTACGCATCAATATTAATGATAACCCATTATTATACGGTATGACTTCTAGATGTCACGTCCGCTCGCGACACTGGACTTGCGAGGCATCGACGCGGACTTCCATTCACATAGCCAAAAACAAGACAATAGATCTATGGCTAGATCAAAACATCAAGACATACAATTCAGATTAAGATTAAGCAGCTACCCTTTTTTCTTTTGCGCTTTGCCTGAGCAGCGCACCTGCATTTAATAGCCTATATCCGTGAATTGTCACAATTTCTCAGAATCAAAGGTGAAAGTAGAAACGGGTGGCCTAAAGCTGTCATATTGTTCACAATTTTTAACAATAAATGTACTGTACGGAGCTCCTTAAGGGACACTAGGGAGAACGCTCCCGCACAGAACCTTAGTTTGGAAGTCGTGCTGGTGACACGACAAATACTTCCAATTGAAATACATGGGTTTGAAATTTGTGCTTTAAAACACGAAAATTTTGAAAATACGTGATCCTGAACACGTTTCAATAGATTAAATAACGTGACAGTCAGTGCTTAATTTGTCAAGTGGGAGCTCCCGGGCTCTGGTGGGCGCTTTCGAACAACCCACACTTATTTAGTCAACATCGCAAGAAATTAGCCTACTAAAGCCTCGTGAATGGGGATGTACCCAGAAAAAATAGTAAACATATGTTAGGTTGGAGAGACACACAGCCACACGTTATAAAGTTTACCGTTGTTTACTAACAGTTGAGGAATAATGTCATGCACTCGCAGGTGCGTCATTGAGTCATTGTATTCTCAACACAACAAAATACACCAAGTCCTTGAAAATGGATCTCCGTCGCATCAAAAGATGAAAACAAATAGATAGGCTACCTCATAGATTATAGTAGGCCTAGTTAGAACAACAATCTGGCATGACAACTTGGCCACGTTAACAAATAGATACATATTATTAACCAGAACAATACCAGAATACCACAAAAACCATAATAATAATAAAGTTCATTTTGGCCTTCTTGCCCCTCTTCTCCGCAGCCACTTTCGCTAACTCCTCGCAGATTTATCACACATCACTCAACCGACTCGCGTCACTCCAAGTCCAACCTCTCTTGCTGCACATCTGAACAAAACACACACATGCACACAGTATTAGCCACACACACACACACACACACACACACACACACACACACACACACACACACACACACACACACACACACACACACACACACACACACACACACACACACACACACACACACACACACACACACACACACCAGATCCAGCTGGCGGAGCGCACGTCAGAGCTTCCGGAGCGCGCTCCCCCTTGCTCCCCCTCAAATTAAGCACTGGTGACAGTGTCACGACTTTTCGTGAGACCGGGTTGAGTCATATGATAAGAAGTAGAAATGTTTCAACAACAAGCTTACCTCTGAAGGCTTTTTCGCGTTTTTGTATCGGTTGGTGTTAACGGATTGGGGCAGAACTTCTTCAGAGCCCTGGGCGTCTTGGAGGGAGTTGGCTCTCGGTCTCTTTTCTCTGGTGCCTCAGATGAACACGCTTCTTCAGCCTGGGCTCCTTCGTCGTCTGTCCACTTCTTAAACACGGACATGTCGCGTTCCAAACGTGTTATTAAGTTTGTACATGGCCGACACATGCAATACGATTTGTTTGATGTGTTTTGGAGTTGAAAGCCTAAACGGAGAACTTGTTCGTACGTGCATGCACTTTTACTTTTTTTCTCAAAAATGCTGACCGTGTTGCCAATTTGTCCGTGCATCCTTAAATTCTTTTTACAAAACCGGCATAAATCGTTTATGTCCATCTTCTTTTTCTACTTCTTCGAACGTGCGCTTTCATATTTTCTTTATCAAATTTGTTTCTTTTAAATATCCAAATACGTGCCTATAGCATCTATCTCCTGACATTTTCCTTAATATAATCTCTAACTCATATCTTTCTTTAATTCCTGCCAAATTATCCTGCATTTGTCGTCTCTCTACTTCATACTTTCTACAAATGTTCATTACATGATCTACAGTTTCCTGCTCCTCACAATGATCACACCTCCCTGTGTCATGTTTTCCAACCATAAACAACGATGCATTTAGCCCTTAACCGTGTTATTACGGTTTCTTCCCTTCTGCTCCTTCCTGTTCCCCTGGAGAGGCATTTTCCTTCCTGGTTCCGCCCTATAATCACAGCCCAATGGTTCGGTCTCAGACTCATATTCTGACTAGAATTATGAGTATGACATCGTCAGGCTACAAATCTTCATCAAAGGATGATTGACAATCTTTATAAAAGATGTCGTATAGTTCACTAATTTTACCTTTGATTGTGGTTGACAGCATTAGTATTTCTTCTATTTCGTAAAGATCTGGGGCCGTATTCACAAAGCATTTTATCTTACCGCTAGGAGTGCTCCTAACTCGCGCTAAAACATTTTACGGAGGAGTTTTTTCTTAAAAGTTATTCACAAAGCCGCTGAGACCTACTCTTGCTAAGGATGAATCACTAAGAATGAACTAAGAGTGACGCGCCGTTGCTATGGATTACGTCAATTCTCGTGCACGAGTTTAGAAGCGGTCAGTTCGGTGATTGGTTGTTCAGACGAGCCCACTAAATCACCGAAAAACAAGGAAATAGCCTAGGCTAGAAATTAATTCTAATTAAGTAGTTATGGTGCAGTTAGCAGAATACACGCAGGATGACAATTTTGTGCAGACCACGATAATGACGTTGTAGCCTGCACGTTCAAGAGAGAGAGAAAGCAAACAATAAAAATGCGTAAAATTTAAAAGAAAATAAATGTTATGAACAAGTGTTGACTGATTTGTGCCAAGGTGTTTACCTAAAATGTGTTTTCAAAGTGATCCCTAAATGCCAGTCCACTCGGTTCCACATGGCCAAATTCATTGGTTGAGTAGAATGGCACATACAGTGATTACTGTGTTTGCCCTCTCTGGGGTGAGGCGTATTTCGCCGTGGAGGACATGAAACCGACGTTTCATCTGCCCAATTCCTCTCTCCACAACGTTTCGTGTATGTTTGTGTGCTCTAGCATATATGGAGGAAATCAGTAAACAATAATAAATATGGATTCAACAAATAAAAGGCGTCAAATAGCCATTACGATGTGTTTTACGCATAGGCGTAATCTGCGTAATCACAAATACTTTAACTGTGCTCCCGGTTGTGGATTGAGGTAGGGTGTCTAGAGCCACGTCTTGCATGGATTGTCACCCAGCAAGTGACACCCAACTGGTACATCTCAAAAAGCTGCCTCAGACTGCCCACCATTAAAATGTGCGAATCATGGGTAGCTGAAGATCCAGGCCACTTTGCAACAACATCCAGTAGGCTATGTTAAAATTTGCATCAAAAACAACCTGCGTGTTGATGGAATGGACTTTCTTCCTATTGACGAACACGTCCTCGTCTTTTGATGGCGCAATTATTTTTATGTGCGTCCCGTCAATAGCACCGACCACACCGGGCATACCTGCAATTGCCATGAAGTTGGCTTTGATCCTGTGTAATTGTTGAATGTCCAAAGGAAAGTTTATGGCACGGCTGACTGATGGTTGCGATATTTTTTAATTGTCGGCATTGCAAAGTTGCATTTCCCCTGTTGCAAAATAACGTAGTGTGGCCAAACATTTTATTTCGGGACTAATCGGATTATTACTGTTAGTCGGGGATGTTATTGCATCGCGAACTAACTCCACACCAAGTTTAATACCCTAACATTTCGTCTCGCAGGCATTTTACGATTCTTTGTGAATAGGTCTTACTGAGTTAGGAGTCCTCTTGAGGACTTTTAAGCTCTCCTAGACTTAGGTGCTACTTTTAGGCCTAAAATACTTTGTGAATTGCTCTTAGTGAAAAAAGTTAGGAGTCCTAAATTTAAGAGTGACACGCCCATTATTTTTAGGAGCTACTCCTAAATTCGCCAGTTGGGACCTACTTTTAGCCCTAAGATCCTTTGTGAATACGGCCCCAGATCTTAGCATGTTTTCTCTTCTGAGTGACTGTATAACATTCCGCATTTGTAAGTACTTAAAGGGACACTGTGTAATATTTTAATTTATTTATTTCCTCATATCAACGTATTCATTCATAAATAAGTCCTCGTTGGTGTAAAATGATCTCTGCCAAAAATCTCACTTATCCTCCTGAGCGAAGAATAATTAATATGTAGTTACATAGGACGGGTAAGCTTCATGTAAGCTTCCATGTTCTTCCGGTCTATGAACTGCCGAGAGGGACAAAAAGCACTACATGGTACAGGAAATGCAAACGTGTTTTCACTCTGAGCCAGCGTGAATGATGACTGAAATAATTCACTATCTTGCTCGAGGAATAATTACTCATACATCATTAGCTTAGGGGTTCTCAAAGTTTTGACAACTGAGGGCCAATTTAGGAACCCAAAATTTGACTGAGGGCCACCAAAGGAATTTTTTTTTTGGCGGAAACGCCGTCAGCATCCCAGTGGTGAAAAAAAACATTGCACCCGCACCGTGGACCTCTGGGAGTGAGGTCAAGTGAGGTCTAAATCATGAAACTGAGGTTCACCCTTTCAAAGTAATGTACAGCCAGATTAAAACAAAAAAATGTAAAAGGATTTAATTGAAAGCTAGAGAGAGTCGAATTTTCTCTTTATATTTATTTATATTTGTTTAAATTAATATTGATAAAAAAAAAATATATATATATATTATTATTATTTTTTTTTTTATAACTTACATAATTATGTATGTCATTGCGGGCCGCCAGGAATAATTCCGCGGGCCGCCATTGGCCCGCGGGCCGCACTTTGAGAACCAAGCCTTACACTAATGATTCAATGCAGTTTGAAATTTGTTTGAAATAACGAACCTCGTCATTTAAATAACCTCATTTAAATAGGGTTTAAATGTGGTCGAGAGGGGTTTACATGTATAAATGTGGTTGATAGGGTTTACATGTTTAAATGTGGTCGATAGTGTTTAAATATGGTCGCTAGTGTTTACTTGTGGTCGATAGTGTTTAAATGTGGTCGATAGTGTTTAAAAGGCGCCTCTAAATTAAATGTATTATTATTATTATTATTATTATCATCACTCGAATGACTCGATGAGGTAGTATTGGATGTCATGACACAGCTTCTTGGCACATACTGCCCACCGTAGTTTATGAACAAGCAAGCACTATTAGTTTGAATGCAATATCCAATTGTACCACTAGATGGGAGTCATTTTTACACAGTGTCCCTTTAAAGAAATCTGTATTTGGAATGCCATATTCTATTCTTAACTCTATAAAGGATTTCAACTGCATATTTTTCTGTGAAACAAGTCCTTGAATTGCTTTATTCCCAACTGAGCCCATTTTTGTATATTAATCGACGCTAGGTCTTTGTATAGATCTGGGTTACGATACATAGGAGAAAATGTGGAAGTATAATTGGTATTACCAAGTTCTTTTGAACTGTCCTTCCAAGCTCGAACTGTATTAACAATAGTGAAACAGTCACCTATGTCCTTTATTCTGGTAAATTGTTTTATAAATATGAGAGAGTCCAAAGGTAAAGGGTCGACTAATTTGGCTTCAATTTGAATCCATTGTGAGTCCTGTCTTCCCAGTGACCATGTCACTACATTTCGTAACTTAGCTGACCAAAAATAATATTGAAAATTGGGAAGACCGAGACCCCCCATGGACTCCGGCTTCATAAGAGTCAGTAGTTTTATCCTGTGCATCTTGTTGCACCAAATAAATTTAGAAATATGTCTATTTAAAGCATTAAAAAGCATTCTGTAGATAGGTAACACGGTAACATTTGAAAAAGAAAATGTAATCTTGGAAGGACGTTCATTTTTATCACATGTACTCTTCCTAATAGGGATAGAGGAAGTGTGGACCATTTACACAGATCGTTTTTTATCTTTTCTATAAGGGGACAGTAATTTTCTTTATACAAGTTCTCCAGCTGCGGTGTAATGCTTATTCCCAAGTATTTAAACTTCTTCGGGAGTCCAGTTAAAAGGATATGAGTCGAGCATTGTTTGTGTTGGCATCATTTGCAAGAGACAGGCGTTAGATTTGTTGAAATTTATTTTATATCCTGAGTATTTTCCAAATTGTTGAATTTCATTATATAAGTATGTTAACGACTGTTCTGGTTCTTTTATGTATACAATTATATCATCTGCAAATAAGGATATTTTATGTTCCTCGTTATTGATTTTCAGTCCTTTAATATCACTATTGTCTCGTATACATGATGCCAACAATTCAACTATGATCACAAACAACAAACTTGACAAAGGACACCCTTGTCTTGTTCCTCTTCTTAATACAAAGAAGTCTGACGAAGTCCCATTTGTAATAACAGCGGCTTTGGGGTTATTATAAATTGATTTAATCCACGCTATAAAATTCTGTCCCATATTGAGTTTTTCAAGAATAGCGAAAAGAAAGTTCCATTCGACACGGTCGTATGCCTTCTCTGCGTCCAGTGCAAGGAGCAGAGAGGGGTTCCGACCAGTGTCAAAATGGTTTATTACATTCAAGAGTCTCCTTATATTGTCAGCAGAATACCTCCCCTTTATAAAACCTGCTTGATCTGGATTAATTAATTTAGGTAAAATGTCTTCTAACCTTTTTGCTAGTAGTTTAGTTATAATTGTGAAATCATGGTCTAAAAGGCTAATAGGTCTATATGACAAACACTTTAAAGGGTCTTTGCCACTTTTGTGCAATACTGAAATGTATGCCAAAAAAAAATGGGGTGAAGTTCAGTCCAAAACTCTCTGTAAAACTGAAAAACCGTCTGGTCCTGGGCTTTTATTTGTAGGCATTAAATTAATTGTGGCCTGTACCTCTTCTTTTGTAAATGGTGAATTAAGATAGATGATTGCTCCATTTTCTATCGTTTTCTTTATTAGCATTCTTCTTTTTTATTGATCATTAATTTATGCAGTAGTTACTCCTACTCAGCGTAGTGCAGTGAAGTGTAGTCTGAACCAGCTATAACTGAAGGAATTTAATGGTCAAAAATATTATCAATAAATATTCGAATATTAATATTAATAAACAAACAAACTTCGAATATGATTTTTGGCCCTACACACACACAATTGAATTAGTTTACTGTAGAATACTTACATTAAAATGATCCAGCATGAACTGTGATCCATAGTACCGCAATATGACATGGCTGTCTGTGTCGTCCGTGGTCCAGTACCTCACATGGATATCCATCGGTTTGCTTTTAGTGGTTTTGTTCATACTCTCGTCGAACATGAGGAAGTACTGTTTATCGTTTAAGCTGCATGACAGCTCTCTTTTTATGAAAGATGCAATGCCGTATTTGGCAAGATTCTCAGAAGATTCGAAGACTCAGAATCTGGGAACATTGCAGCCAAGACGCTACTAAAGGCCTGATTCCACCGGACGCGTTACGGCAACGTTACGGCTGCGGCACGTCTTGGCCGCGGTCACCGCAGCAGATAGTTTCCACTCTAATCAATGAGACCATTTCCACCGGTCGCGGCTGCGGAACGTCTCAGCAGCGTCCCAGGAGCGGCTCGCCGTGCTGCAGCGCTATCATTCCGTAGCATTTCTATTTTTGCCGCAAGCCGTTGCTGAACCGCGTCAATTTCAACAGAGCAGATCGAGCTGGGCAGGAAGTGAAAAAGTAAAAGCCATAGAGAATCCGGTCAATTTTCAAAATAAAACACAATACTCAGCTCATGTAGCCTATCACAACATCATTTATGTATCAAATCATCATTTTTATAAGGGCAATGGCCGGAAGGTCAAAGCGTGGCATTTAATTGCAGTCGTTTTGGGAGTGGAAGTTGAGTACATTAGGTTCAGGAATTATCGCGTGATCTCGTGATCTCGCGTGAATACGGCTGGCTCGCAACGCACGTTGCGCTGCCGTAACGCGCCCGGTGGAAATGCAAGCAGGGAAGAGTCGCAGCCGTTCCGTGCCGCAGCCGTAACGTTGCCGTAACGCGTCCGGTGGAATCCCCGGGTCATGTCCTCGTTCGATTTGAAGAAATTATGTCTGCTCACCGTGTGGAGAACCCACAATACCTCCGCCTTCTGGGTTTCTGGTGGCGACACAAAGCTGGTTAACGCCGTCTGATGTGAAGTACTAGCCATGGATGCTGAACTTTTCGGTCCACTTCTTTCAAATATTACGGGCATCAGTGTAGTCCCGCTAGCTGCCGCGTAGTATCGGAAATGTTTCTGCGACCTCATGTGGGACTCAAGAGCTTTTGCTCCTGTAGCGGTTGCGTACTCTCTCGTTGCGTTGTGTGATTGAGACCACGATGGAACCATTGGCAGCCAGCCGTTTATTCTGGTGGAATATTTAACATGGGAAATGCTCTTTGAGAACCCTCACAATGGCAGCCTCTCTCAGCCGGGGTATACGTAGACTGACCATTTACATGGAAATAAATATCACATTAAACAAATGAATATTTGAATGGGCGTTTGGTGACATACCTGGTGGAATATTTAACATGGGAAATGCTCTTTGAGAACCCTCACAATGGCAGCCTAACATGGGAGAAAGACATGCTGAAGTACACTTTCTTGGCGAAGTCGACGCTAACTAAGTAGCTACGACCAAAGCACATGGTAGCCAAGCTAGCGATCCTAAGCCTAAAGTCCATTTAAATGTAATTACCGACTATAAGCAACACAATATATATGCACAAACAACCAAGGATTAAGACAGTATTATGTACATTTAGACTCCCGTAATACATCGCCAAAGTGTGGATTCATGTTTAACTGCTCTGACTACCTACCTCTCTCAGCCGGGGTATACGTAGACTGAGGAGAGGAGGCAGCAACGTAAAATACAACCCCCGCATTCCGCTAGGGGGAGCTCTAGCACTCCAACCAAGGCTCCCACTACCACAGCCAGCGCAAGGATCTCGCTGGCAATGGCAAGTGGGAAGCATTAACCCTGCTACATTCCCCTCTACTGATTTCCACTTGCCCATCCAAAGAACAACCATACAAGCGCTGTGAGAACCCCTGAAACAAACCAAATCAGGCACAGTAAACAACATACAAATACACAGTGAATAACAAAACAAAAATTCAGTACTGTTCATACTACAGGTATCAAGCATTCCATTCAGTGACCATCCCTGAAGAATTAGAATGAGGAAGGCTGCAAAGCCTCCCAACACCCATAGGAAAACATGCCCGTTTACATGTTAGGCTACCTGATACCACATCATTTACACAGTACAGTCGACGACCACCTGGACCCACAACATTCTATGTCACACAGGTCCCTGCACCATTCAGAGCTTTACCCCTTCTGAGGAAGAAAGATAAAAAAAAAAAAAACGGCACTTTAATATACACAAAAATAAATAAATAAAATAAAATAAATAAAATCAAAAGAAATCAAAATCCATAAACCTTAGAACCCAGCAAAAACTCTCTGGTGCATATTTTGGATGAGCCTGACCACAGGTCTAATAATCCTCCCACATCTAGATCTCACACCTAGCATTATATCACTGCCAGCAGTATCGGGCTGAGGATGCTGTACCCTATCTACAGTCAGGGAACCTCCAACAGAAGACTGCAAAACAGGTGCAGACACAGGGTTAAGTCGCAAGTCAGTCTGGTCCGAAGGACAGTCAACGTCAGCCGTCAAGTCAGGTGGAACTGTCCAATCGTCTGCATCCCCAGGTAAGTCACAGGAGGTAGTCTGGGCCGGAGGGTCAACATTCTCCTCCAGGTCAAGAGGTGCGTCACAAGAGACAGTCCGAACAGGTCTGTCAGCCAACAAGGCATCCAGCGGATCTCCATTAGAGTCTGGGAGTCGTGAGATCCAAGAAACAGTCCTGTCCTCTGAATCACAATCAGGCAGGACGGCAGAACCCACATCACCATCCGGAAAGGAATCATCTGTAGCAAAGTCACTCACACAGGAACCGTCATTTTCGGACCCAGGTGGGATAGGCAAGAAGTTGACAGGCATTATCAAATTTCTATGGACCACCTTCTCTCGATCCGTTGTACAGTTCTTGATCCTGAAGGTGTGTGTGTTTTCGTGCTTCTCCACAACAGTGTGCAGGTGACTGTCCCAGCGATCAGCCAACTTTCTCTTCCCACGCTCTCCTTTGTTGGCTAAAAGAACCCTGTCTCCAACTTCCACAGCCGCGCCCCTGAACTTCCTGTTGTATAAGGCAGCTTGTCTCTGCTGCTGTTTAGTAGAGGAGGTCTGAGCGATGTTTATGGCCTCTGCCAGATCATGCCTGAGACCATGCACATAGGCGTCATAATCCACCAGCTGATCATCCTGAAGGACAGACCCAAACAACAGGTCGACTGGCAGCCTGGGCGTCCGCCCAAACATCAGCTGAAATGGAGCAAACCCTGTGGTCTCGTGCACTGTAGCATTATAGGCGAAGGTGAGAGATTTCAGATGCTGCGGCCACCTGTGCTTGGCCTTGGGCGGCAAGGCTCTTATCATTCCACCAAGGGTGCGATTGAATCTCTCAACAGCTCCATTGCCCATGGGGTGGTACGGGGTGGTGCGCGATTTCTGGACACCAGCAGCAATGAGCATCTCGGCTATAAGACTGCTTTCGAAGTTGGCCCCCTGGTCCGAATGTATGCGCTCAGGAAAGCCGTATACACAGAAGAAGTTGTTCCAAAGTTGATTTGCAACAGCTTTTGCTGACTGGTTTGGACAGAGGTATGCCTGAGCCAGTTTGGTAAAATGGTCGGTAACCACAAGCACATCAAGTGACTTGTTGGAAGAATCTTCAGCCGACCAAAAGTCAATACAAACCAACTCGAGAGGCCTAGATGTCACTATGCTCTCGAGTGGCGCCCTGCCCTCCGGCTCTGGAGACTTGCTAAATACACAGCGGCGACAACACCGCACATATTCCTTCACGTCTCTCTCCATGCCTTGCCAGTAGAATCTCTGTCTAGAGAGGTAAAGCGTTCGTCTCTGGCCTTGATGACCAGCTTCATCATGCACACCTCTGAGGACCTCTTCCCTCAGTACCAAGGGTACAACATACTGGTACGTCTTCCGCTGTGTGACAACATCCTTCGAGACACGATAGAGGACGCCTTGTTTGATGGAAAGTTTCTCCCAATGCCTGAGGAGCCTCAAAGTGTCAGCTGGCTCATGCCCACGCTCACGCCTTGATGGACGTCTCTGCCTCTCCACAAAGTGAAGCACCCGACTCAAGCAAGGGTCTGCACGTTGTGAAGCCATCAACGTCTCTTTAGGCAAGGGACGGATGTCGGAATGCTCACGTGGTTGGATGGATTGCACAAGTTGAGGAAGGAGAAAGGCTTGGGGAGGCACATGCTCTTGGCCCAATGACCGCTCTAAGACAGCAGAGACGGCCTGATTGGAAACGGAAGGGCCCAAGGACACTGCCACAGCACTGCTGAGAGATGGCATGACTCGCGGATTGCAGGATTGACGGAACGCATCCTGCACACTGTCAAGGTTCAAGGCGTTCGCCTCCTCCATGAGTGCATTATACGGGACCCTGGTGAGACGATGAAGCATACTGGGCTGCACAAAAGGCTCCCGGCTGAGGGCGTCCGCCACAACATTCTTAGGACCGGGGATGTATCTTATTTCCAAGTCAAACGGGGCGAGCTTAGACACCCATCTCTGTTCACAAGCATCGAGTCTGGACTTACTCAGAATGTAGGTCAACGGATTATTGTCCGTCCATGCCGTAAACGTGTGGCCTCTCAGCCAGTGGCTGAATTTGTCACAGACAGCCCATTTGAGTGCCAGAAACTCCAACCTATGTGCTGGGTAGCGAGACTGAGCATAGTTGAGAGATTTGCTGGCGAATGCAATCGGACGTGCTACATTATCCCCCTCAGTCAGTTGAGATAACACCGCACCCAGACCATTGGAGGAGGCGTCCACCGAGAGCAAAAAGGGCCTGCTGAAGTCTGGGTGAGCCAGAGCAGCATTATCTAGCAAAGCCAGTTTTAGTCTCTTGAAAGCCTCTCCGCATTCCGCTGTCCAGTCAGCAGAGGTAAGTTTCCTTGTTACAGGCGTCTTCCTCTTCCCCTTACTGTAACGTGGCCTCTTGACTCCAGAGGTAAGTGCAAAGAGGGGCTTGCTGATCTTCGAGTAGCCCTCAAAGAATTGCTGGTAGAACCCAACCATACCAAGGAATGATCTTATCTTGGTGGGAGATGGGACAATGCCAGACTCATCCATCAAGTCTTTCTCGCTGAGATTTACAATGGCCTTGACCTTCTCAGGGTCTGTGGCAATGCCATGTTTGTCAATGATGTGCCCCAAAAACCTCACAGATGGCCGCAGGAGGTGGCACTTTTTGGGGGCTAACTTTAGATTGTGCACCTTCAATCTCTCAAAAACCATTTCTAGTCTCTGCAAAGCTAGCTGTTCGTTAGGAGCAAAAACCAAAATGTCATCCAAATTGCAGAGGAGGCTTAAGAAGTTTTGGTCACCGAAGATAGCCATCATCATCCTCATGAATGTTGCCGGGCTGTTACACAGACCCTGCGGGAGTCTGTTGTACTCATAAAGCCCAAATGGGGAGGTGAACGCAGTAAACTTCTTATCCTCCTCGTGTACTTCCACATTGTAGTACCCCGAGGTCAAGTCCATGGTCGAGAAAAATGTATTCCCCCCCAGAGCTGCCAAAGCGTCGGCCTGGTGAGGCAGAGGGTGGGCATCCTTGACGGTACGCGCATTCAGCCAGCGAAAATCCGTGCAGAGACGCAAGTCTCCATTCTTTTTCCAAACTAGGACAAGCGGCGATGCATACTCACTCGCAGATTTCCTTATGATCTCTCGCTCCTCCATCTCATTCAAAGCCGTCCGGAGCTTTTCATAGTGAGATGGAGCCAGCCGACGATACGGCAGCCTGAAGGGTTTGCTGTCACTCAGGCGGATGCGGTGGACAAACCCTTTGGCTGTACCGCAGTCCATGCTGTGCCGAGAGAAGATGGACTCATACTTTGTCAGCAGATCAACCAGCTTTGCTTTCCAGAACGGAGACAAATCAACTGAGTCAATGTCAATGTCCTGCAGACCCAAGTCGTGAAGGGCTGACCTACAAGGCCTGGGCATAGAGCGCTCAGAGTCAACTGTCAAGCTCTTCTCGCTACCCGTGTCAGTCAGGTCAGTAGTCTTGGCTACATTACATTCAACACTGTCTCGTCAGTCCTGTACAAATAGTCATTGTCAAAGTCCTCAAGTGCCACACAGGGGGACGCGTCAGCAATCTTGCAGTTCCGTCTTAGAGTCACAGGTTTATTGGAGGGGTTGATAATTCTCACTGGGACCCAACCATCGCCCCAAAGTGGCGTCACCAGTCGCCCTACCATGACGGTCCGTGGCACTGTTCGTGACTGACTTGGTTCCACTACCAGTGTGCTTCCAGCAGAGAGGCACACATGACCAGGCAAGCGCCCCCACACTAAGTGTTCTCGCATAGGCTCTAAAGTCACAGCATGCTTCAGCTTGACTGTGCCCACTTTTTCTGGGATTTCACTGCCTCTCCATTTCTCCACAGTGGCCAACAGCTGCAGAAGACCTTCCTCCTTACCAGACGCCTGAGGTGAAAGAGATGCTGTCTCCCCGAAACTCCCAGAGTGTTTAGCCATTCGAATGAGGTGCTTTATAACGTTGCTGCCCAGAATCAGGTCATCACTCTGACCATCCACAATGAGTGTGGGCACGGAGATCTGGCAGTCATGGACTTTCATCTGCAGCTCGCAAACACCTACAGGACATGTCCTCAACCCTCCACAGCCAATCAGCACAACTGATGTCGGGGCAACAGAGTGAGGGGAAATAACACCTGCGTCCTGCAGCTTTGGAAGTAAGCGTGAGCTCATAGAACAGGCCATTGAACCACTGTCCAACATGGCACGCACCTCCACAGCATCATGAATCATCACACTAGTGTAGAAAAGATTGTCTTTCGCAGTCAGTCGCTGCGTGTTCTGAAAAATTTAAGTTGAATCACTGTCCGTCGTTGCACAAGCATGTGAAAAAACTGACTGAATATCATCGTCATATGGGGATGCGCCAGCTGACCCTCCACTAGACCCCTCCTCGTGCGGGTCAGCTAGTTTCCCTGCTGTGTGAGTGAACCGGCCAGGGCAGTGGGTGAACCAGGAGCAGGTGGGGCTGAGCAAGTGGCAGCTTGATGCCCAGCAGCATGGCAGCGGAAGCATAGACGTTCGTTCCGACAGTGGGAAGCAGTGTCATGGTCGTCGCAGCCACAAATAGCGCATGGCCCCCGAGCCCGGGTGCGACCAACAGGTCTCTGTCTAGGCTGCCCGTAACGCTGAGGAGACTCCCGTTGTAACAAACGCTCCAGCAGAGTGACAATATGCCCAAGAACGTGACTCTCACCTGACACCGGCCCGCCGGTCATGGCAGGTTGGGCAGCAGGAGTCACTGCAGTCTGCACGTGACTATGCACAGTATCAACAGCCTGAGAATATTGCAGGTGGTCTGTTGGACGTGCAGCTGAATGGCGCTGCTGAAGACGTTTTTTGTGATGGTGCTCATCAAGCCGTACCTGCACATCCATGGCAGTCCACTCCTCCAGTGGCCTACAGCTGAAGACAAGAGACAGTTCTCGATCGGGACAGTGAGTGATGAACATGACAGTCACTTCCCTAGAGGAGTCATCAATAGTTTTGCCTTGCCTTTTCAGCCCATCCGTAGCTGTGTCGAGTGCCTTGTTAAGCCGGATCCAATAGTCAACAGCACTTTCATTCTCTAAGGGCTTTGTGTCATAGAAGTCAGCAAGAGGCATGAAAGAAGTCACAGACTCACTAAAGTGTTGCTTGAGTATGTCGAAAATGGGCTGAGGACCTAACCGTAAGACCAAACTAGGCTTGCTACGCACCCCCACTCTCACAACATCACGTGCTCTACCCTGTAGCCTGCCCATTACTTCTTCCGCCTGATCACATAACTGAACATCCCTCTTAGTCAGATACACTTTAACACAGTCTTCCCACTCAGAAACCGAAAGTTTGTCAGTCTTGTCCCCCCTGAAGGGATGCGGTTCACCACTATGCTGGCTAACAGTCAGGCTCATCTTAGAGAGATCAGCAATGGTCGAAGGGGCCAAAGTAACATCACCAGTTGGGGCGGACCTAAGACAAGAGGCAATGTTCTCCCCAATACTAGTCCCTATCTGCTTAACTAAGTCAGTTAATACATGCACAGGGACATGGTCCACATCCCTACCCCCAGAAAATGCAGATGGACCAGCTAACTTATCAGCACTAGAAGAAACGTCACCACCCTCAGCACCATTCACTTTGGCCTGTTGAGGAGTGGATGTCAGGGGCCTCCCCCGAAAACCTCCTTTCTGGAGTGATGGGCTAAACATAAATGTCTGACCCCTGCCTAAAGCAGATAAGTTCAGCTCATCCATCTCCAATGAGTCACAATTTCCCAAAACCCAAAAATGTACGGTTATGCAGTGACAATAGTAAAGAAATAAAAACACATACACAACTAATTACACGTCACTGTTCAAATGTCACGTTCAACTCAAAAGCAAAAAAATAACTATTTGCATTATGTGCACGAGAAGGAGAAAGAAAAATGAAATGAAACACATATATCTTTACAAGATGGTCGGCAGCAACCATATCCCTTGGTTCGAACTATTCCTCTTTGTTTTTATTACTGAACCTGTCTACTAGAAGCAGCACGGGCGACTCACTGCACGGCCACGTCGTCGGTGCTCACGTGCCACGTGTTGAATGGCGATCCTCAATGACGCAGCAGACAGGCAGAGAAGAACGGGTCACGGCACCATTTGTAGCGGTTGCGTACTCTCTCGTTGCGTTGTGTGATTGAGACCACGATGGAACCATTGGCAGCCAGCCGTTTATTCTGGTGGAATATTTAACATGGGAAATGCTCTTTGAGAACCCTCACAATGGCAGCCTCTCTCAGCCGGGGTATACGTAGACTGACCATTTACATGGAAATAAATATCACATTAAACAAATGAATATTTGAATGGGCGTTTGGTGACATACCTGGTGGAATATTTAACATGGGAAATGCTCTTTGAGAACCCTCACAATGGCAGCCTAACATGGGAGAAAGACATGCTGAAGTACACTTTCTTGGCGAAGTCGACGCTAACTAAGTAGCTACGACCAAAGCACATGGTAGCCAAGCTAGCGATCCTAAGCCTAAAGTCCATTTAAATGTAATTACCGACTATAAGCAACACAATATATATGCACAAACAACCAAGGATTAAGACAGTATTATGTACATTTAGACTCCCGTAATACATCGCCAAAGTGTGGATTCATGTTTAACTGCTCTGACTACCTACCTCTCTCAGCCGGGGTATACGTAGACTGAGGAGAGGAGGCAGCAACGTAAAATACAACCCCCGCATTCCGCTAGGGGGAGCTCTAGCACTCCAACCAAGGCTCCCACTACCACAGCCAGCGCAAGGATCTCGCTGGCAATGGCAAGTGGGAAGCATTAACCCTGCTACACTCCCATGGTACCTAGTATTCCCACCTTCGGCATAAATGACACCTTGCCTCGTAGTCACCTGCATTCTCCAAGCACCCCCGAAATTTATCCTTCTCAAACCATTTCTCATTGAATTTGCACCGTCCCATCCTGAAAGTAGCGTAAGTTGGCCTAATGATGTCAACCGTCACTAGCTAAAAGTGCCGCCAGCCAGTTAGCCTGATGACTGATGTCAACGTTAACGTAACGTAAAACTCCTGAAAATGCCGTAATTAATAGACACACTATGTGATTTGTTTTGTGCGAAAATTTCCCCTATTGTCGTAAAAAACCCTCTGCAAAATGTAATACCTAGAGCAAATTTACCTAGAGCAGGACTATTTATGGCCTTAATTTCCCACGAAAAAATGTTACTTTTTAAGACTTTTTAAGGACCCGCGGGAACCATGGAGAGAGAGAGAGAGAGAGAGAGAGAGAGATGATTGCGTCTCCATTCAACCCCACATCCACGGAACAAAATGGAAGAGCCACTGCACTAGCCATGACATTAATTTCTTTACATTATTTATTTCTCCCCAACATAGAATACCATGACGGCACCAGGTAACTGGATTATCAACAAGAGCAGCAATGAGGCTGCTTCAGGCAAGAGGGGGAAAACAAGGCATGACAAATGAAAGGGAGGTACACAATTAATTTCATATAGTCTCACATGGTTCTCACGATATAGGCGTGCCAGAAGCCGCTTTAATGGTTTTGTCTGTTTGCATCTGGCTGATGGACAACCGGTGACAGTTAGTGAGGAGAGGAAAGTGATGAACCGTCCAATCTAAATCATGCAGGCTATTGTCATTCAGCGTACACGTCGCCTGCTGTAGGCCAACAGTGGCTCTGCAGAACGCAGCCTGCAGCTACAGATAGCACCATTCACCGCACATGAAATGCAATTTTGATGAACACAAAAAAAAGATGGAAAATCCAAATTGCCTTGAGATTAAAAAAAAACCTGCCATGCCCCGATGTTCACAGAAATGGCTCCAGCATTAGCAATAAACCGGGGGTGGGGGGAGACAAACCTCTGAAAACCACCGCGTGTTTCTGCCTGCAGATGTATTTATGGTTAATGAGATAAGTAACAGCGCTATTTGTTCACATGCTTTTACCACACCCTTCAACCCTAACCGGGAGGGATGAGGATTCCAAAGGTGTAAGGAAACAAGGAGTTGGAGGCGGGAAATGATGAGTACCGTATTGGTCCGAATATAAGACGGTCTTTTTTCCCCTCGAAATAGGTCTGAAAAAGTTGGGTCGTCTTATATTCGGGGTCTAGGATTCAGAGCGCAGTTTCTCTTCTTCGCCTCTCCCTTTAAATGTCAATACACATTCGCGGCCGCAGGTTGCGCCAGAAATTGGTTCCGGGAAGAAGTAGTCCAGCGTCCTTAACAACCAGACCGTTACCGGTGTTTAAAGACAGGCTGACCATTAGAGACAAGTGGCTCAAAAGTGGGTCAGGTCAATCAACAACATCGGAGGAGCTATGATGCCAATTTTAAAATAATGGTCGTCAATAAGGCAGAGTCAAGTAACAACTGCCAAGCTGTCAAGAAGTTTGGGGTCACGGAGAGTAACGTAAGAAGATGGCGAGCACCAAAATAACGTCTCAAAGACGTCAACAGTCAGCGCAAATCCTACCGTGGTCCTCAAAGTGGACGTTTCAGTGAGGTTGACAGGAGAGTTTTTGAATAGGCTACGTCAGAGAAAATGCGCTTTGGGCGGAGCCGGTGGAAGCGGAGCAGCTGGGGAGCGATGACAGCGAGAGCAAACTCAGCGGGGCAGAGGACGTGTGTGAGCGATAGAGAGAGATCGGAGGAGAAGTTTGGCGAATTTTAGTTAAGTTAAATATGTGGCCTGTATTTTTCTATGATATTTAAAAATGTTCCCAATGTTGCTTGATTATTGCTTGATATTAATTTTGAATCATACTGTACATATTTTGCCTTGAAAGTGCCGTGGCCTTTACTGGCATTATTATCATTGTCATTAATATGTTCTTTGTTCTGCAAATCTGGTCTGCAAATCTTTTTTTCGAAATGTTTGTGTTGAAAAACGGGGGGTCGTCTTATAATCAGGGTCGTCTTATATTCGGACCAATACGGTAATACGCCAACATTGATCTCGGGACAGAAATTCGTATTTTAGACACAAATACAGACGGACGCACGACTAAGCTTCGAAAGCATTCACACACCCCATCCTTAACCCACAAGCTGGCACAGTGTGCTCCACAGAGACAAACGCATACACTGCTCGTCATCCATACACAAGCATGCATGGACAAGGACATTGATTCCATACAAAGTCAGAAAACTCTGTAGCCTTAGGCTTGAGAAAAACACTGAAAACGACCACGCTTGCAAGGAGAAAAAATAGATGATAAAAAAATAAAAATGAAAACAACATCTGGACAGCGATACACATATGGTCCACTCAACTCATGTTCCTCTGCAAATATAATCAGAGAGGTTATTATGAGTTGGTTGCACATTTGGTTTCAACATACCCACCATGCACCAGCAGTGAAAGAGTTAAACACGTCCCACCACCTCTTTCACAGCCAGCTGGTCATCAATCATTGCAATTGTCAGTCTACAGTACTTGACAGTGGGATGCTAGGAAGTCAACTACGGCCAGTAACAAGCCAGCACCGTTCAGCTGAAGGATTCAAGTCCAGCTAGCTGGTCCGGGAGGGGTGGGGGTGGGAGGTGAAGGTATGCAGGTGGTTCCCCTCGAGTGGGGCCCTCTCTGATCATATTTTCTTTATTTTTTAGACTTTTTGAATATATTGATAGCTGTCAAATTGGATTGGCTGCATTTTGGAGATGAAGATAAGATGTGAATGAAGTACTTTCATTTTAGGGAAGGAGAGAGAAAGAGAGAGAGAGAGAGGTAGAGGGAGATGGAGAGAGAGAGAGGGGGAAGGAGGAGGAGCGAACAAGAGAGAAAAAGTGGAGGTGAGAGAGAGAGTTGGGTATTGAGAAAGAGATGGGGAGCGAGAGGTTGGGATTAGGGAGCTCGGAAATGGAAAATAGATTGTAATCATTGTTAAAGCCCCTTAGATAATCCTGTGAAGTCCTTTTTACGTTATTTGCTTCTCAGCCGTTGTGACCTTTTCATTGGCACCAAGTTCTTGGCGTGGCGAGACTGGTACAGGGAAGGGTCTATTTATCCCCGGCTAGCACTGAGACAGAGGAGAAATAAGACAATTAGCTGATGGTAGACCTTTAGCCTGAGCCCAGCAGCCCTTTCACTCAACACGCAAACACACACACATGCAACACACAGTGACGCACGTACCTACACAGACTAACACCCACATGAATCAGATAGTGACCCCGCCCCCATACATCTACAAATATATGGCCAAATTCAGCCCAGAGATAAAAAAGAATACAATAAAATACAAGTTTGAACAAACCTAGATAGCCACACACACACACACACAACAAGCACAAACAAATACAACAAGATAAGGGAAAATAACATCCCGAGCCACGCACACAGCAACAAATTAAAAAAAAAAAGAATCCAAATAAATAATAAAAACACACACACACACACACACACACACACACACACACACACACACACACACACACACACACACACACACCACACACACACATGTGGATTTTGTGTGTGTTTGCAGAATGCGGGGGAAGTTTTTCTATGCAGAGGGGTTAGTCTGTGAGCGCGCATGTGCGTATGTGCAAGTGAATAGAGTACACTGAGGGTTATTCTGGGTGGAGAAAGTCCCCTGTGGCCTGAGTTGTATAAAAAAACAGGGAGGAACAGACATTTTTGGAAACAAAAACCTTGACACGCCGCGATGTTCCATCTGCTTGGTGCTGATTGGTCAGGGCTGCCCGAGGACTATCGGGCTCAAAGAAGAGATAATAAATGACTGGAAGGTGCGAGAATGGGGGAGCACTTAAAAGATGGATTCTTCTTGAAGATGGCAGACTCTCCCCTTTGGCGGACGACTCTGAAGATTAAATGAGAGGAACGGTGAAAATGTACTGTTACCGCGACAACACATTTTTCCCCCCCATTTGCTGGCGGTTTACATTTCCAGAGCAGGATTTAGTTGACGCATGGTAATTAATCAGGGAGGTATCGACGGTCAAGAATATATTTTGGGAGAGTTTGCGGTTATTATTACTGTATTGTATATGTTAAATAGTAAAGCACAAGGTTTGGAATTCTTAGTCAAACATTATCATATTCCCCTATTGTTTCAATGCATGGCACTGGCTGAATATGCAGAAAATGGTGCCAACGGCATCACAAAATAGATGATAAATGGAGCAATGGCAGAGGTCCAAGTCATTACAGGCCTAGATAAGCTAATGTAACAACATTGGCCCGCTGCTACAGGGGGGTGTTTGCTCTCTGTGTGTTTGTGGAGATAATCGGGGAGGATCGTTGGACTCACATGGATTCCAAGTTGTGGTGGCAGTTGTCATTGTTACGTGACACTGAAAAAATATTGTACTGTAGACAATTATTTGATGAAATGTACATTTTAAGGAAGTACAATGACATACTTGTTTTGCAATGTGACAATGTTGATCTCTAAAGGGTTATGCAAAAATATTTCAGCCACACAGTTCATTTGCCAACCTGTTTATCCTACAGTACAGTAAGTTCGAAGGCACAGAAGTCTTGAGTATTTCCTATTTTATAAATTCAGTATCAATCAATGTTGAGAACTATCTGGTACTTGCAACAGCAGCTACCAACTGGGGTAGTGTGAAGTGGTCGGTACTTGCTTGTAAATAAGGTGTAGTACAACTGGAAATGGAAATACTCTTGTAAGATACTAGTGCCTTAGATTCATTCTGAAATATGGTACTTTGAAGTACTTAGTTATTACCCCCCCCCCTTTTTTAATTGGAACACAAAGTGTACAGAGCATGCCCCCATGTCTAACACAAATTCCACCGATTGTAAAAGTTACCCAGAAGCCTTTGCACCTTTCCCTGGGGATTTTTTAGAGGACAGAGGCATGCATCATAAATCCTCTCCAGGTTTAAACAAAGTGTCTGCAGATCACATTATGGCACATGCCCCATGATATATGGCCGTGTACTAACTACAATACGTCTTCAAAAGCATATAAAAAAATATACAGACAATTAATAACGGGCTGCAATGAACAGCGAGTGCCTTCAGCAAATTTATCTGCCTCCGCTTCCTATCCAGGGCATAAATTGTCTATGGGGTCACTTTGTGTTGTTATGTCAAACGCTGGGGCCACAGCCTCACAGGAAAAAATAGAAAAGACACAGCATATTACCGGTGACGGAAGGGGGGTTGGGGTGTAGAGGCGGGGAGGAGGGTAGCGAGAGGGTGGAGGAAGGGGATGAAGGAGGCCAGTGCATTCCAGCTTTACAGTCCTCCTTCGTATCCCTGTCTCAGGCGGTGTCCCTTGTCAATATATATATACATATATGATTGGGGTGCACGCACCCACACAAAAAAAAAAAAACCCACACACAAACACATGCACACACACACACACACACACACAAAGAAACACCGCCCCCCCGCTCCAACCCTCTCTACCAATCCATCTCTGCCACCTTTTTTTCGGCCCCAGTCTGGTGTATTATACTCCTCCGTTCTGGCTGACAGCGTAATACGTCAGGGGGGCTGCATTTAAAACACATTAAGGGCCAATGGAAGAAATTAGGCTCCGCACCTATCCGGCGAAAAGCACACCCCCACCTCTCCCCTCGGAAACAGGGTCGAAAACCCGACGCCTTCCTCGTACATCACCTCTCATCGCCGCGGTGACAATGTTGTGACTTATGGACTCGGCAAATGCACTCCCCAGCACTTTTTCCAGGGCATGAGGTATTATGAATACAGTGGAATTTATGAGATCTCAAAGGATCACTGCACTTCCGTGCCTCTCTCCCTCATACTTTTCTCTCTGGGTGCCCAAAAGTGTGTGTGTGTGTGTGTGTGTGTGTGTGTGTGTGTGTGTGTGTGTGTGTGTGTGTGTGTGTGTGTGTGTGTGTGTGTGTGTGTGTGTGTGTGTGTGTGTGTGTGTGAGTGTGCACCTGAGCATATGTACGTGTGTGTTTGGTTGTGTGTGTGTGTGTGTGTCTGCGTGAGAGAGGGGGATACTGGAGGAGGTAGGGGGGGAGGAGGTCTGGAGGGCAGAAAATGGAAGAGAGAGAGAGAGAGAGAGAGAGAGAGAGAGAGAGAGAGAGAGAGAGAGAGAGAGAGAGAGAGAGAGAGAGAGAGAGAGGGATGAAGAATAGGTGTAAGTCGCAGGGAGCAGCCCTTCCCTCTCGAGAGGTAATTTGATTCGCTGCATCCCACAGCACAGTACAGTGAGCTGGGCTGTAATGGAGGAGCGGCCCGGCGGCACCCATCTATAGCATCCATTACACCCGCCGAGGCGACCAGCGAGGGAGCTTCACCGCACTGTTGTGTTCAGCTCCGATTATCACTCCCACCCCCACATTGGCTACACTGTAAACGTTCCATCTCCGTTCGATCATCAATCACCGATACCAGAAAACAGTAGATAAATGGTGACATTTAGGCTGGCTTGGTTGTGTGTGTGTTTTTCTCTGTGTGTGGGTGTGGGTTAGGGTTGGGTATGTGTGACTGCAGGTGTCGGTGTTTATGTGTTTGTGTGTGTGTGTGTGTGTGTGTGTGTGTGTGTGTGTGTGTGTGTGTGTGTGGGTGTGGGTGCAGGTGAGGGTGTGGGTGTGGAGGAATCAATGATGAATGATGACCCCCCATCTGGGATGTGGAATCAACACCGCTGCACGGGGCTGAGGTGAACAGACCCAGTCCTGTGGTCCCCTTAAGGCAACACATTTGATCCAAAATAAATGGCCACTGTTGTGTGTTCATTATATTTATACAAATGAGCTGCAGCAGTATATAACTGCTGTTATTACGTATTAACAGAGTAGGCATTCTTTTCTGTGTTTCTCCCTATCTCCCTTTCCTCCCAGTGTTGTGGGCAGGTGGCTGCAGCCAAGGGGAACTTGTCTTAGATTTCCTGTCCATTAGTGGGTTATTGACTTTGTCTCCCTGTGAGTTCGGTAAACTGGGATTGCCAATGACATGTTAGTACATGGGCCTCGCTCCCAGGTGTCAGCCACAATCCTGCTGCATGCTACTTATAAGCCCCTGCACCCCCAATTACACACACTCCATGCATGCAGACTCTCTCTCTCTCTCGCTCTCACAAAGGCCTGCACCCCCACACACACACAAACACACACGGTCAGCATGTAACAAACACACGGCTGTGTGAATAGTTATTCAAACACAACCTGAGAAGCACAGCCTTCTGAACCTTAAATACACTACAGAAAGTATAACCCTGCCTCCCATCACCCCTGGGAGTACAGTCTCAGCCCAAGGCCCGGTCATCATGGCTGCTGCGTCATTACAGTGAACGCACTCAGCAGCCCTGTAGGTGGTTCACAACAAACGCAGAGCCACATCGTTGACTCAAAGTCGGTCACGCGGGGCCGGGGCTTATATATAGTCTTCTGCGGTACCACCAGGCCAGGAAACGCTGCAGGCAAAGAGAATTCTAAAATATAATAAGCAAAAAATCTATACACGATCTCTTCTAGTGACACCTTTTCTCCTCTGTGGAAACAGACTCCCCAAGCCAGCCCCCTAGTATGTTTAAAATGTATCGCGCTCCCATTCATTTATTTTTTTATTTATTCATCTTGATTTCAGAAGGCAGTGAGAGGACTTCCTTTTGCGTTGCATTTCTTTCCCCAGCAATCTCTAGAGTAATATGATTGACAGGCGAGCTGCGTGATAGGCATCGATGACTCACCCATCTGGCATCGCGTGACGTCCCACACTCCCCTCACACATACACTCGCACCTGCACGCACACACACACATACAGACACACACTCACACACAGACACAGACACAGATGCGCACACACACACACACGCTCACACACAGACGCACACACACATGCACAAACACACACACAGACAGAAACATACTCACACACACACAAACACACTTTCCTACTTTCTTTCCATCTTTTTCTCTCTCTCTCTTCTATACGAGTCCATCCTAAACAAAGTTTAAGATGGTGTCACGTGTTTATTCCTGCTGCAACCTGACGGTGTATTAACCGATTCGATTAAATCGATTTCCTGCCAGTTACGAAACGGAGGCAGGCTACAGCCCTGCCTATGATAAATGGCTTTCAGAGATATCGGAGCAGATGAGTCGATGGAGGCTGATCAATGCCTGAAACGCCACAAGGTCATTCTGACCCAGGGAAGACGTTCGTTATGCAGAGTACCCTTACCAAACAATGTGAAAATGAGCCCACACAGAGAGGTCTATTAGCTGCCTCAGATCTCCATTTCCTTGGTAAACTACTCCATGCTGCTCCGTAGCACTAATATCTACAGAGGGGAAGGGAAGTTATGAGGAAAAGCATCTACCTACTTAGTTTCAGAGCGTTCCCGTGTGGACGTGAATGGTCAGGTTGTAGAAGGTCTCCAGTCGAAGTCTCAAGCCGTCTTCGAGGTTCAACATGTCAAATCTGTGCATAAGAACGACAAGTAGACTCTCTCAGCCGATCAGCGTCCTTTGCTGATTGATGGCAGTCAAACTTGGTAGACATCTACTTGGTAGATGTGTCATGTTTATAGAGAAACTGAGAACTTGTATTTGCGTGAACAGTCTAGTTTTAACGCAATCATTGAGCTTCAAGTTTGCAATAATGCAATCGCACATTATGTAGGACACACATGAAGTATGATACATTTATACCAATCCGACATTTGCATAATGCATTATTTATAGGAGAACATTGGACTGTTGCTAATATCAAGCCTGGATTAGCCTACTTGCCATCAATAACATTAATTGCCATATCAATCAGTGGTGAGGAGAAATACACCTTCCACTCTGGAGTGATTCTGAAGTGAAATGTGTTCATGTTGTAACAGTGCTTAGCAGTCTTATACACTTGCATACCTACAGTTGTTCAGTCTACCTCAACCACAAAACTCCATCGAGTTAAATGTCCCAGTTCATCTTAAAAAATGGCATCACATAGTAAAAATATTACTGCTGCTGTGAACCTATTAAAGTATTAATTTCATTGTCCATAGTTAATCGCGATTAATCGCAAATTAATCACATAATCTCTTCAAAATCCAACGTAAAGGGCATTTAATACTCTCATGTATGATGAGAGTATTTTTTTTTATTGGAAATTAACCAAGAACAATAATACTATGTAGTGTGTCCAACCTCTTGTCCAGGTTTAACACAAAACAATCGACTGAAACAATCCAAGGACTCACTATTAACTCACTCACAATTGAAAAGATGATTAGAAAGATGCTTGAGGTCCCACTGCTACACACATCCTTTGTTTGTTTTTTTGCAATGTAAGCCCAACTGTTAATCAACTGCAGCATATACTTTTCATTCATTATTAATTGGGATTTATGTTAGAAGATTTGCACACATGGAAACACGTTGATCAACAAGTTGGGACAAATAAATTGGGCAAAAACGATAATAAAATATAAAGAAAACATAAATAACCAGTTTGCAAAGAGAGGCTATACAGTCTCAAGACTTTCCGCACGACTCAGAACGGAGGTCGAGCTACAGCGGACAGCGCTGTTATGATGTCTACGTTTCAAGAAAGCCTTCTTTTGCATCCCATTGAACCATGTTGGCTTGCCTTGTAAGTACTATTGCTGCAATCGTTTGGCTACATGACGCTTTGGTTAGGCCGTTTGGAAATCACTTTCGCTCATCTTCCAATTAAGCCTTGGACCCGCCAGTTTCTTTCAGCCGGAATTAGCGGGGAGCAGCCTTGTCCTATGCGGTTATAGATACTTGAATAGTTTCAACTAAAATGGGGATTTGTGAGTAATGACAAGTACAGGATTACTTTTATATGCGCAAACCTGAAAAATAAAACCTACCGACGGGAAGAGTGAAACCTGCGCAGTGAGATGCAGGCTGGTTATCATCCTATAACCAGAACTAATTAAATGTCTGTTTAATGATGTCGATTTATTTGTTCTCTGCCATATTAGACCCCACAATATTAAAGCTAACATTAGGTCCACATATTTGGGTAACCCTTCCTTTTACAGTCCCCTAATTACTAGGTATTTACTCGGTAAATATATGGTAAATCATAGTGTAATACTGGGTAATTACCACTGGTAATAAGAAGGTAAATACAGAGGAATGACAGCTGAAGTACTAAGTAAAACCTCCACTATTACCCATCAACTCAACTGTTTCAGGTTGGTAATAACTCATATTATTGTGTACTTCCTTGGAAATTAGGCAACCAATTCTTAGAAACACCTACTAATTCAAGTTACAATTGTAGTTATCCAAGGTTTATGTTGGTAACAGCCCAAGTTTAATGATGTACTATCTAGAAATTAGCATAGTACTTTTTCTTACTGTTATATTCATAGCTACACCCATTTCGAAAGGGTTTATTCGATTTACCTTAGAAACTATGGAATTACTTACCTGGTAACAACCTCTGCAGGAACAGTTTTCCTCTAGTGCCATGGCACATCTTCTTAAATACTGGATGCGAAGCGGTTTGTTTTCATGGTGTTGTTTTCAGCACGTTATTACAATATCATTTGTAATAGATAATATTACAAATGGTATGGTCATTTAATAATAATACAGCCTTATCACCATGGACACGCCCGATCTCGTCTGATCTCGGAAGCTAAGCATGGTCGGGACCAGGTGCTGTAAGCGGTGTCAGGTGGTGGCCAATAGGTGGCACTCTTCCCTCTGGCCTTAAAGATGAACTGAACTGAAATTTTAAGTTTAGTTGATATAACAGATGTATTGTCTGCCTTCTCATTGGTACAATAACTAAAATTGGCTGAACTTGCTAAAGGGGATTCATTTGTGCGGTGAAAATGTTATTGATGTTACTGGGCGCCCCTGTCATGTCAATCTCCACAAGCTAGCACTCCGACCATAAAGTGTATAAACTATTACTCTTCGACTATTATCACAGAACTATGTTTCTAAGCTGCTAATTAAACCACGCGGGTCTGTAAACAGAAGTTCCACAAATGTCTCTTTCTACTCACCCTGATGTTCACCGACTAGCCGATTGCTGATGCAGAGGGAGTTAAACTCAAAGAAGTCGTTTCATAGTCAGATGCATCTGTGCAATATCCATCTGTGCAATATCCATCAACATCCACCAGAAAGTAAACCTCCAAAATCCACCTATAGTAAACGTGACACTCGTGAATCCGCCCCGCATCTATGCTCATCCACGGGTGTATCTCCCAAAGTGCATCTTACATGTCCCGTCCACCCGGAGACGATTTTTTGGTGAAACCAAGTCTTTAATAACCATGTTATTAGGCAGATAATAAACCATGTTCTTTAATAGGTCCATGGTCCCAGGGTGGTTTCAAATAAAACCGGACCTATGGGGTTTCGTGTTTGGATCGTGTGGACGCCTGAAGCGACGTTAGAGTTGCGTTGAAAGTTAGTTTTCTTTATTATTATTATTTTTGTAGCTTTAAATACAGCCCCTTGGTCAATTTAATTACTAACTGTACATTAAAAAGTATTTCTACTGAATCTAAAAGGTTAAACAACTGCTATCTCTGTTATGTTAGACGATGCTGAACCCAAGAGCAGACAGAGACGATGTTGAAGGGATAACAAAAAGGGTTTATTGAACAAGGTGGGAAGCAGGTAGTGGATGAGCGAGCCGCGGGAAGAGTGTGGTGGGCGAGCTTGAGTGAGTGATCCGGGTAACTGCAGGCAGAGGAACAAAAGTTAGATGTGGTCCAAAAACAACAAGAGACTAGAGTACGAGAGCGAGGTAGCAAGTAACACTAGAGCCAGGCACGTATAGTTACCACGGTAGTGCGTAGTATGATCTGGCGCCGACACCAGGGAATCCAAGGGTTTATGAAGGGGGTTGATTGGGGATGAAGACCAGGTGAGCATGATTGTAGATGAGGGACAGCTGTGAGGTGAGACAGACAGGGGGCGTGGCAGACCAGGAGGATGAAAACACAGCAGACTGCTGTGGCCACAACAATCTCCTCCTCGACTTGAATGTTATACAGCGGCGCAGAGGCTGGATGCGCGCAGGCTTGATGCGCTCACCTTTTTTTTGTGGAGAACCAGCGCCTCGAATGTGTAGGTACTACAGCATTTGTACAGCTCGATGCGTATCCGCAACGAGTCCGTCTTCATGGAGATATTCCTGAAACGCATCAAAGGACAATGGAGGGGGAAAGATCGTTTTCGACTTGTGGTTGCTATTTATGGGACGCTCCAGCGTCTCAGCTCGGATGTCCCTTAGAGAGAGCATGGCCACTTCCAAAACCTCTCTCGCCGCACAGCATCCGAAATGCCCTATGCATGGTTTTGCAACCTCATCCCACCATTAGATGGTCAAGGTTGACAGGGGCCTCTCGGCAGCAGACCGATTCAACGGCAGTGTCCACGCTCCGGCAGCACCCACACGCACATCAGTCACACCCACACGATCCGAAGGTGGAGCTGTAGCCTGAAATTTATCCCTCTCCACCGGGTGGTAGTCGGACACTACAGGCATGTCCCTCACAGGCTGAAACGCGTAACCAGCCATATTAAAATCACTATTTTCCGGCGTGGAGCGTGTCTGTATTAACGACCTAGTCCTACCATGCCAGCGTCATCGAAAATGTCGGTGCTCTCATACTAACAGACGCATTTTCTTTTGTTGCTAAAAAAAACCTATATGTATTGATTAAAAAAATAAATAAATGGTGTCATTTTTTTTACAATGGTCATAACTAACACGTTTTCGATGTTGATTATTTCAGTTCAGTTCATCTTTAACATCAATCCTGATGCCCCAGTGCAGTGACGGGGACTCTGTGCTGCGGAAGACGCCGTCCTTCGGAGAAGTAAAACCGAGGTCCTGACTCACTGAGGTCATAAAAGATCACATGAGGGCAATTATCGCAAAGAGAAGGGGTTTCCCCGGTGTCCTGCTGCAACCAGGCTCATTCAATCTGGCCCCCTAATTATCCTCCTGTATAATTGGCTGACTCATTATTTCTCTCACTCTCCAACTCAAGCTGGTGTGTGGTGAGTGTTCTAGCGCAGATTGGCTGCCGTGCATCACCCAAGTGGGAGCTACATACTGGTGGTGGTTAGTGAGGTCCTCCATTCACTGTAAAGCGTCTTTGATTGTCTAGAAAAGCGCTATATAAATTCAATCCATTATTATAATTATTATTATTAGATACATTCCAGTCCATGCAGTAAACTGGAACTTGTACCATGTACATTCTGCAACGCTACTAAGAAAAACATGACAATTTACCAAGTAAGCAAGCTGAAACTGTACTGTAAAAGGAAGCCTTGTTTGTTTCCATGGTATTACCAGGTTCTTGCCATATAATTTGCAATAGATTATTCCCTTTTCCATGCAATAACACAAATTTGTACCATGTATGTTCTGCAGCGTTACTAAGTAAAACATAACAATTTACCAAGTAAGTAAACTGAAACTGTACTGTAAAAGGAAGCCTTGTTTGTTTGCATGGTATTACCAGGCACTTACCATATAATTTGTAATAGATTATTCACTTTTCCATCGAATCAACACAAACTTTTACCATGTATGTTCTGCAACGTTACCAAGTAAAACATGACAATTTACCCAGTAGGTAAGCTGAAACTACTGTAAAAGGAAGCCTTGTTTGTGTCCATGGTATAACCAGGCTCTTGCCATATAAATTGTAATAGATTATTCCCTTTTCCATGCAATCAACACAAACTTGTACAATATATGTTCTGCAACGTCGTTCACCAGTAGTTAAGCACTTTCATTTTAGTTATGAAACCCAAAACCACTGTTGATGAAAGGTATATTATAATTAAACAAAATCAAAGGCTTATCTTTCAAACAATGCATATCTCTCAAACAGGCACTGAACACTGAAAAAATCTGAAAAAAAAAAAGAGCCGTCCACATCAACTCAATTTAAATGTTACTGATGGTATTTTGATAAAAAACACACTACAGTGTTATGGCAAGTGACCAAAATGAAGAATGCTTCAACCTCTACAATTTGAATATGTGGCGAATGCCATCCAGCAATCTGCCAATGAGTCCACTCGATGAATGGGAGAAGTCTCTTTAGTGTCCTCTCTGTGCGGTATCCCTGCAGTCTCCACACCTGGGATTAGTTGGCTGACCAAGCCCTGACCAGGTACCTCTAAATCTCCCCTTTCATACTGTAATAAAGAATCAGAAGACAAGAAAATAAACATTAGGACTGGCAATTAATGAACATTTCTAGAACATGTAAAACTCAAAGATTATTTTGTTTGCCAGTTAAGAAAGGATGCTGGTCCTCTGGCCACTGTGTTTGGTCATATTAAAAAGAAAAAAAGGCATAGCCATAAATATAGCTAATAGGACGGGAGGGGATAGGCTGTTAGCTCCGGTTAGCCCTTTAGCATTGAGCTAGCGGAGCTTCTGCATTCAAACAACACGGACATGTTGTTTAAAACCTATAACACCCAAATTATTAAATTATCCGGATTTAATCGGGCTCTCTCCCATAAGTACAGTTAATAGGACAGGAAGGGACAGGCTCTGTTAGCCCCGGTTAGCGCGATGCTAAAGAGCAGCTCTACCAGAGGGGATCATCCCCATGTTCCCCGGGTCCTATGTTCCCCGCTCGGGGAACATGGGACCCTTTTTCTAAAAAAGGGTCAGATGTTCCCCGTTTTTCCCAAAAAGGGTCCTATGTTCCCCAGTAGCCAATCAGTAGTCAATTATTCCCCCAAGTTATGACATCAGTCAATATGCCTTTCTCTTCACCAAACAGTATACTCATTCCACAGAAAAAAACTATAAAAATCCAACCAAAATTAATGGATCTGTGACGATTTCACTACTAGTTGGTGATCAACAGGCTCCGAACCTCTATAGAATTTTAGGCTACTCTCAAAATTCCGAAAGACATATTGAATATTTACACTGGATATTTATCATGGTTGGTAATGTCCACATTATTAAACATCATCAACATAACCCTGTTCCCCAATGGAAATGTGTCACACAAGAAATATAATGACTTTCATTACTTTATTGCCTCAGATGACAACTATTACAACTTTAACGGAACAAAATAATTTAGCATAACTTAATTAACTAGGTGCAGGTCCCTGTGAGGTGGGATAATCAGGAGGGTGGCACACTGCAGATACTGCTCTGGGGACAGACCTTAACCCTCATCAACTGAGGTGACAGCAAACAAGACCGGCAGGCTGGGTTATACAGCAGCGCAGAAAAAACTGACCCCCCCCCCCCATCTATCTCTCTCTCACACACACATGCACGCACGCGGCCTTCTTACATGTCCCTGTCTTCAAGAGCAAGTTCAATCCTTGAACATCTGTTGTGGTCCCCGTGCAGACATGCAATGCCACACTTCACATTGGCTCTTGCATAGGAGCATCCTCGGGCACACATGCTTTTCTTGCAGCGGCAGTATTTGCTGTGTTTGAGTTCAGAAGGTTTTGCCTCTTTCAGCATCATGGTTGCCACCAATTTGCCATTGACAAGTTGTCTCCCAAAATCAGTGGCAGCTGGGTAGGTTGGCTGAACCATGTGTGCCCGCTTACACACAGCCAACTGATGCAGGGCTCGGCGAAGGTGTAATAGGAAGGCATCTTCAGTTGGTGGGTTAGGGTTAGGCAACGTGGTGGAAGGCAACGAAGAGATGGGCTCGCAGTGCATCTAGATTACCACCAAAGTCACTCCTGTCATAGAGTGACACCATGTATCACCGTGCTGCTGTTATAACCTCTTCCTGAACATCCAGGCTTTCCTCAGGGTCACCATACCTGCACAGCGGCAGAAAGTCTGTCAGGTTTTTAATAGCAGTTGTGTAGGCCTGTCTTTTTACTCTTCTGTACAGGTAGCTGTGTCACATCCACTGTGTCACATCCGGTAAGTATGTAGGTGCTGAGGAGAAGGGATGTAAGATCTGAAGCTGCAACCTCATACTTCCCCACCAGAGCTTCTGTGATGGCATGAATAGGTAGGAAGATATCCATCGTCTTCACCCTCATTTCCTGCAGCCCATCCATTTGTGTGATGTAGTACATGCACATCATGATCACATCTGTCTGTCGCAACCACTACAGCCCGTTTGTGGTGCAGAAATTGTACTGAGTATGCAATGTGAGCAAACATCCTGGTATCTGCCTCCTCATTTTTCTCACAGGAAAGTTCTGGAAGCTCAACCTGACAATCCGCTGACAAGAGGACGGTGCGACCAGGATCACAAATGATTCCACCAAGAATTTGTGTGCATCCTGCAGGAAGTGAGTTGTTCTAAGTTGCCCATGCTTCCCCCATGTGGTTCAACAGATTAGCTTTATTCAGTGGATTGTGAATGAAGCCTTTCCATTCAGGTATAGGGAGAGTATCATGTTGCTTGTACTCCTTCATTTTGTTGGGGCAGGTCTTCATCCTCTTCTCTTGTTCCTCACCTTTCAGACTTTTAGCAGGGGAGACATCATATCGATCACCAACAAAGTGGATGCAGTCACACTTGTCTGGGAGGATTCCAAGGAGCTGCCTCAGGTACTTTCCTTGCATTTCATGGAAGGTTCTGCTCCCAAGATGTTGGTAACGTTGAATGAACACCTTGGCATCTACTACCATTACAACAGGCTTGTCAGACGGCGGTAGTTTGTCCACTTCCCCCCATGAGCTGCCAAGGGATGTCTTTATTGCAGCCAGGTAGTCTGCCTTGTTTCCTTTACGCATTGGATAACTTTGGTCAAGGGACGGATCCGGCTCAAACAGGGAGGCTGGGCAACTTGTCCATTCGTGGCTAAACACTTCCACCTTCCTGTCCTCCTAATAGACCTTAGTGGCTTTGAATGCCATGGACATTGACTTCTTTGTCTTTGCTGCGAAGGTTGAAAGTTTAATTTGGGCTACTTTCTTACTGTCTGTTCGTCTTGCTGCAGCCAGTGCCTCCAGTCCTTTTTCACGAGCGCAGATCAAGTCAGCAGATGGGGCTTTGTGGCCTGTTGAAATGTTGATCAGCTCCTGTTCTTCACATGTGAAAGGATTGATCATCTGGTTGCTGATGACATACATAGCCATAGCTTTGTGGTAGGTGAGGAACGTGCTTCATCAAACTCAGCCATCAAACATGACAGCTTTTTCAGCTGTTCAGTTGCATCAGTGCACGCAGAAGTAGCCTTCTCTACATCCTCTTCTGACAGGGCATCTAGGAGTAGATGGACATTGTTGCTTAGCAAAAACATGTACTCCAGGTTCTTCTCTTCATCGACCAACCATCTGGCAAATGCCTCCCAGTGTAGGGCAAACATGGCTGCATACACCATTATGTGGGTGTGCAGCATTGCATAGTAGTCTTTCCCGCTAATGATTTTGTTTGCTGTTCCACGGAGACAGACAGCAGCTTCGACCATGATGTCTTCGATTACAGTGGACTGCATCAAATGCCCAATGGCTCCAAGGAAATTCTGAGCAATAGGGAAGCCACCCATGCGCAAGATAAGTTTGGCATACTTCTCTTTGTTCTTCTTTTGCAGACCCAGAACCAGCTCAAAGATATGTTTTCTCAACACATACATGCAGTACTGAACAGACTGTTCAACCACGTATGGGTTTGTTGGTGACTTGGGGGAGAAAGGACCATAGCTGATCACAGTTGCAGAAGTGGTATCTAGGATGAGAAATGCTTGGAATGAACTCCATGTTGGAGCATCGCAACTTGGTTTCAGGTCCTCCAATAGTACAGTAGGGCAGCTATGCACCAGGTGCCAGAGGATGCTCAGGTGGTCAAGAGGTTCTGCTAGACACACGAAGCTTAGGCTCTGTTTCAACTCCAACCAGGGAGCGACTCTTTTGACAATCTTTTAGACTTAGGTGGCTTTCCTTGGTGTGAAAAGGCTGAGAAGATTCCAGGGCTGTTTGGCGGGTTTTCAGTAGAGGTAAACTAACCGTTGGTGTGGGGTCTTCATCTGGATTCTTGTACTGGAATATGTTGTGTGTTGTGCCATGCAGTGTTTGTCCATCCTTTGTGTACTCTTGTCAAGGTTATCAAATGCAAACTGTGTATCGTCCAACCTTCAGGTTTGTTGGTATGAAGGCACCATCCCTAGTTGTCTGCTCTTCAAATACCATTGCCATTGTTGTAATATATCTCTGTGCTTCTTTGTAGCTAATGCTGTTCCCAAATCTATTTAGGAGTGACACAGTTGACTTGTCAGAGCTGGTCAATGTGGCCCGGGAAAGGGAAGTCTGGGGCCCCCTGCTTGAGCTGCTCCCCCCGCGACCCGACCCCGGATAAGCGGATGACGATGAGATGAGATGAGATGAGACAGTTGACTTGCTTCTGGTTTCCTTAAGGATGTACAAAGCTGTCCCAATGTGTATCGGTGTTGGGATCTTGGCAACTGCTTGGCAGACATCCTGGGCAAGGTTGAGAACTTATTCTTGCTGCTTAGGAGTGACTTTCACCTGGCCGTCCTCACCTAACTCTGGGGATGCATCTGTTATCATGATAAACACTTCAAGGACCACACCAGCCTTCATACAAGTTTATTTCTAATGATTCCTTGCTTCAAACGTATCCCTGTAGCAGCATTTATTCTCATATATATTTCTTTGCCTAGCAAGTCCAGTTGATATTTTCTCAATTTCTCAAGTTCCGGTCGAAGCAAAATGGACACATACCATACCCTACGATTCTGAGCATTTAAAATAGTATGTCTCTACCCCATTCCTGTGAGTTATGGCTGTTTACAGAAACCACCAAAATGGGCTAAAACGGCTAAAGCTAGCTAATTAAAGTAGTAATGCTGCTGCTACAGGGATATGTTTGGGATGAGGACTTGTTTGAAGACTGGTGTGGTCCTTTTCAGTTAATTACCATTACAATATCCATGTAACCATTCTTTTCCCAAAATGCTGAGGCAGATCATGTGTGTGTGTCTGTAAATGTGCCATGATTTTAAATATCCTTGCTAAATGTCTCCATGCTTAATGCCATGATGCTAAATATCCATGCTAAATGTCTTTCGGAAGCAGCCTACAATTCTATTGAGGTTCTGAGCCTGTTGATTACCAACTAGGAGTGAAATCATCACAGATCCATTGATTTTGGTTGGATTTTTATAGTTTTATTTTTCTGTGGAATGAGTTTACAGTTTGGTGAAGAGAATGGCATATTGACTGATGTCATAACTTGGGGGAATAATTGATTGCCAATGAAGTAAAGATGAAAATATTGGAAAAAAGTGAGAATATTTTTTTCACAACCCACTGAGGAGTTGAGGGAAAAAACATTTTTCTAATTTTTCAGATAAAAAATATAGGGTGCATACACTAAAATGGCCACATTTTTTTTTTGAGATATTTCCGCCAGAGCAGACCCTCCAATTATTTGTTCTTAGGGTCAAAGTTTACAGAAAAAACACAGATAAAAAGTATGGCAGACCATGTCAGGTTCAACCCATTTTATTGAGCTTTTGAGACTTTGGCTCCCCGACTATCGACACATTCGAAAAATCTATTTAGCACTGGCTTTGATGTACGAATTTGTGTCTAACTGACTTAGATGTGTTATTACAAGGCCTGTCTATGTAAAGCAAAAAATGTTAAAAAAAACAACATATTTTGATTTTATATAATTTTTAATGTTGATAAATGCTTTAAAACTATTATGTGGCCTCACATTTTTTACTTACCCTTTTCAAAACACATAGGGTGAACTCAGCTAACTGCCCTACACATAACACAAAGCTTATTCTCTAAAAAAACACCCTTTGATCTTATACAATTTTTAAATGTTAAATGCTATAAATCTATTATGCGGCTTGACCTTTTGACCTACAAATGTCAAAACACTTGTGATGAACTCAGCTAACTGCCCCACACATAACACAAATTGTATTTTCTCAGAACACCTACCCTTTGATTTTATAAATATTTTTTACTCTCAGAAAATGCTATAAATCTATTATGCGGCTTGAGCTTTTGACCAAACCATATCAAAACACATCTGGTGAACTCGGCTAAATGCCCCACACATAACACAAAGCTTATTTTTTCCAAAAACCCACCTTTTGATTTTATGCTATTTTTTTAATGTTAAAAAAAGGCTATGAATGCATTATGCGGCTTGACCTTTTGACCTACCCATATCAAAACACATCTGGTGAACCCAGCTAACTGCCCCACACATAACACAAAGCTTATTTTTTCCAAAAACCCACCTTTTGATTTTATACTATTTTTTTAATGTGTGACGTATTTTAAAGAATCTAAGCTACCAACACATAGTCCCAATGAAGCAGGACCAAACATATAAGCCGTAAATACTATACATAGCCAAGGGGAGCAAGACCTTATTGGAGGCTGCTCCAGCCACAGATAGCAGCACCTTTTGATATATGAAGAAGCCGAAGCCATTACGGCACCCCGGCCACGCCCACTTGACGGTCTCTACCTGTGCACTAGAGGTGGAGAGCGTCAGAGATCAATAGGTAGACGGCAGAGAGCCACCCGGGCCTAAGCCCGGGGGGCTTGAAGTAAATCACGGTATTTTCCTCTCACACGCGTTAGATACAATTCCCTCCCTAAAGCTTCAGTTACCATACCGAAACATGCCTACTTTATAATAAATGAAGTCAGTTAAAAGCAACCCGGGATTGGACAACTTTCTTCAAGAATACTGCAACATATTTGGTGACCCCGACGTTTTGGAAGAAAGTCCCGAGAATCCCGGCGGGCGCGACGCTAAAACAACTTCAACAGGCCACACACGTCTGAGGTAAGTAAAACTCATTGTTTTAAAGATTAAATCTGAAATAGGATTGGTTATAAGAACATTTAGGTGTACGTTTGTTTTAGCCACCGTCCGGTCGTGCTGCTCCAGAGGCCTAGACCTCGATTTAAAAAGCATAACAACACGTGTAGATCAACGGTTGCAAGAACACTGAAGGCCCAACCTCCCCCTTTTTTCACACTTGAGTTGTTTAAAAAGGCTATAAATCGATGATGCGGCTTGACCTTTTGATCTACCCATATCAAAACACATCTGGTGTAATCAACTAAGGTCTCCCTCTTCCACAAAAGGTAAAGACATGCAATGGTAGTTATCTCGGCCGGAATTTGGCAGTAATGGTGGAAAAAGTAACAGACCGGGGAACATAGAACCCTTTTTTTGAAAAAGGGTCCTATGTTCCCCAGTCTCATACAAAGAGGGGAACATAGGACCCGGGGAACATAGGACCCGGGGAACATTGGACCCAGGGAACATAGACATGCTCCCTACCGGAGCATGCTGCCTCAACAGGTACAAGGTAGCCTCTGATTTGATATTCGCCGGATATTCGGTTTTGGTTTACCACGCAATCGGATTCATCAGCACAAGTGCACTACATTACGGGCTTAGTATGTTGAGGACAGTTTAGGACACGGTATCGCGAAAAATCACAAAGACATGTTGTTGCTATCGATGTCTGTGCAACAACGTCATCTACGTTCTGGCTGCTACCTGTTATAGGGACCGTCAACAAATTACACTCACAGACTGGTGGCAGAGACGTTACCATGGAATTGTTTCAGGAAATAAATCATAAAAAAAAAAATAGAAATCAATAAAAATACATTTCGTCATTCTGATTGGTGTAGTGCCAATGGTGGGCTGCTACTTACTACAGGTAACACTTTGCTAATATATTGCATTATTGTTAAACGGGATGCAATTTATAGTTTGGTCAATTTTTGTTGAATATTAAACTATTAACTGCATTCTGATTAACTATAATGCAATATATTTGTGTGATTTATTTCCTGAAAACAGGTCCCTAAAACAGGTAGCAGCCTGAACGTAGATGACGTTGTTGTTGCACAGAAATCGATAGCAATAACATGTCTTTGTGATTTTTCGCGATATGGTGTCCTAAACTGTCCTCAACATACTAAGCCCGTAATGTAGTGCACTTGTGTTGATGAATCCGATTGTGTGGTAAACCAAAACCGAATATCCGGTGAATATCAAACCAGAGGCTAACTTGTTGGTACCTGTTGAGGCAGCATGCTCCGGTAGAGCTGGGCCCTGTACCACGAAGCTCGCTTAGAGGGTTAGCGAGGTATGTTGAGCTCCAAGCCTGGGTTAGTTGTACCACGAAAGTCGATCTCTTTTAGCGTCGCTGTATCACCATGGTGACTTATGCTCGCAACCAAACCTGGTCGGGAGCAGTTTTTCGGCTTAGTCTAGCCGCAGATCGGCTACTTAAATCGGCGTGCGCAGCTTCCTAGCCCCTCCTCTGACAATGGCATCACCATTTGTGGGTGTTCCCGTGGACCCCGGCGCACTTCTCATACAGGCGTCTCTCCGGAGACAGAGGGTTTTACGGGACAGAACCGATCCCTTGGCATTGTCTGACGATATTCAGATTTCAGGCTTTATTGTCATTGTGCAAACAACGAAATTCAGGTTCTTCATGAGAGATACAGATTCTCATCAGAGGGTGTTCGTTATTTGATCGTCCTTTTGGACCTTATGTAGACAATGATTACTGTTGCGCATTGTGTCTCCGTGACAGAGTGCTAGAGTGGAGGTAGCGCGTCAGTCTGGAATTTCTGCGCGGGGGGTTCGACTCCCAAGTGACGTGAATTTATGTGAAGCTTAAAAAGTCCTAATTTTCATGCATATGGAATACTTATTCACTAAAGCTTATGGAATTATATTTTTGTGCTTATTTCAAACTTGAACCCATATTTTCAAGGCCGTGCTGGCACCACATCTATGGGGGTAAAATGCATGATGATAGACCGGTGAATTTGAACCCCGGTCGCTGGCGTTCGGGTCTTATACTAATCCACTACGCTACAGCCGCTACCTCTCAGCGATCGAAAACATGCAATACATTTCTTAAATAGGGTGTATTTAAAGTGAATTCCCTAAATGATAGAATAAGGCAGGGTGGACGTTGCTTATGCATTTTTAAATCATCATCATTCTATTTGGATTAATGGCTAACAATTCTGCATTTGGCATGGTTATTTTATAGACAATATGCAGAATCTTTCCACTTATACTCATATAGACTGCTTGATCTATCGTAAAGGTGAGAAAAATGACGCAAAAAACGCCCCTTTCACGTGAACGCGCACTGAACCTAAAGCGGAAAACCTGGTTCAACTAATTGAATCTAAAGTGAGCTTCGTGGTACCATTTAACTCTGATTGCGAGTTAGGGTGTATTTTAATACACCCTCTGTCGAGCCAGGTTTTCCCAAGAAAGCCTGGGTATGTTCAGCGAGCTTCGTGGTATACCCCCCTGCTCTTTAGCATCGCGCTAACCGGGGCTTACAGAGCCTGTCCCTTCCCGTCCTATTGTACTTATGGGAGAGAGCCCGATTAAATCTGGATATTTTAACTAGTTGGGTGTTATAGGTTTAAACAACATGTCAGAGTTGTTTGAACGACAGAAGCTCCGCTAGTTCGATGCTGAAGTGCTAATCGGAGCTAACAGCCTGTCCCCTCCCGTCCTATTAACTGTATCTATGGCTATGCCTTTTTTTCTTTCAATGGCCCAGCATCCTTTCTTAACTGGCAAACAAAATAATAATGTTTATTTTCTTGTCTTCTGATTCTTTATTACAGTATGGAAGGGGAGATTTGGAGGTACCTGGTCAGGGCTTGGTCAGCCAACAAATCCCAGGTGTGGAGACTGCAGGGATACTGCACAGAGAGGACACTAAAGAGCCATCTCTCATTCATCGAGTGGACTCATTGGTTTGCGACTGACCACAAAGATGCTCCCGTAGGCAGATTGCTGCATGGCATTCGCCGCTTATTCAAATTGTAGAGGTTGAAGCCATCTGCATTTTGGTCACTTGCCATAACACTGTCATGTGTTTTATCAAAACACCATCAGTAACATTTAAATTGAGTTGATGTGGACGGCTTTTTTTGTCAGATTTTTTCAGTGTTCAGTACCGGTTTGTGAGATATGCATTGTTTGAAAGATAAGCCTTTGATTTTGTTTAATTTAAATATGCCTTTTATCAACAGTGGTTTGGGGTTTTATAAGTAAAATTAAAATGCTTGACTACTGGTGAACGACGTTGCAGAACATATATTGTGCAAGTTTGTGTTGATTGCATGGAAAAGGGAATAACCAGTTACAACTTATATGATAAGAGCCTGATAATACCATGGAAACAAACAAGGCTTCCTTTTACAGTACAGTTTCAGCTGAATTAGTGGGTAAATTGTCATGTTCTACTTAGTAACGTTGCAGAACATACATGGTACAAGTTTGTGTTGATTGAATGGAAAAGGGAATAGAGGAAAGCTGTTCCTGCGGATGTTATTACTAGGTAAGTAATTCTATAGTTTCTAAGGTAAATCTAATAAACCCTTTCTAAATTGGTGTAGCTATTAATAACTATGTAAGAAAAAGTAATTTATTGGAAAATACTATGCTAATTTCTAGATAGTACATCATTAAACTTCTGTTACCAACATAAACCTTGGATAACTACAAGTGTAAATTGAATTGGTAGGTGTTTCTAAGAATTGGTTGCCTAAATTCCTAGGAAGTACACAATAATATGTGAGTTATTACCAACCTTAAAAAGTTACAACTATACAGTACTTAGTTGAGTTGATGGGTAATAGTGGAGATTTTACTTAGTACTTCAACTGTATTTTCTCTGTATTTACCTTCTTATTACAGCGGTAATTACCCAGTAATACACTATGATTTACCATATATTTACCGGGTAAATACCTAGTAATTAGAGGACTGTAAAAGGAAGGGTTACCCATATGGGTAGTGCTAACAAAAGCTGTGACTAGTTTCTACCTCTACACATTCTGCCTCTGGTGTTGTTCAAGACAACACCATACAAATCAGATCCTATCGGCGTGGCTTCTTTAGCATTCTGCCCATGCCATACAGTCTGAAAATTCACCTGGGTAAATTAGAACATGGAGGCTTGGCTTATTTACCATTCCGCCCATACCAAAATAGACAGAATTTGACCTGGATTCGGCAGATGATTCATGATCCAACTCCAGAGCAGGGGTGATTATAGGTTTTGACTTTTGGGGGGGCTCAACCCCAGGAAGCCACAGGGGTATATGAAGTATATAAAGTCCTGTCCAAGATTTTTTTATTCCACAACCTTTGTTTTATTAGTTATATGCTGTTGTATGTCTAAGCCAAAAGCTGGCAGTGTCAGCTAAATAATGCAGTTCTGAATCACTAAACTGATGAAAGGAAATAATACTATTTGGATGAAGGAAAAATCAATGGATGTGAACTGTAATAACAAATCTGAGGTATATTAAATTTCCTTTGTGTAAGTTTCACTCAAAAATGACCATATTTCCCCCTTTATTTTTATTTACACAGTTACTGAAACACATTGGTACAACATGTACTAGATTAATAATATGAGAAACATACCACTGTTTCGGGAGTAATAAACTATGTTGTCTTACCTTCAGGGACCCATACATTTTTATAAAACTTTTGATGCAGAAAAATCTTGTTTTGATGCAAAAAAAAAAAGGGTGCTAATTTTAAAAAACAACAACAAAACCGCTGGCATTATTTTATCAGCTGTGGGTGTTTTCATTGCCATAACAACGTGAGCTAAATAACAAGTACAACATGTTCTAGACAAGTGGCTCTCAATTATTTTCTGTCATTCCCACCTTAGGGCCCGTGTCCACCAAAAGCGTTTTTAAAAGACGGAGCGTCGGTCTGCAATGCATTCTCTATGGCAGGACGCGCAAGCAGCGCGCCTTTTAAAAAGCCGCCCGGAGCGTTTAAACGCTCCGGGCGCCTCGCGCTTTTAGACGCGCGCCCCCGTTGAAAAAAGTTGAACTTTTGAAGAAAAGCGCTTCACGTCATCGGCACTTTTTTTGAACGACCAATCAAAATCGAGGATGAGGCAAGGCTAAAAGTATAAACGGAACTCAAACTGAAACAAACTGAAACATGTCGGACGAAAGCTTGATAACAGCTGTGAGTGAGTGTCCGGTCCTGTACGACCTCACGTTGAAGGCGTATCACGACCTAACAAAACGCAACCAGGCCTGGCGAGACATTTCAGCTATGCTGGGCGTTACAGGTGAGAATTATTAATTAATTATTTATATTATTATCATGTTTATTAATGATATTATCGCATTTAACGATTAGCCGTTAGGTACAAACTGCCATCCGTACTTGGCAGTTAGTATTAACGTTTACATGGCAGTTAGTATTAACGTTAACTTGGCAGTTAGTATTAACGTTACTGATAGGTAGGCTTGATATTAACCTTGTAGGTTGTGTGAATTGCTAATTGTAGAGACATAATCTTGTATCAACAGCTGAAGTGTCCCGCAAGAAATGGAAGTACTTGCGGGATAAATATTTGAGGGAGAGGAAGGCAGAGAGGGACAGGAAGAAAAGTGGGGCCGGTGCCACCTCTTTCAAGAGGTGGAAGTACATGGCGATCATGGGCTTTCTGGAGCGCCATGTGAAGGAGAGGGTATCGTCAAGCAATATGGAGCAGGGAGATTATAGCCAGGAAATAGCACCGGAGATCTTGGCCCTGCTAGCGCCCAGTATGTCTCCCCAACGAGAGGTAGGCCTATAACAAAAGCTAGTAGCCTAAAACATATGCTAAAAACATACCCTAACATACTAGTGTTCTTAAGGTTTTTGTTGGGTGAAGCCAGATGCAGAGATATTTATAAGAATTCACCATTTTAATTTGCACATTTTAAACAAACAAATGTATGCTTTCTTTCACAGGTGGTGGCTCAAAGTGAAGAGGAGATATCTCCTCCCTCTCCCAGCCTATCAGAGTCCGCTGTGGACACCTCTCCTCCATCTCCTCCCACTACCTCTACGGTGACTCTGGTCACACCGCGGCGTCCTGTACCTCCACCACCACGCAGGAGACAGCTGGAGCAGCCGCTGTCTGTGTTCCAGCAATCTATCCTGTCCTCCCTCCAAAATGAAAAGGAGAATACACTGGCTGTGGACGAGGATGAGCATTTTATGCTCAGCCTCGTCCCATCATTGAGGAGGCTGTCAAACCAGAAAAGGGCCCAGGCGCGCATGAGGATGCAGCAGGTCCTTTACGATGTGGAGTTTGGAGAGTAATTCATTTGTAATCCTTTTCTATTTAGATTTAGTTTTAAGATTTAAGATTTTTTTAAATGTGTAAATAAAATTTGTAATCAGTTTCTATTTAGATTTAGTTTAAGCTTTAAGATTTTTTTAAATGTGTAAATAACATTTGTAATCAGTTTCTATTTAGATTTAGTTTAAGCTTTAAACATTTTTTTAAATGTGTACATAATATCTTGGAATCATTTTCTATTTAGATTTAGTACAAGCTATAAGAAATGTTTCAAATGTGTACATAATATCTTGGAATCATTTTCTATTTAGATTTAGTACAAGCTATAAGAAATGTTTCAAATGTGTACAGAATATCTTGGAATCATTTTCTATTTAGATTTAGTACAAGCTATAAGAAATGTTTCAAATGTGTACATAATATCTTGGAATCATTTTCTATTTAGATTTAGTACAAGCTATAAGAAATGTTTCAAATGTGTTCATAATATCTTGGAATCATTTTCTAATGAATCAGTTAATTAAACATTTTAATGCTAAGACAATGTTGTTTTGTTTTCATTACATTAGGTAGTAGATACATAATGAATGCTCTGATGATGATGAAGGTGTTAAAGGTGTGTTTTTGTCTTCAGAAGTAATCCAGCATACAACATGAATGTTAGATTGATTTAAGAAATTGTATTAATAGTTTTGGTTTTTCGCCTTTTTTGATTTAAATATATACAAAAATTATAAACTAAATTCCATCCTGCCAAGTCACTCGACCAGGCAGAGATGAAAAATAGCAAATGCAAAGCCGTTGGGCGGGACTGATGCTCTCCCTATAATTGGTGTTCATCTTGGCGATGGTCGGCCCAATAAATGTTAACTCCTTCAAACTGCTGCCGGTTGAGTCTGAAATAGACCTTGAAGCGATCCTCGTCCAGGCGGAGCTCTTGGCACAGCCGGTGGTATTCCCCGTACTGCCCCCTGCCACGATTAATACTGTGGACCCACACTCTCCTCCGGGCAACCACGACAGGCGCAGGGGGATCGTCCGCAACCTCCGCTGCCACGGCAAGAAGCGCTATTAATCTTGGATTCATTTCGCAAATTGTAGGAGTAACCAGGACGTTCAGGTGTCAGATGCAATATGATGGAGCCAACAGATAGAAGCTGTGTATCTATGGATACAAGCGATGACGCGTATTTAATGACGTAAACGAAAAACGCTTCGTGCGTCTTTGAGCGGCGCGCACAAACGCGTTGAAAGCAGTTCACGGAGCGCTCCGTCTTTTAAAAACGCTTTTGGTGGACACGGGCCCTTAGGAGACAGATATTTTTTCGCGCCCTCCCTGAATTGAAATAGCCTACTATTGAGAACCTGCTAATATTTATTTATTTAGATTAATACAATTAGCGGAGAACATATGATTCACTGGGGTTTGCATTTAATTAAAAATATTTTTAAACAGTAAACATTGGTCACTTGTCAGCTTCATCAGCCCTTCTGTCATGACTTTGTACGATCAAAATTCTTGTAAAACTTCTGACCCTTGGTATTATGTTTATTTAAAATAAAATATGTAACTTATTAAAATAAATAAATAAATAAATAAGACACTAAGTCCACCCCCCCACACACCTTTTATATGCTGAAGGCGTTTTCATGAGTCTCATAGTATTAGAACATGTGGTACTTGTTGATTAGCTCACGTTGTTATGGCAATGAACATGCCCTCAGCTGATAAATTAATGCCAGCCAACTTCTTCTGATCCTTGCACCTTATCATGCTTATCATGCTACGCAGCATTATAAGCCCCTGTCGACTAAAACATGAAGCAATTCAAGAGGAGGCATTGATAGAATCGCCTTGTGGTGAACTGTCATTTAATAGTCATCTGGCAGATTATGTCAAGGTTTTAAAATGATTATTATTATTATTAGCTGGTCATGTTATAACACAGCTGGAAATCGTGGATTTTCTGATAAAGACTAGCAAGCCTTTTTGACAGACAAAACAGCAGAAACTATGTTAAGTGTGCTCGTGCTGCCTTTTTGGTTTTGTCAAACAGGAGACGCCCACCCACCAATCAGAGGTTAGAGATTCCTGCAGGAAGGTTGCGCTTGATTTCACTAGCCCATTTGTGCCTGTTCATTAGTGTACAGCATCCATTCTGTCATTGCTTGTGTAAAAAAAAAAGGTAGAATATTAGATTTCAGGACGAAATGATAGGGTGGGCTAAGGCAAATCTTGGGTGGGCTTAAGCCCACCCAAAAAAGGTCTAGCTTCGCCACTGCTCCAGAGTGCATGCCTGTTTACCATGTATCTCCAAATAAACACATGTTGAACACTACTCATTTACTACTCATGGGGGAAAATACCAATTTACCACAACATTTACCAATCAAATCCAGGCTCAAAATAATGATACCAGAGGCTTAAAATGACTCTTCATGGAGAGTCATACTCTTCATGGAGAGTCGGGGCGATTTAACTGAGACATTTATTGTCTCAGTGACTGAGCATAAGGAAGGCACGTCATTGAAAATCAATGTCTAGCGGGCCAGCATCACGCCCGTCAAAAAATAGGTCAGTACCTGCGACAAAAAAGTAGCGGCGTTGAAACAAATTTCAGTCAACGCCGTTATTATCATGTTTATCGCCCAGCCCTTAAATATAACCAAACCGAATCATTTTGTTTCCTTTAACATTTGGTCAAAAAGAATGTGTGTGAAACACTAACTATTCAAACTCAGTAACATTTTCAGAAAAAGAAAAAAACAACAAAGTGTAAAACTGACCGGTCCTCAGTTATTGCCTCATCAGCACGCTAACCGTGACAACACATAAAGAAGAGAGGAAAAGGGCAGTGACCATACAAAGGATCAATTAAAGTTAATTTCTCTGGAGAGTTGAGGCTGCCAGAGGACGCATGTCTGTTGGAAGGAAACCAGCAGACGGAGGGGGTTATAGTCTGGGCAACATTTAGCATCCATGATGCACTTAAAACAAGCCAAACTACACACATGGGAACACTCTCTACATGCTAGTGTTGCTTGGTTTGTTTTTGTAATCATTTTAGTTCATTCACCAAGCAAATTCAGCTTTATGCTGGGTCAACAGGAAATCAATTGGGGCAAAAAAAGACTGCAAAATAAATAAAAGGAATCCCCAACAGACGTTATTGACAATAAGGAAATAATACCCTTTTGTGCTAAAGCGGCCAATGGCTTCATTACCTCTAGCAGGCTTTGATCAGTGCTCAACTTATCTCCAATAGAGATTGAAGATGTGTAAATCAGCCTCATGGGGTCAAAGGGGTGGTAATTTCAAAACGTGCAAGAAGATAAGGTGTCTTACTGAGTCATTTGTGATTGAACCGCTGCTCCCATGCATCCATAATGAATTGAACAGATGGTTTAACATGTCTCCTCACAAAGCTCTCCTCAAGTGCCTTATAGCAGCGGGAGATTCACACTTTTGACCAGCTTCTCTTCCGTTGTGCTTATGATGGATATGTCCGTGGTTTTATCTTTTTTTATTGATGAATACTCAGATCGAGCAACAGATATTTTGAGGCATGCTAGGTCTGTTGCTTCGTAAGCAGCAGACCTAGCATGCCTCAAAAATATCTGTTGCTTACTTCCTCAAATGTCTGGCAAGTTCGTGCCAATTATAGGAAATATATAGATATAGATTTCTCGCCAATTCCCTATACAAATTATTAGGGAAAATGAGTTACGCAATATATTCAACACTCTCATTTCTCTTCCAATGAAAGAAAAAGATAGAACAGTACAAATATTTATCAAATCAAATAACACACAAAGACATAGACAGAGAGATAACAAGGGAGAGAGAGAGAGGGATCGGTGGATGGTTCAGGGGGAAAGAGAGAGAGCACAGTGAAAATATGAATTAAATGATATAATACACAGTAGCCGCGTTTACATGGCACATCTGATCCGCATAGATTTCTATGCGGAATAGATCTGTCCCTAAAATTAAAAGTGATCCGAATGTACTGTATACATGGCAGTAACAAAAGTGTCCGTTATGTCTCTCGCGCACACCTGACACATCTCTGGATCGGCGGCGACATAATGGACGTCTTATCACTATTTGGCATTGTGAATTTGATTTTAATGAAAGCACAGCAGGAGAGAGATTTTCTCTGCCTGCTCCTTCAATTAAGAAGGAGGACAGCACAGCTACGTAAATTTCTCGTCTGATCTTTATATTTACCCCCACCTCCAAGAGGACATTTGTCTCATCGAAGGTCCAATTGCGAACTACTGCAGCTGCCATCTCTCTAAGTTAAGAAGTATTTTAACGTTCAGTCTGCAAAAGTACTAGTAGTAGCCTACTCATTTACAGTTATCTCGGACGCGCGCGGACACTACGATACGCAAACACGTCATTAATAAACACCCATGTCCCGTCGCTTAGCAACCGGACACGCTTACCGGACTACTTACGGAGCGGTAACAAAGACGTGAATCAGGCAATGAATCCACATTTCTTGACAGCGGTCAAGTTCGGTGTGCATAAAAGTACCGACAGAGCTCAGTGGACCAATTGCAAACTACTGCAGCTGCTCTAAGTCAAACCCCAATCTATTCGGAATAAGTGTATACATGTCGATTAAAACGGACCACACCACCTCTTCTATTCGGCATAGAATTCTATGCCGAACAGATAATTGTATTCCAAATGAGGCGTATATATGATCATTTTCTATTCCACATAGAAATCTATGCGGATCAGATGTGTCCATGTAAACGCGGCTAGTGATAGATAGATAGTAAGAGGGAGAGAGAAAGCGATTAAGAGAGAGAGAGGGATGGCGGAAGGGATGGTGGGAGAGATAGGGGGATAAGATATAGAGAGAGAGTGATAGAGGGGGACAAGGGGGGGGAGAGAGAAGGAGAGATTGAGGGAGAGAGAGGGAGGGACAGAGTAAGAGAGAGATAGAGAGAGGGAGAGAGAGAGGGGGAACGAGGTGGATGGAGAGAGATAGGGAAAGTGGATTAGGGGGAGAGAGAGAGAGAAGGACTATGCTCATAACTCATCAATGTGTGCCTCTCCAGTGACAGTGGAGAGACACATGTGGCACCCTCATCCAATTCACAAATAACTGTGTAGGCTCCTTTACCACTGTTTCCACATTGCCCCCTCAGCCCCAGCCACCTCTGAATAGGGCGACCATTGGCCGAGGGGATCTTTGCTGTGTTCAGACATTTTAATGGTTGGTATGGACCGAACCCTAGAGAGAGAGAGAGAGAGAGAGAGAGACATAGACAGGATGGAACACACAGCCTTTGGTAAACAAAGAGGAATAGATAATGTGTGTGGGTGACATGGAGCAAGATAATGAGCGTGTCAGGTTGGCTCAGCAGAACTTCGATTTTGTAACATTTCACTCTCAAACCAAGCATCTGGGGATTCACGTAACACACAGCTGGTGGACAAAGGACATCCCAATTTAAATTTAAATAAATTCATGAATTTAAGTTTTTTTTTTTCTGCGTGGTATGTGCTGCTACTATGATATATAGTGTAATCAGTGACATAGATTGATCTCCCTTCGACAGATGTTAGGGCAGCAGTTTTAAACCTCAATGCTTGATGCTTTTCATAATTTGGTAAAAGAATGACAAGATTTTTAGCGATGTTGAAGGTAAATGCATCCAACATAGACAAGCCTCCTCACATCCAAACTTGTGCTGCCTTCACACATGCACAGGCACACCCAAGAACGCACGTGGGTGCACACACACACACACACACACACACACACACACACACACACACACACACACACACACACACACACACACACACACACACAAAATCTCTCTTTAATTAAATCTAACACTATCAACCTGGGCATGACTGGGAGAGGCAGTTCAAAGCGGATCAGATCGACTCTTACTTTTCATTTCTGTCTTGCCGGGGTTGCGGGGTTAAGGAGGCCGGTTTATAAGATGAAAGGGAAGAAAGGGGGATCAGTATTCAGAGGGATTGGAGGGGCTGGAGGTTTTCTCCTTGTACCACACATACATAGAAACAGCACAATGTCGTGGCAAGGTTATCTGCCCTGGTTATATCATGCGTAAGGTTCAGCCGCGATAGCGTAGCCGCGTTCTATAAGCGGCTGTGTAGCGCTGAGCTAAGAGCTGGTCTGGCAGGGTCAGCCGCTGATATAATCTGTGCCTTTGGAGCGGTTCGGAGATGAGATGGCCACTGTGACCCGGTCTTGACTTCTTTTTGTTTTGTAATGTATTGGCCCACACACAAAGCGTTGATTTCTGAACGGTATTTGGCAGTTCTGCGCTTCTTGGGCTGTTTGGTTTGGATTTGATGTATTTGTCTTAAAATATAGTGCCCCCCCCCACCCAGTGGATGAGGCAAACTAATTTCTTTAAGAGGTCGGTTGGGTTGTAGAAGAGTGCCTAGGAAAATATAAAATGGATGATGAGAGGGAGGAAGTCCGACAGGTAACAACAAAACGAACCAGTTCTTCTGGGGTACATGGAGTTAAGAAAATGAATGCAGATAAAAGCCATTCTTATCTATAAGATCAATTTGAAACACTTTTTGTTGTGTTTCCTTTGCCTACAATTGAAATTGGACTGCCATCTAGCTTACAAACCTATTTTGCTAGGAAAGATCCAAAATATAGATAACGAAAGAATGTCTGTGAATCTTGGTGATTGATTTACATCAATCTCAAGAGCATAGAACATATGACAAACTTTATAACCTCTACTAAGGTATGATGTCATGAGATTAGATTGCAAGAACTGAAATGGAGAACCCATTGAGTTTTCAGACAGGTACAGGTTCCTCATAGGGGAGAAAGAGAGAACATTTAGACATTGAGTGAGAGATGATTGAGGAGGGTGAATGGTGCCATTTCTCTCTCTCTCTCTCTCTCTCTCTCTCTCTCTCTCTCTCTCTCTCTCTCTCTCTCTCTCTCTCTCTCTCTCTCTCTCTCTCTCTCTCTCTCTCTCTCTCTCTCTCTCTCTCTCTCTCAAAAGATCAAACAACTGAGATGCCAGGGACATTATGCTTTCCCATAGACCACTAATTAACCACCTACTGCCTTCAACGCAGGAAAAAAACTATGAAAAAAAAGGCACAATTAAAACTTTATCGCTGAATAATGGCTTTGCCAGACACTTTGCTATAATGACGGTGAGTGTTAAGGAGCAAGTCAACCCCAGGGAGCTGAGTAACCTGGAGGAGAATGACACCTAGATTACTGGCACTAAATGATCAACAGACGATGCTAATTTAAGGTTAAACTGGAGGCTGTGTCAATGGACACACCTCGCATACAAATAACACAAAGACAGCAACCTTGGTGATGTATCAATGGCATTACTGTAATGTAGACCCTAATACAGATTATATAGATACAGATACATACACATACATAAACACACACAACCACCCATTTCATTTGTAGATATTTCCATAGTTATTGAGGCTGTATTGTATGCATATAACTGAAATTGACTTTTTCATCAGGAGGTGACTTTTGAACCCTCTTAGCAACTTCCTGTCATTGGCAGTTATATCACAATTTCATTTTTCTCAGAAACACTAACTGCACTACGAGGACATCAAGACCAATATAATTAACCCTTAACGTCTGCATACACACATGCCCAAACACACACAAACTATACACTGCTACAAATTACCAAGAACACACAGACACACACAACAAGATCGACAAGAACACCAGAAGATCACATTGAGAAAGGGATTGTGTGGTAATCTCAACCGAGCAGCTGTGCCCATGTATTTGTCCGGCATGCTGCTGTCATTATGCGGGTCACGACGTGATGCATCCCTGGTTAATACGGGTCCCCCCTTCTAGACCCATCAGAGGGAACGCTAAATTGAAGACTCTCGCTGGTATAATATTGACACACAGACATTTTTATGACTCAGCTACACCGGGCCAAATTACATTTTCACCCCATGAAGTATGAATATGGGCCGTCACGGTGGTTAGAATTTCCCAGGAGGCTTGACCCCACTCAGCTTCTCCATGTCTTTGTACCTCATGATGCAAAGAACATTCCTTCAAATCGTTTTTTTCTGTCCTTCTAATTTAATTTAATTTACATAATTTTCTGTTAATCCAAAAATGCAATTTTAGATAGGCAGGTATAGACAAATCTATTGCAATTATAATTTGTAACCCACATATACAGTTCATATTGTGTGTACCCCGATCCACGAACATAAATTGACACTCCCCAAATGCAATTCTTTTACTTGAGTCTCATAAAATGAAAAATAATTCCACGCTCAATCCCAGAACAGAATTTGACGTGTGAAGCTGTCTGTAATTGACCACATTTTACCGACCTGTTTCTTTTGCGGATCAGGTGCGCTGCAATGGCACAAAGCGAGGTCCAAAAATGAAAAATTTGCCATGTGAAGTCGTCTATACTCTTTTGGGGAAATTATATCCACACTCAATCTTATGCATTTCTAGATTGCATAGCATTTTGCTAGCTGCCTAATTTTGTCCAATATATCTCATTGCTGATCCGGTAAAGAAAACTGATCTTTACAATTTTATTGGATGGTTACGTCCCTTTTGAGCTTGAATATGTATAACCAACAAAGCAAATTGCATGCACTATGATCCACAATACATATTTTCCACTTTTACGCATTTGTGGATCTCGTAGAGTTTTGTCCAATGTGTATCACAGCGGATCTGTAAATTGTGTCTGTGTACATAAAGCTAGAGCTTTAGCCCTGTCTCTAGAGGTGTGTGTGATACTGATAGTTGTGTGATAATGTTACACACACACACACGCGCGCACTCACGCACACCAGACAGCACTTGATATTGATATTTTTTTAAAGTCTAGAGTCGTGTTTAAAAGTAGTGCAGCTATACGAGACTTGAAAGATGCCATGCAAAGAGTCTGCTGTGAGGAGTAGGTTGTGTGTTTATTGGAGTACAGGTTGGTGCCATCTTTCGTGATCTTCTCACCTGCCAACGGGAATCATGTGTTGTTCAACTGAAGATAAGGATTGCTGTATAAAGAGCCAAAACAAAGAAGTCCTACATGTTATGAAGCCGAGCAGGGTTTTTACCAGAGGAGAGTCCCATGTCAAAACAGCCCCAACAGTTACGTCATGCTTGCATGGTCCTCCTCTTTACCAACCGACAATTAGGATTAGGGAGGAAAGGAGATCATGTCAATCACTGAATGAAAGTGTGTACATGTGTACACACATACAGGCTTACATACGCATGTACATAAACACATACAATACTGCGGGCACATCCACGCACGTGTGTGTGTGTGCGTGTGTACATGAATGCAAGCATGCAGTAAAAGGAGTGAGAGATAAAGAGAGCGAGTGAGAGAACCACTAGCATGTTATCATGACACCACACTGATAAAATGCTCTACTGTCATCTAGTCTCTGGTAATGCTTAAACAACATAAAAAAACAGGAAGGCACGAGGCCCGCCCAGCCTGTCACCTTGCCACCACACACTAAAAACATCACATAAACTCGCTGTGCCAAAGGATGGAAATACATTATTTAGCTTACAACAGGGTTGGATTCATCCACCATGACATTCATCTGCATTCTTTCATCCATTCTTGAGCAGGGGGGACACAATTGTGGCTGCTCCGGTGCCTCAATTCGGCAAGGAAGAACATTGGGAGAACAAGTTACATTCTATGAGTCGCTCAGCTTCCAAGGCTCACTCCAGCTGCCAACTTCAATTGTGTAGCGATAACACTGAGGGAAGAGGTTGAGTAAGGGGAGGAGTAGGGCTGTAGTAGAGATGACCCTGAGAATTTTTATTTATTTATTTTTTTGCTTATGAAATAACTCTAGCAACACGCAATGCAAGCAGACCAGTATCTCAGCAGTTCATGCCCTCTCTCTAGACAAGCAATAGTCCATGTCTGTGTTATTAAGTAGATCCGTTATGGTACGCTGCTCAAGTGCAACACAGCCTAAGCTTTGGCCTTGGATTACGTCTTCCCTGACTGCAGTGCTGTCTACCCAGCTGTGGAAAGCAGCTTTTGCAGGGAGGGGAAATGAGCCACATAGAGTGCAGGGTCTCAAATGACTTTCATTGAACATTCCATTCTCACTCTCTCTCTGTTCCTTCTCTCTCTCTCTCTCTGTTCCTTCTCTCTCTCTCTCTCTGTTCCCTCTCTCTCCCTCTCTCTGTTCCTTCTCTCTCTCTCTCTGTTCCTTCTCTCTCTCTCTCTGTTCCTTCTCTCTCTCTCTCTCTCTCTCTCTCTCTCTCTCTCTCTCTCTCTCTCTCTCTCTCTCTCTCTCTCTCTCTCTCTCTCTCTCTCTCTCTCTCTCTCTCTCTCTCTCTCTCTCTCTCTGTATAGCTATGTGTGTGTGTGTGTGTGTGTGTGTGTCTCTCTCTCTCTCTCCTTGAAATATTAGCCTCATAAATCTGAATTATGTATGGGACAGTGCTTGAAGTGGAAAAATAAAAAGTGTCAGTACTCCCCTTGATCAGACATAATAAGACACTGGTGTTATAGCTGGTTGTCAGGAATATCGATCTGAGATGCATTTTATTTATGCAACGAGTCCCTGCTGGGTTAACCTCATTCGCAGTCCTTCTCATCTCATAAGGGAACGCCTGGGAATGGGGTGATTCAAATGTGGGTTATTGGCAAGACTGAGGGCGGGAACTCTGAGCATGTGTCGGAGACAACAGGATCCGTTTCAGTCACATTGGATTAGTTGCGGGAGGCGAGAGAGAGGGAGGGACCTCTGATATAGGGATATTGTTTCCATAGTGTGTATCAGATATTGCTTTGCAAAATTACAGGCAAACACAGCCCACCCATTCATGATATTCTCTTAGCCTACTGCTGAAAAGGAAAACTGACTGGTGGATCATCAAAGGAACATTTTAAATAGGTATTCAGAGAACTTGACCTGGCTGATGCTCCCCTTCCAGGGGAAAAGTATTCCTCATACTGCTATCATCGGTGCACACATACAGACACACACAGACACCCAAACACAGACACATTAACACAAACACAGTAAACACAGACAGGTTTTACAACTCAAGCGGGGCCTCCTTTTGCAGCTCTGGTTTCCAGAGGAAACCAAAAAGGTAGACATGAGCCAGTAACCATCCACACTTATCGAAGAAATACAGACACATTTGACCGAATTTTCCAATGATGTAGTAGATCCCATAGACCCGAAGCAGTAAATGGATCCGATGACTGATTTGTACAAAAAATACTTTAAAAAAAAACGACCAAACAAACAAACAAACACACTCTCCCTGACATCCACATCAAAGCCCTGCTGAGCCTCATCTCGGGTATACTTCATCTTTAATGGTCCTCGGAGAATTGATCTGGTTGCCAGCGAGAACTGGGAGAGACGCCATTGAAGAACTCGCCAGGGAGGAGGCAGGGGGGTTGATTCCACCCTGGCGTGCACACAGATCTCGCTAGCGCAGAGTTCTGTTACTGTTAAGTCAAAGGGAATGAGAGATGCCTTTGGAGAAGCCAACGATGTCTTGGGAGAAGCCGTGCTGGTGGATAGGGGTCTTGACATCGGCCCAGAGGTGGGCATTAACAGCATAGAGGGGGCTTTGATGATATCCTGATTCTCGGGGTCAGAGTTTAGCCTTTTTTTTGCTGTCACCAACGCTGAGGACCAGTGGTGTTCAGAAGAAGAGGTGCACCCGTCACTCTCTGCCTCGGAGACTGATCAACACCAGTAACGGACCCAAAGGTGCTGACTGGAAACTGCTGTGGGCAATGTATGAGGACTAGGAAGTCTATGTTGGTGGATGCAATGCGCAAATAACGTATACAAATAATATAATATGATAATATTAAAGTTTATTTATATATATAAAAATATATCTTTGGATATCTTTCGAAGCCTTGATTTTGTGCCTAATTAGAGGACTGGTGCATGATATATCAAAACTGAGGGTACAAATAAGGATTTCAAATAAACAAGAAGATAATGATCAGCATCCTTTGATCTAGTTCCTACTGCACAGCTTGTTGACCATCAATACATTTGCTAGCTGATCAAGAATCTGCTGCTAGTGTTTGCTGCAAAACAAATGTTTTGCTCATCATCTAATGGGTTCTCTACCATGGGTAATTATCATCAACACTGCCGCATGATAATAAAATAATTTGTGTCTAGTCCAGGATTTAACAGTTAGAGAGGCACAACCTGCAACATGTGATATGTTATGTCCATCAGCCTCTATCAGATCAAAGGATTTTGTTTTAATTGCAAGCTCAAAACAAAATGCAGCAAGTAAGATTTCATAATGTCTCATGCCATTTTCTTGAAGCTTCAAAGTTTTTAATAATGTATCAGGACTCTTGATTCCAACAGAGCTGTTATCACCATAGAACAGACTGCGTCCTCATTTCTATTACAAAAGGCTGAGGGGGCAACACATACAAAACAATCTTCCTGGCTAATTGCATTTTATTATGCGTAATTGGCAAGTGGTCAAAGTTCTGTCAATGTTTTAATCCTATGAGCCAAAACAATATTAATTTCTAAATCCCTCACATTTCTCTCATAGAATTTGAAAGGATACAAACAACTGCACCTTTGAGTTTTCTTAAATTGATTTACAGAAAACAGCCTCAAGGCAAAAGAAATGGAAAAAAAATATGGCAGAGCAAACTAGATGCAATGCTATCGAATATATAGATTATGCTGCCACGGCATGAACAACATTGCAGTCATGGTTCAGTGACGCCTTGTCACGTCACGAGTGATGAAATATGGTAATTGGTGTTGTTCTCTATGTCTGAGCCTGTCTTTTTTTTAATTGATGAAGCGTATATAGGAGGGGCCGTTGGATTAAATCAATGGTTCAAATCTTTTAAACATTTCCATAGCATTTTTATTCCAATTTTGAATTTTCTGATAAAAAAAAAGGCTGATCCTATGGAGGATCAGCCTTTCCTTTGCAGATATATGCTCCATTCAAATATATCTCAACTGGAAGGTTTCTGAAGAGTATAATATGCCCATCCACAAGTCAATCCAGTTGGGTCGACAGCTCCTCAAACCACTAGAGGTTGCTAATGGGAAAATGTTGATAATGCATTTTTTAATTAGTTTAATTTAATTAAGAAGTAAATGTGTAAAACGAAACTTGAAACTAAACAAAATATATAATGACATTATCAAAATCTCAGTCTAAATAATATATATATATATATATATATATATATATATATATATATATATATATATAAAGAGAAAATCAATTGTGAATCTGCCAGGCTTCTAATGCATGTTAGTTCACACGTTTTTATATATTAATCTATTCATTCATTTATTAAGTTTTCCATACAAGTCTGCTGTTCAAGCCATTACCACTGAACATTCTGTTGTCACTGACATGGTCGCATCTCCACAATTGAAGGCCAGTTGTTACATCGCCGACTCCCAGAATGAAGTGTCTGGCCACAGAGGTCCACCTCACAACATTATCCCATGGCTCTGTTACTTAATCAAGTGTTTGGGGGGTGGTGGGGGTTCTCTCTGATAGCCAAGCGGAAGGGAGAGGGTAGATGACGACACTGGATATGATCAGGGAGATGGGAGGGTCATTTATCAACTTGGCAGCCCTACATTTTCGACCCAGAGTAATTTGGAACATTGGTTCTTGAGGATGACAAATTGCTGAATCGTTCAAATATATATGGGTATTTGTTTCGGGAAGTTTGGTAATTAAGTGTTTGTGAAGAATTATGCCAGGTGATCAGACACAGGTTGCTGTCTTTGCATTTGGTACAACTTGGAAGGACGATGCTTGCGTGTTGTTACATTCATTTTTTCTCAACTGAAAGGCAAAGATGGCTGTTTTTCTCAACTTGGCCAGCCAGCCAACAAAGCTGGCTGGCCAAGCATATCCCATCCTCCTGATTAGGAGGTAACTGAACCAAAATACATTGCTTTCAGCAATGGTTGTTACTGAATATAAACAGTGAGGAAAATGGCATCAAATATCAAAGGCTTCTATTTTCCACTTATTTAATATCCTGAATGTTTTTTTATCGAATGATTGTCTGGGGTTTAATTTAACCTCACATATTCAGCCATGTTTTTTGCAGCAGTATTTCCTCCCCTTCCCCAGCGTTTTAATTATTGAATTAAGCGGCTATAGGGCACATCACAAGACAACCTCTAACCTATCCGAAACAGATGTGTTAAGAGGAAGTACATGTTAAATCTCTCTCTTACACACTGTAAACCCGAACAGAACTAGGAACTTATAAAGATTATAAACACTATAATTAAAGGAGACATATTATACCACCAGGTGTGACGTGTGATTAGCAGCCGTTTCGAAAATCTGCCCCATATGACATCACTAGTGGGCGTGTCCACCTAGATCTGTGCTGTAGTGATAGGCGGGTCAGGTTTTTTTAACACCCGCCCCAACCCAACCCGTTAGGAGATCTGAACTGCCCCGCCCAGCCCGCAAAAATATGCGCCGATAATGACCCAAACCCGACCCAACCCGAGAAAAAAAAAAAAAAAAAAACTTAATGCAGGCATTAAGGGTTGTTCTGAATGAGCTTGTGTGGAGGAAGGCTTGTTAGGCTGTGGAGCCGACCAACGGCATGGATGCCGAAGTAGGTTCGATGTACCTATTTTATGCCTGTCGTATTTGTACAGCATCTCACACTCAAAGCAGACAACGTAGTCTGTAACGGTGTCATCGGACAAGACGACACTTCCAAATGTTTCCCAAACCTTGTTTTTTGGCCCACCTTTGTCACAACCCATCGCCCTTTTTTAACTTTTCTCTAATCAAGTTAGCCATGTCTTCATCGGAGATCTCTAAGAGGTTTTGGCGGTGTAAACATCTACGGATACCATAACAATTCGATTAAGCAGGTGGAACGCTGCCGCCTGGTGGTCGTTGATTGAGAATTAGTGATTTCAGACTTTGACCCAAACCCGCCCGCAACCGCAATATTTTATAAATATCAAACCCAAACCCGCCCGACCCACGGGTAACCCGCGGGTGTCCGCGGGTCACGGGTCGACCCGCGCATCACTACTGTGCTGGATAGATTAGTCTACCAGCATACCCAGTGGACTGAAGTAAACGTTGCGCATCTATCCAGCACATATATAGGTGGACACGCCCACTAGTGATGTCATATGGGGCAGAATTTTTAAACGGCTTGCAAGGCTAATCACACTCACCCCTGGTAGTATATGTCTCCTTTAAAATCAGTCGAAGAGTTGATTAATTAAAACCATTTCATTCTCCTAACAAGTAATCTAGTTATATTTTAAAGGTCCCATGACATGAAAATCTCAATTTATGAGGTTTTCTAACATAAATATGAGTTCCCCTAGCCTGCCAATGGTCCCCCAGTGGCTAAAACTTGCGTTTGGTGTAAAACGAGCACTAGCTGTTCTGCTCGCCTTTGAAAAAACGGAGGCTCAAGCGCGCTGATTTGGAAATCTGTGCTCATGACGTCATGAGGAATCTCAGCTCCTCCCCTTACTCTGCCTGGCCCGCCCAGAGACGTTGGCCCGCCAATGAGACTCGACCGTGCGAGCGCCACGTGTGTGTGTGTGTGTGTGTGTGTGTGTGTGTGTGTGTGTGTGTGTGTGTGTGTGTGTGTGTGTGTGTGTGTGTGTGTGTGTGTGTGTGTGTGTGTGTGTGTGTGTGTGTGTGTGTGTGTGAATACACACACTGTAACGCAAGTGTTTCTTGTCGGTTCTTTGACGTGTCTTGTATTTCCACAACGAGACTGTCGTGGGGGTTATCTAAGCCATGGTTGAGAAGGAATTGGGGGAAAGGAACTTTGGTTTGACTCGCTGAACTACATGAACTGCGACATGCCGCCGGTTGCCGCGAGGCACCATCGCCCGTCAGCGGGCAGCCGGCCGCAGGCAGCGCGCGGTTCAGTCGACTTCAGGTTGATGTGAAAGTGGAAGAACCAGAGACGTCGCAGAACCCGACAAAGTCGTTTGTGATTCATAATATCGTCTGGAGGCGCACACAATATGTTATATGATATAGATATCTATGTATTATATGATATTATTTAGATATAGAGCTCCAGGACTGTAACGCAAGTGTTGTACACTTACTTGTTATTTGGATAACCGTTCTGCTGTTGGTGTGATGGCGCATAACACGTCGGACTCTCGTATCTGGTATTTCTACAACGAGACTCGTATTGGGGGTTATCTCAGCCAAGGTTGAGAATGAATTGGGGGGAAGGAACTTTGGCTTTGACTCCCTCAAGAACATGAACCACGACAAGGAGGAGAAAGGGATCTTTGCCGGGCAGCGCTTATGCACCTCCGCCTCCGGCGGTGGTCCCTCAGCGGGGGCTCAAGCGGGAGACATTCGCCGCCAACAATCCCTTTCTCCTCCATGTCGTGGTTCATGTTCTTGAGGGAGTCAAAGCCAAAGTTCCTTCCCCCCAATTCATTCTCAACCTTGGTTGAGATAACCCCCAATACGAGTCTCATGTCTCGAGTCACTTACGTTACAGTCCTGGAGCTCTATATCTAAATAATATCATATACATAGATATCTATATCATATAACATATTGTGTGCGCCTCCAGACGATATTATGAATCACAAACGACTTTGTCGGGTTCTGCGACGTCTCTGGTTCTTCCACTTTCACATCAACCTGAAGTCAACTGAACCGCGCGCTGCCTGCTGCCGGCTGCCCGCTGCCGGGCGATGGTGCCTCGCGGCAACCGGCGGCATGTCGCAGTTCATGTAGTTCAGCGAGTCAAATCAAAGTTCCTTTCCCCCAATTCCTTCTCAACCATGGCTCAGATAACCCCCACGACAGTCTCGTTGTGGAAATACAAGACACACTTGCGTTACAGTGTGTGTATTCACATTGATGTGGACGTTGAAGAACCAGGAACGTCGGAGAACCCAACGCGGTCGTTTGAGATTCATAATATCGGCTCACACAGCTTTTGGCCGTGATAATATATATTATATGATATAGATATCTGTGTAGGCTATATGATAATATTTAGATATAGAGCTCCAGGACTCCCGTGTGTTCTAGAATATTTACAGAACACGGATAAAGGCTGTGTGCGGCTCGCCATTGCGATACATCCACTGTAAACAGAGCGCATGGTGGCTGCAAGCTGCTCAGGGCCACACCCCCACCCTCCTCCTTGACACGCCCACCGAAACAACGCATTTGGGGGAAGCTCAATGTGCGACTGGCTCGGAGTGGCTGTAACGCCTCGTGCCCACTGCACCGTCAGTCAACGGACGTGGGAAGGCGTGGCTGACGGATGGGGGAGTAGTCTTTGCAGAGGCATCCGTCAGCCAATCAAATCGCTTCGCCGGGTTCTTCCCGCTTCTTCCTGCTTGTTGCGAGGCAAGATGACCCGCTTTCCCGCTTTCCAGTATCGTCAGAGCCCGAGTCGCGTCACAGTGCTTAAGTTTGCATACGCGATCTGATTGGATGACGGAGAACCGTCGCTGACGGTGGCGAACGCTCCAACTGAACGGACGGATCCACAATGCATTGCGCGTCCGTCCCCATTCAAAGTCAATGGGCAACGGACAACTGACGGAGGTAGTGGGCTACGCCCCTTATTTGCCCATTTTCCCAATTAGCCCACACAAGATACAAGATGTTTATTGTGATAAATACACAATGGAAACATAGTTTGCACCGGGTAATGAAATTCTTAATTTGCAAGTTCCCTTCACACAAAATATACTTAAATTAAAGTAGATTAATAAACTAAACTACAAAAAAATCTGTACAGAGACAAAATTTTGTTAAACAAAAACAGTTAAATATAATTAAAATTAAGGTGCTGTCTAGCATGTGCAATGTTCGCATACAGCAGAAAGCACTGAAAGACATTGAAATGTAAGATGTTTGATATATACATTAGATATTGAATATTATTATTAGGTAAGTACATAGTGCAAATGTAGTTCACAGTTGAAAATAAATATAGTTCACAGTATTGAATATAGTGCAAATACAGAGTTGTCATCAGTGTTTGATAGTCATTCAGCAGCCTGATGGCCTGTGGATAAAAACTGTTTTTAAGTCTGGTTGTTCTGGCTGTCACGCTCCTGTAGCGTCTGCCAGATGGTAGCAGTGTGAACAGTGTGTGCTGGGGATGTGTAGTGTCCTTGGTGATGTTGTGTGCCCTCTTTGTGACCCTGGTGTTGTAAATGTCCTGAAGTGATGGGAAGGCTGCTCCACAGCTGTATTGTGCAGTTTTAATCACACGTTGGAGAGCCTTCCTTTCCTGTACCGTGCAGTTGCCAAACCACACTGTGATGGAGTTGGTCAGGAGGCTCTCCACTGTACACCTGTAGAAGTGGCTGAGGAGTTTGGTGGACAGTCCAAATTTCCTCAGCTGCTGCTTAGATTTCTTGGCAATGTGCTGGGTGTTGTGTGATCAGGAGAGGTCCTCGCTGACGTAGGTGCCGTGGAATTTAAAGGTTTTCACCCTCTCTACCTAAGTCTCGCCGATGTGTAATGGACTCTGCTGGTCTCTCCTCTTCCTCAGGGTCGATAATCAACTCCTTGGTCTTCTCTGTGTTTAAGGAGATATTATTTGTTTGGCACCAGGACAAACAAATAATCGGAGCCACCTCTTCCCTGTAGTCTGTCTTCACCCCACCAGTGATCAGTCCGATGACTGTTGTGTCATCCGCAAACTTGATGATAGTGGTGTTGTGCTGGGTGGAGGCACAGTCGTAGGTGAAGAGGGTGTACAGCAGAGGACTCAGAACACAGCCCTGGGGGGTCCCTGTGCTCACCGTCCTTGTGCCTGATGTCCGAGTACCAACTCTGACAGTCTGGGGTCTGTCTGTGAGGAAATCCAGAACCCAGCTGCAGAGGGAAGGTGTCAGTCCGAGGATGAGGAGCTTCTCAGCCAGTCTGGTTGGGAGGACCATGTTGAATGCTGAGCTGTAGTCGATAAACAGCATTCGAACATACGTGTCCTTGTTCACCAGATGTTTGAGAGCTGTGTGGATGGCGGTGTTCACTGCGTCGTCAGTGGACCGGTTCTGACGGTACGCAAACTGTCGGGGGTCCAAGGTGTCTGGGATGGTCTTTTTAATGTGCTTAACATGCTTATCCTCTCAAAACACTTCATAGCAATTGAAGTGAGTGCGATGGGACGGTAGTCATTTAAGCAGGTTATGGTGTTTTTCTTAGGGACGGGCACAATGGTGGTGGTCTTGAAGCAAGTGGGCACAGAAGATTGGGAGAGGGACAGATTGTAAATATCTGTTAGCACCTCAGCCTCAGCTGATGGTAGAATCCCTCTGTTGGTGTTGAGGTCATCGAAGCGAGCGTATAACTCATTCAGCTCATCTGGCAGTGTGCTTTGGCTGGTTGTGACCCCCCTGCTCCGCCGCTGGTAGTCTGTAATGTATTGCAGGCCCTGCCACATGCGCCATGAATCCACGGTGGTGTAGTATCCCTCCAGATTCACTTTGTACTATCTCTTGGCTTCTCTGATGGATCTACGTAGGTCAGATCTGGCCTTTTTGTAGCCTTCAGCGTCACCAGAGGCAAGTGCAGTGGAGTGGGTACGCAGCATGGACCGTACATCACAGTTATGTGATTGTAGGGGGACGTGCGACGTCTGGCCTGCAGGGGGAGTATGGGCAGGTTGGGAGAGCACCGGATTGGCTGGGGGGATTGGACCTGAGTGCGGGCAGGTGTCGGCACTCAGGCCAATCAGGGAGTGTTTGTATTTATGTGCCTGCTTTTGTCTTGTAGTGAGGTGGGGAATCCAGGAAGGATTAGGAGGAGAAAGGAGCGGATCGCCACCAGAGATCGCGCCAAACAGACTTTGATTTACGTTTTGTCTTATTGCCCTTGGTTTATACGTTTATGGAAAGCAATAAAAGAACTTCCTTGGGGAAACAGCAAAACCTGTGTCCAGCGCTCAATTGACCCGTTACAGTGGCGCCCAACGTGGGGCGAGCGTACAGAAAATGGACCAGTCCCCATTGGGAAACGTGCTCGGGCACCTAGCCCAGATGGCGGAGAGACAAGGCCAGCTCCACCAGGCGCAGAACGTGGCGCTCACGGACCTGGCACAATCCTTGGCCGCCGATCGGGCCATGCTCCGGGAGCTCCTCGCCTCCGGCGGACGCGGCGAAGGACCCCGGGGGGCGGGACCCGCAACGAACATACACGTCCCGAAGATGGGGGGGCGTTCCAGAGCGGGCACATGAGTCGCCTCCCACCCCCACTCCACAGGCGGGCGCTCAAGCGGCAGGGGAGGGGTGCTGGCGGTGCGGGCGGCCTGGCCACTTCCGGCGTGAGTGCCCTATGATGGAGGTGGGTCAGGTCGTCCGCGTCACCGGTGCCCCGTCTCCTCCCCACGGTCCCGGCGAGGCGTACCGTATCCCGGTGAGGATACAACGGGGTACGCACCAGGCGCTGTTGGACTCGGGCTGCATGCAGACCATGATCCACCAGCGCCTGGTGCGGTCCGAGGCGTTGATAGAGGCATCGAGCGTTTCGGTGAAATGTATACACGGGGATGTTCACACGTATCCCTTGGTCCCTATCGAAATTCGTTACGGGGGGAAAACGCATAGAGTCAAGGCGGCGGTTAGTCCGAGCCTCACGCACCCCCTGATTATAGGGTTAGATTGGGCTGGGTTTCCAGGGGCGGTTAGCGAGACTACGGGGGTGCGGACACGACCGATAGGGACATGTAGGTCATGCGCTGTGTTCTGCGCCGATGCAAGGGCGTCCGACGCTGATCAGGAATCGGGGGAGGAGGCGGGAGGTTCTCAACCCGAGGTCCGAGCGCCGAGCTTCCCACCGGTAGACGATTTCCCCCTCGAGCAGTCTCGGGATGCTACTTTACGCTCAGCCTTCGACCAAGTGATTGCTATTGATGGTTCGAGGGTACAGCCAGACGCAGTGCTGACTTACCCACACTTTGTGGTCATTAGGGATAGGCTTTATCGGGTGGGTCGTGACACCGAGAGTGAGGAGATTTTTACCCAGTTGCTGGTACCCAGGAGCCGCCGGGAAATGATTTTCCAGGCGGCGCATTACAACCCAATGGCGGGCCATTTGGGGGACGAGAAAACACTAAACCGGATAATGGCTTGATTCTATTGGCCGGGGATTCGGGCGGAAGTGCGTAGGTGGTGCGCCTCCTGCCCCGAGTGCCAGCTGGTGAATCCCCCCGCTATTCCCAGGGCTCCCTTGCGGCCCCTTCTTCTGGTGGAGGCCCCATTCGACCGCGTGGGCATGGACATTATCGGGCCATTAGAACGTTCCTCACAAGGGTATCGATTTGTGTTGGTCCTGATCGACTACGCAACCCGATACCCGGAAGCAATTCCATTGCGCAACATCTCTGCGAAGAGTGTTGCGCAGGCGTTGTTTCATGTCATATCGCGGGTGGGAATCCCGAAAGAGATTCTCACTGACCAGGGCACCAATTTCATGTCACGCACGATGAAGGAACTTCAACAACTACGGGTTGTTGAAGGTGAAGGCCATCCGCACGAGCGTCTATCACCCAGCCACTGACGGCTTGTGCGAGAGGTTTAACCGGACGTTAAAGTCCATGATCCGGAAGTTTGTACTGGAGGATGCTCGAAATTGGCATCAATGGCTAGACCCTCTGTTGTTTGCGGTGCGGGAAGTTCCTCAGGCTTCCACGGGGTTTTCCCCATTCGAGTTGCTCTATGGGCGCAGGCCCAGGGGCGTCCTGGACCTCATTAAAGAAACCTGGGAGGAGGGGTCCAGCGACAGTAAAAACGAAATCCAGTACGTCATGGACTTGCGTGCAAAGCTCCACTCACTCGGGGTAATGTCACGTGAGCATTTGCACCAAGCCTAGGAGAATCAGAAACGCCTGTACGACAGAGGGACTAGATTACGCGATCTTGCACCGGGGGATAAGGTCCTCGTTCTGTTGCCCACCTCTAGCACCAAATTACTCGCGAAGTGGCAAGGGCCCTTTGTGGTCACACAGCGGGTTGGGGACGTGGATTACGAGGTGGCGCGCACGGACAGGGGCGAAAACAAGCAGGTCTACCACATCAACCTCCTAAAGAGGTGGAACGATGCGGTCCCTGTCGCGTTTGCGTCGACGTTACCAGAGAAGGAGGAGTTTGGGCCGGACGTCCCTAGCCTAGGCCCCACCCCCCCGGTCGGTCAGGGCGAGGGTCTCGTAGAGAGTCAGGCACGGGACGTTGCCGGTCTACAACTCCGGTTCGCCGACGTATTTTCGCCCCTGCCCGGTCGCACCCCTCTGATTACTCACAACATCGAGACGCAGCCAGGTTTAATGGTGCGGACACGCCCCTACAGGCTGCCCGTCCACAAACAAGATGTGGTACGGCGCGAATTGGCAACCATGTAGGAGTTGGGCGTCGTCGAGGAGTCTCACAGTGACTGGTGCAGTCCCGTCGTGCTGGTGGGGAAGCCGGACGGGTCTGTCCGGTTCTGTGTAGATTACCGTAGGGTGAATGCGGTGTCAAAGTTCGATGCCTACCCAATGCCTCGGATCGACGAGCTAGTGGACCGGCTTGGCATGGCCAAATATTATACGACCCTGGACTGCACAAAGGGCTACTGGCAGATTCCGTTGTCTCCAGCAGCCCGGGAAAAAACAGCCTTCTCCACTCCGCTCGGTCTCTACCAGTTTAAGGTGCTTCCGTTCGGGTTGTTCGGGGCCCCGGCCACGTTTCAGCGGCTGATGGACCGGGTGTTGCGGCCCCACGCCGCGTATGCTGCTGCCTACATCGACGACATCGTTGTCTATAGCGGAACGTGGGAGCAGCATGTGCGGCAGGTGGCGGCCGTCCTTCAGTCGCTGAGACGGGCGGGGCTCACGGCCAACCCGAAGAAGTGCGTGATCGGGCGGAGGGAGATTCAATATCTGGGGTTCCACCTGGGGCGGGGGAAGGTCCGGCCGCAGGTCGGTAAGACGGCGGCGGTCGCGGCCTCCGCTCGGCCCAGGACCAAAAAGGAGGTGAGGCGGTTCCTGGGACTGGCGGGCTACTATCGGCAGTTCGTGCCGAACTTCTCCGACCTGGCCAGCCCCTTGACCGACCTCACCCGTAAGAGAGCCCCAGATACAGTCCAGTGGTCGGAGCCATGTCAGGTGTCGTTTGAGGCTATTAAAACAGCCCTCTGTGGAAAGTCGGTCCTGTGTGCTCCTAACTTTGATCTCCCTTTTTCCCTGCAGACGGACGCGTCGGATAGGGGGTTGGGCGCGGTCCTGACCCAGCAGGTGGAGGGGGTCGACCGCCCGGTGCTGTACCTGAGCCGGAAACTATCAGACCGGGAGGGTCGGTACAGCACGGTGGAGAAGGAGTGCCTCGCCATCCGGTGGGCGGTCGGCGCCCTCCGCTACTACCTGCTGGGACGCGCGTTCACCCTCTACTCCGACCACGCCCCCCTCCAGTGGCTCCACCGCATGAAGGACGTCAACGCGAGGATCACCCGGTGGTACCTCGCGTTGCAGCCCTTTAATTTTCAGGTCGTGCACAGGCCTGGGGCGCAGATGGCCGTGGCGGACTTCCTCTCCCGCTCTGGGGGTGGGGAGTGTGTGGGCGGCCGGATGTGACCCCGGCCTGTGTCGGGCGGTGGGGGTGTGTGGGGGGACGTGCGACGTCTGGCCTGCAGGGGGAGTATGGGCAGGTTGGGAGAGCACCGGATTGGCTGGGGGGATTGGACCTGAGTGCGGGCAGGTGTCGGCACTCAGGCCAATCAGGGAGTGTTTGTATTTATGTGCCTGCTTTTGTCTTGTAGTGAGGTGGGGAATCCAGGAAGGATTAGGTGGAGAAAGGAGCGGATCGCCACCAGAGATCGCGCCAAACAGACTTTGATTTACGTTTTGTCTTATTGCCCTTGGTTTATACGTTTATGGAAAGCAATAAAAGAACTTCCTTGGGGAAACAGCAAAACCTGTGTCCAGCGCTCAATTGACCCGTTACAGTGATGTACAGGGTTAATCCAGGGGTTTTGGTTTGGGTATGTGTGGAGGTGGGGCGGCGTCTGGCCTGCAGGGGGAGCATGGAGCACCGGGTCTGCTGGGGTGATGGGGTCTGATTGCGGACAGGTGTCTGCAATCTGACCCAATCAGGAAGTGTGTATTTATGTGCCTGCTTGTCTTTCAGTCAGGGCTTGAGATAGGGAGGTGGAAGACGCTCTCTGCGAGCCAGAGAGAGCATCGTAAAACCAGGAGATGGACGGATTTGAACAGTGAACCGTTGTCCTTTTGTTCGTGTGTCTTTAAGATTGTGTAACCAAAGTGGAAATAAAGAGGAGTTCGCTCCATTTCCACCAAGAACTGTGTCCTGACTCCGTGAACCCGTTACACTGGAGCCCAATGTGGGGCGGAGTCAAGTATGGATCCATCATCATTGGCCAGTGTCCTCGGACACCTGGCCCAAAGAGCGGAGCGACAGACCCAACTGCAGCAGGCCCAGAACGAGGTCCTGGTGGAGCTGGCCCGCTCCTTGGCCACCGACCGGGAGGCCATGCGGGAGCTACTCGGCTCCGGAGAACGCGGCGGGGAAACCCGACTGCGGCAACATATATACGTCCCCAAGATGGGGGAGGCCGACGACCCAGAGGCCTTCCTGGAGACCTTCCGGGAGGTGGCCGAGGTCTCCGAGTGGCCGCCGCAGGAGTGGGCCCACCGTCTCCTGCCTCTGCTGACGGGAGAGGGCCAGCTCGCGGCCCACAGCCTACCAGCGGCGGCCCAGAAGGACTTTGACACCGTCACCAGGGCTATCCGGGACCGGTTGGGCCTAAACCCGGAGGAACATCGCCGCCGGTTCCGGGCCCTGGCCTTCAACGACGGTGACCGGCCCTTCACCTACGCCCAGCAGCTGCGGGACCAGGCGAGGAGGTGGCTGGACCCGGAACAACACACACCGGAGGACATAGTGGAGCAGGTGGCCCTGGAGAGGTTCGTCGAGGGGCTTCCAACCAGAACATCTACCTGGGTCCGGTACCACCAGCCCGGGAGCCTCTCGGCGGCCGTCAACATCGCGGAGGGCCACCTGGCTCCCCCTCTGTCAGACCGACGACCGGTCCCGAGCCCGCGGACCGGTGCCGCAGCCCTGCAGCGGGACAGGCCCACCCCGGGACCGAGGGCGAGATGGGGGGGGGGTCCCAGTCACGAGCAGGCACATAGTGCACCTTCCCACCCCATCCCGCAGACGGGCACTCAGACGACAGGGGAGGCGTGTTGGCGGTGCGGACGGCCGGGCCACCTTCGGCGGGACTGTCCGTTGATGGAGGTGGGCCAGGTCGTCCGCGTCACCGGTGCCCCGGTTCTTCCCCACGGTCCCGGCGAGGCGTACCGTATCCCGGTGAGGATACAGCGGGGTACGTACCAGGCGCTGTTGGATTCGGGGTGTATGCAGACCATGATCCATCAGCGCCTGGTGCGATCCGAGGCATTGATAGAGGCATCGAGTGTTTCGGTGAGATGTATACACGGGGATGTTCACACGTATCCCTTGGTCCCTATCGAAATTCGTTATGGGGGGAAAACGCATAGAGTCAAGGCGGCGGTTAGTCCGAGCCTCACGCACCCCCTGATTCTAGGGTTAGATTGGGCTGGGTTTCCAGGGGCGGTTAGCGAGACTACGGGGGTGCGGCCACGACAGATAGGGACATGTAGGTCATGCGCTGTGTTCTGCGCCGATGCAAGGGCGTCCGACGCTGATCAGGGATCGGGGGAGGAGGCGGGAGGTTCTCAACCCGAGGTCCGAGTGCCGAGCTTCCCACCGGTGGACGATTTCCCCCTCGAGCAGTCTCGTGACGCTACTTTACGCTCAGCCTTCGACCAAGTGATTGCTATTGATGGTTCGAGGGTACAGCCAGACGCAGGGCTGACTTACCCACACTTTGTGGTCGTTAGGGATAGGCTTTATCGGGTGGGTCGTGACACCGAGAGTGAGGAGATTTTTACCCAGTTGCTGGTACCCAGGAGCCGCCGGGAAATGATTTTCCAGGCGGCGCATTACAACCCAATGGCGGGCCATTTGGGGTACGAGAAAACACTAAACCGGATAATGGCTCGATTCTATTGGCCGGGGATTCGGGCGGAAGTGCGTAGGTGGTGCGCCTCCTGCCCCGAGTGCCAGCTGGTGAATCCCCCCGCCATTCCCAGGGCTCCCTTGCGGCCCCTTCCTCTGGTGGAGGCCCCATTCGACCGCGTGGGCATGGACATTATCGGGCCATTAGAACGTTCCTCACAAGGGTATCGATTTGTGTTGGTCCTGATCGACTACGCAACCCGATACCCGGAAGCAATTCCATTGCGCAACATCTCTGCGAAGAGTGTTGCGCAGGCGTTGTTTCATGTCATATCGCGGGTGGGAATCCCGAAAGAGATTCTCACTGACCAGGGCACCAATTTCATGTCACGCACGATGAAGGAACTTTACGGGTTGTTGAAGGTGAAGGCCATCCGCACGAGCGTCTATCACCCAGCCACTGACGGCTTGTGCGAGAGGTTTAACCGGACGTTAAAGTACATGATCCGGAAGTTTGTACTGGAGGATGCTCGAAATTGGCATCAATGGCTAGACCCTCTGTTGTTTGCGGTGCGGGAAGTTCCTCAGGCTTCCACAGGGTTTTCCCCATTCGAGTTGCTCTATGGGCGCAGGCCCAGGGGCATCCTGGACCTCATTAAAGAAACCTGGGAGGAGGGGTCCAGCGACAGTAAAAACGAAATCCAGTACGTCATGGACTTGCGTGCAAAGCTCCACTCACTCGGGGTAATGTCACGTGAGCATTTGCACCAGGCCCAGGAGAATCAGAAACGCCTGTACGACAGAGGGACTAGATTACGCGATCTTACACCGGGGGATAAGGTCCTCGTTCTGCTGCCCACCTCTAGCACCAAATTACTCGCGAAGTGGCAAGGTCCCTTTGTGGTCACACGGCGAGTCGGGGACGTGGATTACGAGGTAGTGCGGCCAGACCGGGGCGACTCCCGACAGATCTACCACATCAATCTGCTCAAAAGGTGGATTGATGTGGTCCCGGTCGCGTTCGCTACGACACTACCGGAGGGAGAGGAGTTCGGACCGGAAGTCCCTACTCCGGGGCCTGTCCCTCCGGTCGGCCGAGGAGAGGATCTGTCGGGGAGTCAGGCGGCGGACGTGGGCAGTCTGCAGCTCCAGTTCGCCGACGTCTTTTCGCCCCTGCCTGGTCGCACCCCGTTAATAACTCACAACATCGAGACGCAACCCGGGTTAACGGTGCGGACACGTCCCTACAGGCTGCCCGTCCACAAGCAAGACGTGGTACGGCGCGAATTGGCAGCAATGTTAGAGTTGGGCGTCGTCGAGGAGTCCCACAGTGACTGGTGCAGTCCCGTCGTGCTGGTGGGGAAGCCGGACGGGTCTGTCCGGTTCTGTGTCGACTACCGTAGGGTGAATGCGGTGTCAAAGTTCGATGCCTACCCAATGCCTCGGATCGACGAGCTAGTGGACCGGCTTGGCATGGCCAAATATTATACGACCCTGGACTGCACGAAGGGCTACTGGCAGATTCCGTTGTCTCCAGCAGCCCGAGAAAAAACTGCGTTCTCCACTCCGCTCGGTCTTTACCAGTTCAAGGTGCTTCCGTTCGGGTTGTTCGGGGCCCCGGCCACGTTTCAGCGACTGATGGACCGTGTGTTACGGCCTCATGCTGCATATGCTGCCGCCTACATAGATGACATCGTCATCTATGGTGACGAGTTGGGGCAGCATGTGCAGCAGGTGGCGGCCGTCCTTCGGTCGCTGAGACGGGCGGGGCTCACGGCCAACCTGAAGAAGTGTGTGATCGGGCGGAGGGAGATTCAGTATCTGGGGTTCCACCTGGGGCGGGGGAAGGTCCGGCCGCAGGTCGGTAAGACCGCGGCGGTCGCCGCCGCCCCTCGACCCAGGACCAAGAAGGAGGTGAGGCGGTTCCTGGGGCTGGCGGGTTACTATCGGCAGTTCGTGCCGAACTTCTCCGACCTGGCCAGCCCCTTGACCGACCTCACCCGGAAGAGGGGCCCAGATACAGTCCAGTGGTCGGAGCCATGCCAGGTGTCGTTTGAGGCTATTAAAACAGCCCTCTGTGGGGAAGCAGTCCTGTGTGCTCCTAATTTTGCTCTCCCTTTCTCCGTCCAGGCAGACGCGTCGGATAGGGGGTTGGGCGCGGTCCTGACCCAGCAGGTTGAGGGGACCGACCGTCCGGTGCTGTACCTGAGCCGCAAGCTGTCTGACCGCGAGGGTCGGTACAGCACGGTAGAGAAGGAGTGTCTCGCCATCCGGTGGGCGGTCGGTGCCCTTCGCTACTACCTGCTGGGTCGCCAGTTCACCCTCTACTCCGACCACACCCCCCTCTAGTGGCTCCACCGGATGAAGGATGCCAACGCGAGGATCACCCGGTGGTACCTCGCGCTGCAGCCGTTCAATTTCCGGGTGGCCCACAGGCCGGGGGCGCAGATGGTCGTGGCAGACTTCCTCTCCCGTCCCGGGGGGGGGGAGTAGGTTTACGGCCGGATGGGTCCCCGGCCTGTGTCGGGCGGTGGGGGTATGTGGAGGTGGGGCGGCGTCTGGCCTGCAGGGGGAGCATGGAGCACCGGGTCTGCTGGGGTGATGGGGTCTGATTGCGGACAGGTGTCTGCAATCTGACCCAATCAGGAAGTGTGTATTTATGTGCCTGCTTGTCTTTCAGTCAGGGCTTGAGATAGGGAGGTGGAAGACGCTCTCTGCGAGCCAGAGAGAGCATCGTAAAACCAGGAGACGGACGGATTTGAACAGTGAACCGTTGTCCTTTTGTTCGTGTGTCTTTAAGATTGTGTAACCAAAGTGGAAATAAAGAGGAGTTCGCTCCATTTCCACCAAGAACTGTGTCCTGACTCCGTGAACCCGTTACAGTATGTTTTGCAGCACTTGGTGGGGCCAATGTTGTCTATGCATGTGCTGATGTAGCCAGTAACCACTGAAGCATATTCCTATAAGTCCACAGTACAGTCCTCTCGCAAAGCAGAAGTCTTAAAAACATCCCAGTCAGTACTGTTAAAGCAGTCCTGCAGCACAAGATCAGTCTCTTCATTCAGCAACAGTTTTACTTACTGGAGGGGCCTGTTTGAGGAGCTGCCTGTAAGATGGGCAGAGGAACACAGAGATGTGGTCCGACTGTCCGAAGTGGGGCGGGGGGCAGCCTTGTAGGCGCCCTTCACGTTGCTGTAGACGTCTTTGTTCTTCCCCAAAGCCGATGTGCGGTCTTCAGGGTGTACGGAATGGGTCTCAAGCTGGATGGCTGAATCTGGTGTGTTGTCTTTGGTCCAGGTTTCCGTAAAAATCAGAGCACAGCACTCCCTGATCTCACGTTGTGTTGTTGTCTTGGCTCTCAGCTCGTCCATTTTATTTTCGAGGGAGCGGACATTAGCTAGCATTAGACTAGGTACAGAAGTGGGTAGTAACTCGCTACATTTACCACGTTACAAATAGGGTCAGGGTTACTTTTTGGATAAATTGTAATTTTAGGAGTAGTTTTATTGCAACATACTTTTATTTCTACTTGAGAATATATTTGAAGAAAGAACTGTACTTTTACGCCATCCCATTTGGCTACGTGGCGGTCGTATCTTTCTTTTTTTATATATTTTTTTATTGCATGATCTATTTCCTTCACTGAGGGACGTCTTCATCCAACATGTCTATCACGTGACTATTTCAACCAATATAAACCTGACAAAATGATCTTGCCAATCAAATGCAGCCACTTGAGTCACATGACAAGGGTTGTCATGTGGCTAAACAGTGTCGCACACTTTTTTAATGGCTCCTGTCCCGCGCTCATGTTGTGTCCATGGCTGTGCCGTGCTACGTTCACAGAAGCAGAACACGCAGATTTTACCGACTATCTGGGTTAGTTGTAGCCTAGAAATCTAGACGCCCCTAGCGGCAGCAAATTTAATTTGCAGCCAGGGAGGTCTAGCCTTCTGGCGTCGTTGTTCGCTGCTGGAAGCGTGAGGGGCGGTATTGAGCCGAATGATGATAGATCATGAACTTCTTGTGTGCGTATGCTGAGCAATGTGAGTTGTTTTGAGGTCAATTCATTTTGTTATGTAATCTTATAAGGCTTGTTGAAAGATTTATTATTTAACTGAATTGTGGCAATTAATTGTGGAGCTGATTGTTGTACTTTTTCTTGCTTCCTAGAAACCACACACTCCACACAAACAACCTACCTACCTACACACACAAACACACAGCTACTAGAGGAAGTAAGGAATCAGGGAAGGCTGATTCAACGGTGCATGATCAGAAGTAGTCCCCACTAGTTTTGGCGAGATGAGGCCTTATAACACCTTCAAGCCTTCCAGCCAAATGTGTGGAAAAGAGGTTCATTTTTTAAAGCTTCAAATGCACAGTGGGGACACCAACTGGTCAACACAATGCAAGAAAAAAAATACTTTGGTCTGAACACAAAACCAACCCAGTGTGTTGCATAATCCGAATATCAACATAGTGTTCATACAGTGGCTTTTGGTCATGCATATCGAGATGTTTTGTGTATATGAGAATGATCGTGAGTTATTAAAGTTCAAAAGAAGAATCAAACCAACGTCATAGCAAGGGTACCACAACAGCACATCTTGAATAGCCTCATTTTATGGCTTAATTCTATAACACATCGTTTGACTCTTTAGATGTATTAGATCTATGGTTATGACCATAGATCAAATGTAACATTAAATGTTAATTAAATGTAACATTACTGTGTATAGTGCTGTTGAAGTGCTTTTGTAATGAGATTAGTATTTTTGATGAATATGAAAAAATGCTTGTGTGACACAGGGAAAGAGGTACAATGCTTGGTGTAACTGGGGAGGTGGGATTATTTTTTCGTTTTAAACAGTAACTAAGTAACAGTTGCCATGGTTATCGCTGTGTGGTTAATTTGCAGATGCGGTGTTGTCAGCTTACTATATATAACGCGGTTATATGCTATAGACCAGTGGTTCTCAACCTTTTTTGAGCAAACGCCCCCCTGACCTTACCCTGATCCTCTGGCCCCCCCCCCCCCCCCCCCCCCCCCTGATTTTGCGTTGGTCACCAATAGCAATGACTGCCCTCTGAGTCTGTTTTTTTTTACAAAAAATATAAAAATATTCCTGAATATTCATGACATTAAATTAAACTGAGAGAGAGAGAGAGAGAGAGACCATTCCCGCGTCTCCCGCGACTCCCGCCATGCCCCGTGAACGAATGAATGAATGGCCCGGGAACCACGGGCACCGCGGCCCGGGCAACGCGGACTCGACGAAAACAGATCGCACGCAGAGGCCTAATAAGGCCGATATATTTTGTATTCGAAATGCAACAGTCTTTTCGTGGAGACTACGCTCAGAGCAGCTGGAACTGAACAAGAGGAAGGAGGAAAACGGTCTATGAAACAAAATTTGATATTTTTTGGTTACTATAGAGATCATGACAATAGCTGATGTAACGGGAGTCCGGGTGTGTGCAGGACCGAACCGCGCTGTATTATCACTGTTCCACTGCGCATAGACAGTAAAAAGTAGCTGAGACGGTAGAGGGGTTAGAAACCAATAAATGAAAAATGGAATCACGTTCCCAGCGCCCCCCTAGGTTGTGCGAACGCCCCCCAGGGGGCGCCCCCGTTGAGAAACCATGCTATAGACCCTAGTATCTGTGGTATAAAGGCTGGGACGAATTTCAAATTATAAACATGTACACTTTATTTAGAAAGTATAGACTGGCGCGGTGATTATTCTTCAAAACGAGAGCTGGTCAATTGTGAAAAATCAATTAAACAGTACTCTTATGCCGCTTTTCCACTGCATGGTACCAGCTCGACACGACTCGACACGACTCGACTCAGCTCGCATTTTTTGCGTTTCCACCGCGGTACCATGGTATCTGGTACCTGAAGTGGCTGCTTTTTCTAGTACCTACTCGCTCTAGGTTCCAAGCGAGCTGAGCCGATGCTAAAAGGTGACGTCGGCAGACGGCCGGCGACTGATTGGCCAGAGAGTGTGACGAAGTCACGAGAGCGACATGGCAACCATGCTGGTAACATCCATAGCAGCGCGCAGCCAACATGTTCCACTTCTCCAACTTCTTCAACATGCCAGCTAATAATAGTAATGCGATCGATGTCCTCCATTGTTGTTATGTGGGTTCTGTCCATGTGTGGGTTGCGTATGTGTTGTTTGCGTCGCGTACACAAATACGTCACTGCCCTTTCGCGCAGCCGACCCCGCCCACGTCCAGGAGGTACTTTTTGCGGTGGAAAAGCACCCGTGCTGCTACCGTGTCGAGTCGTGTCGTGTCGAGTCGTGTCGAGTCGAGCTACATGTGCGGTGGAAAAGCGGCATTAGAGTGCGCCATATTAAGCGTCTTAGAGTACCATATTAAGCGCTATATAAATTGTATTTATTATTACTCAGACAACGCGGTTATATGTGTGACGACCCCGTCACACATATAACACTCATCGCCGTTGAGCCGGGTTGTGACATATGCGATCGACCCTAGAGTATCTGTGGTATAAAGACTGGGACGAATTTCAAATTATAAATATGTATAATCCATAACGTTAGCTCACTCTCTGGCTCATAGCTCAGCGGACTAGAATACCACCTAGAATCATTGCTTGTTGGCCGGAAACGGAAATGGGGGCTGTCTACGTTTGGTTGTAGTCTTTTTGCTCGGTTCTCCATCTCAACTGAAGGCTAGAACCAAGCGAAAAGACTACAACCAAATGTGAACACCCCCCCTTTCCGTTTCCGGCCAACGAGCAATGAGTCTTCCAACCGAAATCAATGGGATTTACAAAATGCGCTAAATGTGCAATAAAACATGATAGAAACTGTATTTCCCTACGATAATGGATTCAACCACTCTATTTCATCCTAGACGAACCAGACGGGGGCTCAATTTTCAAAATACAGGAAAAAAATAATAGCTCACAACAACATACTGAAAAAAAGGACTATGAACTAGTTCATTTTTGGAACTGTGAACTTAGATAAAAAAATAATAATATGAACGTTCAACCAAACTAGTTCAGTTTGAAATTTGTGAACTGAACTTTGAACTAGTTCAAGTAGAAAGTGAACTTGCCCAACACTTTTCACAGGGCACTGAAGAAGCCGGTGTACATAAAAATCTTTGACTAAGCACAAACAAGTTTGGGTAAAGTGTTGTGTGTTTTCCAAAATGTCAGTGGATTTTAAGTTCTTTGTATGCAAGCTTCAGTCATTTATCTTTGGACTTCCACTATGGCATCAGCGGTTGAGATGTGGGTCTGCCTGTTATGCTACACAGTGGTATCTAAATGGCGACAGAGATTACCTGAGAAAAAAAATAGAAGACGGTTATTAAATGTGAAAAGGAAATGCCATCATAGATTGCCGCACTGAACATACCAGTAGAGGTGGTAGGTCCTTCATCTTCACCAGCTGTTGGTAGCTGCGTTGATAGAGGACTAGGTGGTGTTTGGGTGGAAACAATGAACATGTATTCAGCAGTCAGTCTTTGCACTGCCTCATCGGCCTTGGCTGGGCTGAGAAGCTCAAGTGCTTTGAACCTTGGGTCCAGCAGAGTTGGCAACCTAAGTATGCTCATACTTTCAAATTAATTCAGTTTCTGCCTCATCTGGCGATTTAAATGTTCTGCAAGCTGCTTGGCTATGGTAGTTTGCTCTTGTGGAATCTGTTAAATAGCGAAGTCCAAAATCTTCATCTGTGGAATGACCTTGGAAGCGGACACCTTCTTTTCTACGGATGACTATTGTAGCCTCATTAAATGGGGATATTACACCAAGGCACGCAACAACATATTCTGTTGAGTTTAAAATGTTACCTCAGTCTGGATGGAAGCCATGGCTGCACTAACTGCTTCTCGTTCTCCATGCATCCTCTCCAACATGTGGAATGTACTGTTCCACCGTGTGTCCACCTACTTCAAGTCTTTCCTTTACACAGATCAATAAGAATATCAGTGAGACAAAACTATAGTCAGAGTCTGTCACATAATAATACATGTATGTATATGTGTATGAGATGCTCGTACAATATGACATACCTTAGCAGCGGTGCTGCATCTGAAGAGATACACCACTTTCCTTGCTCTGTTGCGCAGTTCTGGAAGTCCAGGTGTCTGGTCAAGAGCTTTTTTTACCATCAGGTTGAAGGTGTGGGCAATGCAGACGTCATGTCAAAGGTTGAGCTCCCTTGCCTGCGGAGAGCATGTTGGATGCCGCATCTGTTACTAGGCATGTTACTTTCTGCGTGACCCCCTATTCCTCCATAATACTTGCTTTGGCAGCTGGCAAGTTTGTAGCAGTATGGGACTGTGGAAAATGGTGTACCCCTAGATCTATTGTGTGTAGTTCATTGCTATCATTGAGGAAATGACAAGTGACGGCCAAATATGCGTCCATGTTGAGAGACATCCACATACCAACTGCAGTAGCCTTCAGGACACAAGCTTTGGCATACTTTTCAGCAACCATAGCCTTTAAAGCCTGAGGAAATAAGAAAACTTATAGAATAAAAGTTTAGACATTTTGTTCACAAACTGCAAATTTTAATTATTCCATATACCTGTCTGGTTGGAGAACATAGGTAGGGCGAAGTTTATTAACCAAACCCCTGAAGCCCTCATCCTTGACCAAGGAGAATGGCGGGCTATCCTTAACCTCCATGTTCACCAAGGCTTCATCCATTTTTTTCCTGGAAACTAAAGCAAAGGGGATAAAAACAACTGAATGAGATCACATTCAACAGTTATGTGCCATACATAATAGACACATAGCAAAACACACCTTGGCAAGTGACAGCAGGTCCAGAATCTTCTCTCTCATGCAGAGCAGGGTAATGCCTCAGCATGGATGAGGTTGTGTTGTCGCATCTAAGTTCCTTGGCAAACACCAAGCATTTCATCTTGGAAAGACAAAACCCTTTCTATAAAAATAAACTGATAAATTATAGCTTAGCAAGAAAATAATAGCCATACTTAGGAAGGCTTGATGTACTCGACACACACTTCGGAGCCTCGGTATCAAGCGCAACATCACTAGTCCCGAATCTTCACGGTCATCCGGCTCATGATCAGCCTACCCTAATAACCCTTGCCATCAGGTAGCTGCATCTTCCTTCCAGTCACCTGCCCAGCCCTGGCTCTCCTTTTATCCTCTGGCCCATAGTCCGGCCCCTGCCATATCTCTAAGAAATGAAATCTCATAATAACCCTCAACCCCCTGCCCATCCCAAGATTTCCTCACATCCTCCTGCCCAGAGCCATCTCTCAAGTCTCAGACTCCCATAACCCTGTGCTTTCTACCCATATTCTGCCATCTCAGCCCTTGTCTGGCCCATTGTCCAAGACTGCCCAGCTAGCGTACCAGCCTCCGAATGTGCAACCACCTGACATATGCTGCTCATTCAGGCCCTCTAGCTCCCTGAGAATGGCCCTATCCAAATTGATAGCCCCGGGTGATTCGGAGCAGTTAAAATAGTACATTTTATTGGTTAATTAAAAGCTAGACATGCCAGTCATCAGAGTAGGTGATGGTACAGCCCTAGATCAGTTAGCCTTTAGAATTCTATTGCAACTCCAGCTCACATCATGTTAGCAAATGTGACGGATTCCTCCAGCTCACCGATGAGCAGAGAGCAAGCTGGATCAAAGAGCAGAAACGCTGCTGGTGATGTGCATGTACCACTTTGCATCCCAATGTGACCTGAGGGGACGTTGCAACCAATGCAACGGGAAACCTATGCAGCATCAATCAGAAGAAAGTGTAGAATGTGTAGAATGGATGCCGGCCCCGAGACACCAATGCCATACTGGATGATGGGTCTCAATGGACCATCCTCCTGCATCCTGCATCCCAGAAGCTCCAATTAGCAGGTTAGCCTCAAAGCCTGAAGTTGAGAACTTTGAGACAGGATGTCCAAACTCTTAATGGGGCTGCCGTGTCCTTCACTCTAATTCCTAAGGGCCATCCAAGGAAATCCTATGCAATTAGCAATGCTTTCATTGGAGACTAGCTTTCCCAGTCTGAGCATTCTCATCCTGTAAGATCACTTCAGCGGCACTATGCCCAACTTAGACATCTCCTTAAAAAGCCTGACCAAGTAAGCCCACTGCTCCCCATAGGAGCATACTACACCCACCTCATCACCCCGTTACAGCCTGTGAAGTTAGGTCCCCCTGCAGTGATCCAAACCCTGCTTGGCTGGACACTGCAGGGCCCTGCGAGGGATATTGCTAGCTCCCCGGGTGTCACTATATCTCCCACCTGATGACATCCATCACAATGTGCAGAAACTATGGCAGCTGGACGTGTTGCCTCCGAGAAGCATCAGAGAGGTGGTGCGCTCTAAACACGATCAGCAGACAATCCAGTAACTGGAGACACAAACCATCAGGGACCTGTTAATGGAGTCCTACGGTATACCAATCCTCTTCTCAGAGCACACCCCTGGCTCCCCCTCAAGGCCCAGAAGGAGCCGGCTATGTCCCGTCTTTGCAGCTGTGAAAGGAGACTCCCAAAACCTGCAACAGGCAGAGACCTATAACGAGATCCAGAAATGTATTACTGCCGGGTATGTCAAGAAATTGTCTTCATCTGAAATAGCAGATTCCACTGAGTCTTGGTGCATACCTCACCACATTGTGGTGAGCCTTTGTCGATCCCTTTTGTCTTCGAATATTTGTCTTTCTCGAAAAACCAAAGAAAAATTACAATATTAACATACCTCACCACATTGTGGTGAGGTATGTAAAGGTTGCATTGTGTTTGATTGCTCCTTTTCAAACCAGAATCAATGCCTGAATTTTCAGCTGCGTTTCATTACATTTTAAGCTATGCGGCTTTACAAAAACATTTTTTCAACCTCACTTTGCATTACAGCACTCATTGCATTTTCTGCCAGAAATATATTTTAACTGTGAAATTCGGTTGTTTCTGTGAAATATAGAATATGTATGAGATGTTTCAAGTTTGATAATAATAATATGCTAATAAGGTTTTTTAATGACTTTGAAAAGGCATGCTGTTTTATTGTTTAATAAAACAAAACTTGAATTGTAACAATGGAGTTGTATTCATATTTTTAAGTATTAATAACTGAAATCAATTCATCTTGTACAATTTAAGGCAGGGGTCTCAAACTCAATTTACCTGGGGGCCGCTGGAGGCAGATTCTGTGTGAGGCTGGGCCGCATCAAGTTTTCCACAAAAAAGTACAAATATCCAGTCTTCACTGCACTGTGTGTGTGTGTGTGTGTGTGTGTGTGTGTGTGTGTGTGTGTGTGTGTGTGTGTGTGTGTGTGTGTGTGTGTGTGTGTGTGTGTGTGTGTGTGTGTGTGTGTGTGTGTGTGTGTGTGTGCAACACAGTCTCACTCCGAGAACGTCAAATACCGACTGTTGGCAAAGGCCCTTTAGCGTCGGTGACTGACGGGAAAGGTACCCTTTTTATTCGCTCGGTGACGGTAAAGGTACCCTTCGGCGTCTTCTTCATACGGAATGGGGGGTGCCTCACTACGTCTCTAATAGACGCTGTGAGCATCTTTCCTATTGGATCGTTTTTAGGATATTCTTCTGTGAAAATGGCGGACATACTTTTTATCCTGGGTGGAAAATATGATATTTTAGCATAGTTAAACCATTAAAAGTGTTTATGTAAACATTTTTAGCGAGAAATGTGCATTTTACTTTCATAATCGTCGTTCGGCGAATGTGAAGGATGTTTGGTTTGATAGATATGACGAAGAATATTTCATCGGGCGATAATGGCCGGCGTACAGGCATCCCGGGCTCACGAAAATAGGTGACATTGTCACGTTATTTAATCTATTGAAACGTGATCAGGTACACGTATTTCTAAATGTTCGTGTCAAAAAGCACAATTTTCAAACTCATGCATATCAATTGGAAGTATTTGTCGTGATTTGTCACTAAGCACGACTTCCATCTAAGGTTCTGTCCGGGAGCTTTCTCCCTATTGTCCCTTAAGGAGCTCCGTACAGAACATTTATTGTTAAAAATTGTCTGTGATAACTAAGAATATGACAGCTTTTCCAGTCTCACCAATATGCGCACAGATCGCACGGTTTGACACTTTCAAGATGCGTGCAGTAGCCTACATACGCCCAATGACCATTTCGTGTGCATACGATACGCAAAACCCAGCATTAACTACTGTGGAGGGCGGATACGTCCATTTCGCGTGCATATGTGCATATGATACGAAAAACCCAGCATTAACTGAATGGGAGATGCAATATTTTAGGACATATTCACCATTTAACGTGTTTCTAATGACATTTCTAGCGAGAAATGTCATAATCCTCAGTCAGTGAATGTGTATGATCTTTATTAATCTTTATTATCTGAATGGGAAATGCAGCTCACGTGTTTCCTGCTTTTGTGTTATTAAACCGTTACTTTATGTAACTTTTAATGATATCATCTTGTTAGAAACACGTACGTTTTCGTGAACACTGGATTACGTCGCATTTCAACATAAAATAGCGTGTTATACACACACACACACACACACACACACACACACACACACACACACACACACACACACACACACACACACACACACACACACACACACTGCATTTCGCTGCCAAATAAATAAATACTAAGGCAGAATAAAGAATAAATTAATTCATTATCATTCAACTTCAACATGCGTTATTACAGTATAGTGGTGGAGGGATGACGTGTGTTGGCCAACCCGGAAGTGAGCGTCGCCCTGGGTTCCCTTGACAAAAAGCCAACGGGTTTTTCCATTTGATTTTGGATTATTGCAGAAAAATTAGCATCTTTGAAGCACCTCCTCAAAAACTGAAAATAAATAAAAATAACTGTGCTCCAAAGAAAGAAATGTAAACCAATGCATTCCGAATGGGAGTGTTTCTCCGATTTTTCCATGCTACACAGAACGAAATGTAAACCCATGCAAATAAAGACTTCATGGTCATAATCATTTAAATATCATTAATCTCCTGAGGGTGGTATTCTATTTTTTTCAACGGGGCTGAATCCAGTCACTTGACCGTCATGGTTGCTATGGTGGTTGCTATCCACCAGCCCCTCTAATCCTTACATGGCTCTAAAAACCACGCGGCAAATGAGCTGCCGTAAATTGTGTTGTTTTTGTCGTAAACTAGTGTCCGATGGTTAAAAAATAGACGGATATTCCAAGGTATCCTTAAAAGGCAGCTTGGATGTTTTTATTTTCTGCAGTTTAGACTTCTTCTATAACCTATTTTTGAAAGCAAAACACCAAGCTCATTGATTTAACGAGGCAGGGTTATTTGAAACAATTTATTAAATAAATATTTATGAGAGGTCATTCCTTCTCCTGAGTTTTCTTCCTATTTATGTCTAGTGTACAACCCTACTGTCCACAAGCATCACCCCCCCCTCCCCATATGGATTTGGAGAATTGTTGCCACGTCCCAGTGGTGGAGGTATCATATATATGAAAGAGGGCATTCAATTATACTACAATGATCAATTAGGAGGCCGAAGCCCTAAAGGAAGTGATGCAATAGGTGACTGGGTCGACGACATTTAAGTAAGCTTTACTTTGAGGTCTCTTATATATCAAAGGGGGTCTCATAGGACGCATACGCTTCAACCTGTGGCTCCGGCCCTACAGGAAATGACTCAGCAAGTGCTCCATCTCGTTGCACCTGCACCCAGCGGCTCGCTTGCAAGATTTTGGCCTGAAGTTATTCCCAGACCTACACCGTAGCCATCCAACCTGCATATCTGAGAATCAGGCCTCTCTTTAATAATGACAAAATGTATGAGAGAAATACACATTAACTTTTGACTCATAAGCGGCGTGGTGCCGGCTCCTTTTGACCTTTTGACCCCAGACTTCTGGGGGAATAGCTGAATCAATTCATTAGTCAATCAAAAGCATGTAAATATCTTTCCGGTGGCGTAAGAGGGAGAACAAGGTGTCCTTCAACATCTACGCTTCCAGGCGATTGCAACGGTGCCACACATGAGCATATTCGAACATGTTTAATGGTAGTAATTAGCTGTCGAAATTGGAGGCCTTAATCAATAATGAGCAGCTATTGATTTGCTTCCCGATAGAAATTTGTGACAAATGACATGTTATTTAGCCTCTACACGTTGAGTTGAGTCCAATGACACCAAGCATGACACTCTAGAAAATGGTAACATGTATTTTACATGGTACACCTAGGTCTAGGACATGATCTCGGTGTAGCAAGAGGGCAAGCTTGATCTCATTGGACTCAAGCTTAACGTGTAGATGCTAAATAACATGTAATTTGTCAAAAATCTCCATCGGGAAGCAAATCTATAGCTGGTCATTATTGATAAAGGCCTCCAAAATCGACAGCTAATTACTACCCCGAAACATATTCAAATATGATCATGTGTGGCACTGTTGCAATCGCCTCGAAACGTAGATGTCAAAGGACACCTTGTTTGCCCCGTTACGTAACCGGGAAGATATTTTCATACTTCTAATGAATTGATTCATATTTTAAGGTTCTCGGAGTGAGACTTTAAGTGGCTGCAGCAGAAGTGTTGAGACGAAAGATGATATCAAGACATTTATAGAATATTCCCATTCACATTATGATTCTTCGTCATAACATCCGACCAAACATCCTTTACAGTCACCAAGCGAGGATTATGAAAGTCCAGGCCCCCCCTTCCGGCACACAAGTTTAGGGCAGGAAGGGCCCCCCATTCCGGCCCTAAAGGAAGTGATGCAATAGGTGACTGGGTCGACAACATTTAAGTATGCTTTACTTTGAGGTCTCTTATATATATCAAAGGGGGTCTCAAAGGACGCATACGCTTCAACCTGTGGCTCCAGCCCTACAGGAAATGCACCCAGCGGCTCGCTTGCAAGATTTTGGCCTGAAGTTCTTCCCAGACCTACACCCTAGCCATCCAACACGCATATCTTAGAATCAGGCTTCTCTTTAATAATGACAAAAAGCTATTAGAGAAATACACATTCACTTTTTGTTATCTCATAAGCGGCGTGGTGCCGGCTCCTTTTGACCTTTTGACCCCAGACTTCAAAAACGTGGGCACAGGCCAGCTGTGACTACATACATTAAGCCACAAATGTACACCTCCATCCCACAAAAAATGGGGACTAGAAACTAACCTCTGTCTTATGTACATTTACCGTACTGTGGGAGGTCATGCCCCTTTTCCGGCCTTTTCGAGATAGCTAGGGATGCTAAAATGTTTACACACATTTCCCGGGGCCCCGAGAACGACATATCCGAGATTTGGAGTTCTAGCCCTTAGGGAAAAAAAGTTTTCCCAAATGGACTGTCATTTGGACAAAGCCCCTCAGAAGTGTTACCTGCAAGACCTAATGGTTCAGAATGTGGTGGAAAAACAGTTTTTGAGATAGGAAGGTCCTACCGCCCTGAAATTTGAATACCTTATTCTAAGGCCTAACTGGGACCCCCGCACCGAAACTTGGCCCGGTCGGACCCCGAGGGCCGGAATGGGGGGCCCTTCCTGCCCTAAACTTGTGTGCCGGAAGGGGGGGCCTGGACTTTCATAATCCTCGCTTGGTGACTGTAAAGGATGTTTGGTCGGATGTTATGACGAAGAATCATAATGTGAATGGGAATATTCTATAAATGTCTTGATATCATCTTTCGTCTCAACACTTCTGCTGCAGCCACTTAAAGTCTCACTCCGAGAACCTTAAAATATGAATCAATTCATTAGAAGTATGAAAATATCTTCCCGGTTACGTAACGGGGCAAACAAGGTGTCCTTTGACATCTACGTTTCGAGGCGATTGCAACAGTGCCACACATGATCATATTTGAATATGTTTCGGGGTAGTAATTAGCTGTCGATTTTGGAGGCCTTTATCAATAATGACCAGCTATAGATTTGCTTCCCGATGGAGATTTTTGACAAATTACATGTTATTTAGCATCTACACGTTAAGCTGAGTCCAATGAGATCAAGCTTGCCCTCTTGCTACACCGAGATCATGTCCTAGACCTAGGTGTACCATGTAAAATACATGTTACCATTTTCTAGAGTGTCATGCTTGGTGTCATTGGACTCAACTCAACGTGTAGAGGCTAAATAACATGTCATTTGTCACAAATTTCTATCGGGAAGCAAATCAATAGCTGCTCATTATTGATTAAGGCCTCCAATTTCGACAGCTAATTACTACCATTAAACATGTTCGAATATGCTCATGTGTGGCACCGTTGCAATCGCCTGGAAGCGTAGATGTTGAAGGACACCTTGTTCTCCCTCTTACGCCACCGGAAAGATATTTACATGCTTTTGATTGACTAATGAATTGATTCAGCTATTCCCCCAGAAGTCTGGGGTCAAAAGGTCAAAAGGAGCCGGCACCACGCCGCTTATGAGTCAAAAGTTAATGTGTATTTCTCTCATACATTTTGTCATTATTAAAGAGAGGCCTGATTCTCAGATATGCAGGTTGGATGGCTACGGTGTAGGTCTGGGAATAACTTCAGGCCAAAATCTTGCAAGCGAGCCGCTGGGTGCAGGTGCAACGAGATGGAGCACTTGCTGAGTCATTTCCTGTAGGGCCGGAGCCACAGGTTGAAGCGTATGCGTCCTATGAGACCCCCTTTGATATATAAGAGACCTCAAAGTAAAGCTTACTTAAATGTCGTCGACCCAGTCACCTATTGCATCACTTCCTTTAGGGCTTCGGCCTCCTAATTGATCATTGTAGTATAATTGAATGCCCTCTTTCATATATATGATACCTCCACCACTGGGACGTGGCAACAATTCTCCAAATCCATATGGGGAGGGGGGGGTGATGCTTGTGGACAGTAGGGTTGTACACTAGACATAAATAGGAAGAAAACTCAGGAGAAGGAATGACCTCTCATAAATATTTATTTAATAAATTGTTTCAAATAACCCTGCCTCGTTAAATCAATGAGCTTGGTGTTTTGCTTTCAAAAATAGGTTATAGAAGAAGTCTAAACTGCAGAAAATAAAAACATCCAAGCTGCCTTTTAAGGATACCTTGGAATATCCGTCTATTTTTTAACCATCGGACACTAGTTTACGACAAAAACAACACAATTTACGGCAGCTCATTTGCCGCGTGGTTTTTAGAGCCATGTAAGGATTAGAGGGGCTGGTGGATAGCAACCACCATAGCAACCATGACGGTCAAGTGACTGGATTCAGCCCCGTTGAAAAAAATAGAATACCACCCTCAGGAGATTAATGATATTTAAATGATTATGACCATGAAGTCTTTATTTGCATGGGTTTACATTTCGTTCTGTGTAGCATGGAAAAATCGGAGAAACACTCCCATTCGGAATGCATTGGTTTACATTTCTTTCTTTGGAGCACAGTTATTTTTATTTATTTTCAGTTTTTGAGGAGGTGCTTCAAAGATGCTAATTTTTCTGCAATAATCCAAAATCAAATGGAAAAACCCGTTGGCTTTTTGTCAAGGGAACCCAGGGCGACGCTCACTTCCGGGTTGGCCAACACACGTCATCCCTCCACCACTATACTGTAATAACGCATGTTGAAGTTGAATGATAATGAATTAATTTATTCTTTATTCTGCCTTAGTATTTATTTATTTGGCAGCGAAATGCAGTGTGTGTGTGTGTGTGTGTGTGTGTGTGTGTGTGTGTGTGTGTGTGTGTGTGTGTGTGTGTGTGTGTGTGTGTGTGTATAACACGCTATTTTATGTTGAAATGCGACGTAATCCAGTGTTCACGAAAACGTACGTGTTTCTAACAAGATGATATCATTAAAAGTTACATAAAGTAACGGTTTAATAACACAAAAGCAGGAAACACGTGAGCTGCATTTCCCATTCAGATAATAAAGATTAATAAAGATCATACACATTCACTGACTGAGGATTATGACATTTCTCGCTAGAAATGTCATTAGAAACACGTTAAATGGTGAATATGTCCTAAAATATTGCATCTCCCATTCAGTTAATGCTGGGTTTTTCGTATCATATGCACATATGCACGCGAAATGGACGTATCCGCCCTCCACAGTAGTTAATGCTGGGTTTTGCGTATCGTATGCACACGAAATGGTCATTGGGCGTATGTAGGCTACTGCACGCATCTTGAAAGTGTCAAACCGTGCGATCTGTGCGCATATTGGTGAGACTGGAAAAGCTGTCATATTCTTAGTTATCACAGACAATTTTTAACAATAAATGTTCTGTACGGAGCTCCTTAAGGGACAATAGGGAGAAAGCTCCCGGACAGAACCTTAGATGGAAGTCGTGCTTAGTGACAAATCACGACAAATACTTCCAATTGATATGCATGAGTTTGAAAATTGTGCTTTTTGACACGAACATTTAGAAATACGTGTACCTGATCACGTTTCAATAGATTAAATAACGTGACAATGTCACCTATTTTCGTGAGCCCGGGATGCCTGTACGCCGGCCATTATCGCCCGATGAAATATTCTTCGTCATATCTATCAAACCAAACATCCTTCACATTCGCCGAACGACGATTATGAAAGTAAAATGCACATTTCTCGCTAAAAATGTTTACATAAACACTTTTAATGGTTTAACTATGCTAAAATATCATATTTTCCACCCAGGATAAAAAGTATGTCCGCCATTTTCACAGAAGAATATCCTAAAAACTATCCAATAGGAAAGATGCTCACAGCGTCTATTAGAGACGTAGTGAGGCACCCCCCATTCCGTATGCAGAAGACGCCGAAGGGTACCTTTACCGTCACCGAGCGAATAAAAAGGGTACCTTTCCCGTCAGTCACCGACGCTAAAGGGCCTTTGCCAACAGTCGGTATTTGACGTTCTCGGAGTGAGACTGTGTTGGTGTGTGTGTGTGTGTGTGTGTGTGTGTGTGTGTGTGTGTCAAGCCCGACCCGGCCCGTGCACGTTCTGTACGAGCCCGGCCCGGCCCGACACATTAACTGTAATTATGAGCCCGAGCCCGATTTCAACCCGAATTTTTTTTTAATACATGTGTAACTTATGATATATAAATTTCGATTAATGTGTCGGCCTCAACTTGACACAAAACACTCTTTCACACGTCGATATTTCCTCTCCCACTGGACACACAGGAACACACACACACACACACACACACACACCCACCCACACACACACACACACACACACACACACACACACACACACCCACACACACACACACACCCCTACTGACGTATCCAGGCCCATGCAGTTATAAAATGCAATCAATCATGTCAGAACATAGATATTTTCTATAAATAGCCTACCAACGTTTGCAGTGAAAAAAAACTGACGCACATTTCATGCTCAGGGATATGAAGCTCCACAACTTCAGGAACTCGGTTGCTAAGCGGTTAGTTTCAGATGCTTCAGTAAGATTGAAATACATCAGAGGAGTCACACAGGAGAGAACCCGGTCAGGTGCATGGTGTTTGGAAAGAGATACACACAGAAAGGGCGTATCTCCAGCGCACACAGACTTGGGAGAAGCCATACCGTTGGCCTAGCACATTTCACCTCCGTCTTATGCAAGGTTTTTGTGCGCAGCAAGCTTTATAAATGAGGCCAACGGGCAAGCGCAGCGACTCGGCAAAAAAAAAGTCGCTGCGCTAAAAAATTTCAACGTGCGGGCCGCACTAACACTTAACATTGATATCAAGTAGGGGGCCACAAAATATCGTCCCGCGGGCCGCGAGTTTGAGACCCCTGATTTAAGGTGACTAGTTGTTCTAATTCTGTTAAAGGAACACTCCACCCATTTGCAATAAGCTTTCCATTGTTAGAAACCCAGTCATACTTTTTAATGGTCTTGCTTTGCTAATGTTCTTCTCTTTCTTTCTTAGACAGTATCCACTTCCTGTGTTGTCGAGGCCATCAGAGCTAATAACCCAGCACAAGATGGGCAGTACCGTGGCTACCAGGAGAGAGTAGATGCTCAAGATGAGCTGTGTCTATTTTGACTCTAGCAAACACACACTACCCGTTTTATTTTTGTAAATAGTTCATAATTTTTCATGAATAAAACTTCAAATTCTTGTTGCTTGTTGGTTGTTGTTGAACCCAAGTGCTGTTATACTAAAGTAGGCCTACTGTATAAGACAAACACTTATTTCAACTGGGGAGAAAAGGTTGAGTACAAATGCTTGATATGCTGAGTAATGTACAGTAATATACAAATAATGCGTTTGAAAAAACGATTGTAGAAGTCTAAACTAGTCAACGTATCATATCATGGGGATAAGTTTACACAAAGTTTGCTCACGCTAACACTCGCGCTAGAACCATGGGTCCTTCAAACGGAAGGACCCCCCTCCAAACGGAAACAGGCGGGCGGGGCAGCGAGCGCAATTCACTGTGGTAGTTGGAGGATTTCTTACTTTTGTGCCAGAGAGACACTTTCTGCCTTTTCTCAGGCTAGGATGAACCGATTTCAATTTTTTTTGCACATTTAATAATACATATGATTATTTACTTCATCAACCTTCAAATCTCCACCGGTGAAGTATCCCTTTAAGCATGTTTCCATCAGTGTTTGAGCGTAGCACAATTTAATATTTTGAGTTCCGCCAGGTTATAGCTCCTAAGTTGTGCACAATTAAATGTATTGAGTTAAGGATGAGTTAGTGGAATTTAATTTGAATAAGCATCATTGAATCAATTAAATTTAGTATGTTCAAATAAAAAATAAGAAAACCTATATTTAAGTTCAGGGAAAATATCAACTTATAAAAAAATAACTTTAATTGAATTAAGATAACTGAAAATAATTTGTTTATTCTATATTTTACTCAGCCAAAAATACAATTATTACCAATACTTAATTCTTAGGTAATCAGTTCCAAAAACATTTAGAGTTAGGCTAACTAAAGTTGTTCGGATTTACGGTGCACTGATGTCTGTTTCCAACAACCTCACCCAGGGCAGCATATAAACTAGTACAGACATGCAAACGGCGCGCTTTTTGGCGCGAGTCGCTTTTCTATCATAAATTTTGGGGACCTGTGTGGTTCGTGCAGATCCGAAGAGTTTTTTTTTGGGGGGGGGGGGGGGGGGGTGCGTCGATCGGTGTGCGCGTACAGGTGTCAATATTCCGTAATCTGACTGACTGAGACCCCCGTGCCTTCGAAGTAAAGAAAAGTGATTCCGGAAATGATTTTGTTATGGGACCAATCACAGCCCTTGCCGTCGCGTCGAAATATTGGACGCGACGGCAGAGCTTAGATCGGGCTCAGAAAATCAAGCCCGACCCCCACCCTCTGCACGTTCTGTCCTGACACATTAACTGTAATTATGAGCCCTAGCCATAGCCGCGGGAACGTATTCTCAGCAGGGGGTGCTGGAAAAAAAAAAACTCAGCCTGCACTAGACTCGCAACTCGCTACATTGATAAAAAAGATATAGGCCTATAGCAGCGCAGCTCAATTACACCAGTGCATGCGCACACAGAAAAATCGATCGTTGTGTTCACACCATGGTTCACATCCAGCTGCTCACAGAACAAGTTAAGCGCACCACCGCTCCCATCACACTTTTTCATGTAACTTTTTTTCAGCACTAAAATGAGCATTAAATAAATGCTGCGTCTCAAAATGCCTTGGACAGCAGCGACGATGACCCGCTTTGCCACGGGCCGAAACAGTGCGGAGCGACCACAGCCAGAGCGAACACAGCGGGGCAGAGGAGTGTCAGGAATAGTCTTTGGTGTACACATCAGTACGGCCTATTTGCACTAGCCTACTGTTTAGTGGCAATGCAGTGTTTTATTCTATGCCTTTTTATTTTCGTATATTATTTCAATGAATACAATTTATTTATTTATAAAAACAAGATCCGGTCTTCAAATCTTTTTTCCAAATATAGGTCGTCTTACAATGGGGTTTGTGTTTATATTCGGACCAATACGGTACAGCGGGCGCTCACATGACGTTAAGCATTTCCTGGTGCATAATGTGACGCTTCAGAACCTAAAATCCCGTTTCTCCCCGTTGACACGACAACACATAACCGGCGTTTTCAGAAATCTCCACTTTGGCCAGAGTTTTTAGAAATAATCGTTTTCTGTGATAAGACAGGGCCTCAGACAGGGGGTGCTGCAGCACCCCCAGCACCCCTACTTCCCGCGGTACTGGCCCTAGCCCGATTTCAACCCGACATTTATTTTAACACATATGTAACTTTGTACACATTTGTTACTAGGCCTACACAGCTAAATACATATGTAAGGGATAATGTATAGAACGCCGGTCATTATCGGGAAAATAAGCCCCGACAGGGCGAACAGTAGGCCTACACCGACGCGCAGCGAAGGCGTCTTGCTTCGCCCTGAAGGGGCTTATTTTCGAAAATGACCGGCGACGTTCTATACATGATCCCACTTATTACACGGCTACTTGCCAAAACTAAAGAAATAACTTTACATGGTGCGCCTTTTTACAATTTATTCGTTACCAGCATTCATTCATCATTTTTTCACAATGTCTTGTTTTTAAAAGATTTATGATGACTTTATGCTCTGTAAGGTGACCTTGGGTGGCTTGAAAGGCGCCTCTAAATTAAATGTATTATTATTATTATTATTCGTAGTGTTGATCAGCAGAGCAATAATAAATTGTCCGCAAAGACGGTGACGTCGCTTAGCAACAGAAGACACTGGGGTTAACAAGTCACCGGACTAGCTACCAAAGTGAACGGAGTGTTCCACGGCATTGAGAAGACCTGTGTAATAAAGGCCTATAATATTTCTGTTTATGGCATAGATTTCTCCTCAGATTAGGCCAATAAACCAATGATAAAAATAAAAATGCTCGATCAAAGGCCCGGCCCGACCAGGCCCGAGGATAGTGGTGGGAAATATCGGAGAAGGATGCACTTATTGTGCAGCAGGACGCAGGGTGCTTGTGCAGTTGGAAGTGGTCATGGCTAAAATTAGAAGCCACGACTGAGGTGAATACAGTGAAGCATAACTTTCCACTGTCTGACTTTTTCAAAAAATTTTAGAAAAGAGGATGTGCTAAATGCACACACTGCATTAAAGAAATTAATTATGCCAGCAGGGGTGTACATGCCCTGTATGCACACTGTAAGGCAGACATTCATCGGAGGAAAGTGACAAGAACAATAACTACACAAAGTGTTGCACAGCTTCTCCGAAACCCTCTTCCAGAAACCCCCTAAGCAGCAGATAAGATCAGGGACAGTGCCAGGCCTATACTGCCAGTACCTGTACCTGTGATCGCATATCCAATACAGAGGTGTGTGTTTGTGTGTGTGTGAAAATAAATTAACTTAGTTTAAAAAGGCACTTTAACCGAGTAACTAATATATTTTTTATCTTTCTAGGCATATAGCATATAGCATAGGCCTTCTCATGATAATAGGATATCATGCCGTCATATTTTTTCCGACTTCGGGTAGCTCTCTCAATACTGAAGGCGTGAACAACTGAATACAATGAAGAGATCAATCAATGTATCAAATTAGTAATCGTGAATAAAACAATCATCAAACTCATATATCTTGATTAGTCATGAGTGTGCAGAATAAAATCTGATGCAGCAGTCCTACTATGCTATATGGCATGCTAGAGAGCCTTGGCTGCAAACCGAAAAAGGAAAGGGGTTGAGATACGTTTCCTTTTTCATTATTCTACTGCAGAAAATTAATTAGAGCGAGTAGAGTCTTCGGAATAGGATTTTGTAAGTGTATTTCTATTGGTCACTAAAGAGCTGCGTTTTTGTACAGTATTCTAGTTCTGGCCGGGTTTGTGTTTGATGTTAATGTAAGGTTGTTAATTAGACAGGCAACCATGTGGCGCTGTTTTCCCACGATTTGAATATTGTGCCCCTTGTGCACCAAGGTAGCTCATGTGTGCGCCATCTTGTTTCATGTTTTACTCTAATGAATACAAGGTGAGCAGCGTTTTAGTTATCTTGCACAATCTGTTTAAAATCTAAGTTCAAACCACCCATCCGTTCAGTTTGTTTGGTCAATATGTTGCATGGGATATTCGTTTAACTGTTGAGTGTTATAGGTGATGTGTGTGCTTGCGTCTTATATGATCTTATACGATATCATTTTGTCTACTGCATAATTTAATGTTTTTGTCATTTTCTTATTTTATTTGAAAGAAAATGTTTATTTAATTATATCGTTTATTGTTTACATGTATTCTTTTTACATTGTTGTTTGGTCAAAATGTAGCCTATTGGTAGAACAAGAGTAATTTCTAACTTTTGGTTGCATGTTTTACTCTAATGAATACAAGGGACAACTATTGAAGAATTTCCACTGCTGGGGAATAAATAGCTAAGGCGTCTTCCACAATCCCGAACTGTGTCCCGTGGTCCTTCTCTACCCATCACACTAACCATTGAACACAATGCAGAGTCCCAGGATCATAGAGAGGCAGCGGGACATTTGGGTTACATTAATAAGCAATTACGTGCAAACAGACCCCTGCCTCCAGCAAAATGTTTAAGTCCAAACAAATATGAAAGATAAAAAACAAACAGATTTTAGCTCGTCTTCTATCAGACTTTAGATTATTAGACTGAAGTTCTGATTTGAGAGACTGTGGATGTGGACAAGAATTGCCTGGAGTTGGTTTGCCTTGCCTGAAAACCAACCATCTTTTGTCAAGGGTTTCCAAATCGATACTAACTTGTTGTGGAATAAATCATGTAGAGCTTGAACTGAGACGAGACATTTACCTCAACAATGACCTTTGTCGACTGTGATGACTCATGTCTTTAGCGGGGGGCATCGGGGGGGGGCTTCAGGGGTACCTGCCGAATCACCTACAGTGGGCCAGAAGGTTGGATAAATTAAGATTAATGAGTGCAAATATAAAATCGTATAAAACAGCGGCTTATAACAAGGTAAAACCTCTCACCTATAATATAACAACGTTAAAGTATGAGGCAATGTCAACGGTGAGATGAGACTCGCGTGAAGAGCAATGAAGTTTTGGTGGGGGGAAATAAATCTCCAAGAAATGAAATAGTATCTTTCTCTATTCTCTATGGACCATAAGTCTGACCTTGGTTTTATTAGAGTACGGCCTTAGACCTGTCCATATTGTATGACTCAACCAGGCCATCAAAGCCGCCATCCACAGATGAAAAGGTCTGTCTTTTCAGCACACCTGCTTGATTAGGAGCTATACCATGCGGAAAAATCCAAACCGCATGGACCTGAACACCACAAATTATCTGGTTTAGCATGGCAAAGTCTACGAGGAGAGGTGGTGGTTGGGAAGGAATTTAGAACCCTGTTCACACCTGTCAGTAGAATGCTTCCCAATCAACAGCTAAAACAACCAGGTGGGAACGCTTCTATGCATCCTGAAGCTTTCATTGAGCATTCTTATCCAATCACAAACATATTTGGAGGCGGTCAGTGACGCATTTGAACACATTGCCCATGCAGTCAACACATTCCTATCCATGACTTCATATCAGGGACTGTTTGTCACAAACACAACCACATAGAGTACTCTATTAATCCTCCATTAATTTTCCACTCAAATAAAATAACCTAAAAGGTTTGGTAAAAAAAATTGAATAGCCATTAAGGACATCATCTGTCTCAAAGGGTATAAAGGCAAATATTAAGACAACCCCAAACCCAACCCAAAAGGAAAAGTCCCTTATTGTCAAGGAAGAAACCTTGAGGCGGAATAGAGTTAGAAGGAAAACTCCTAACCAAGAAAACGTTGCATAGCACAATGAAAAGTTCTTGAGCAAATCACCTGAGAATCCCCACCATAGACAGACACAATACACCATTTGTATTCTTCTGAACAACATTCTCAGATGAGTTGGCATCACAAACTCTCAATAACCATGGCCATTTCTCATATTATGACATTTGAGAAATTTGAAAAAAGCCATTTCTGAATGGGAAATCATTTCAGGCAATTAGTTGGTAGAGTTCTCAGTAGCCCATTTGAAAAGGCATAAGGTTAGATGAACACTTCATGGATTTGCTAAAAAAAAGAGTTTTGCACATTTGATAACAAATATAATTCATAGAGAAAACAGGTACTACTGTAGCATACATTCATTTAAGATTCATATATATTTCTAGCATCCACATTGTTCAATGTTCTTATTTTATTATATATATTCTGTTAGAAAAAAATACAACTGCTTCAATGCTGAATTATTTTATCTTTTGCAGCAGTGTCCAGTTGTGCTGCAGCTCTAGAGTTTGAACACACCTAAGGCATGTTACCCAGGGGAAGAAGCAGGTCTTAATGAGCACACCATGGTGGAAGAAAATCCCTGGGAGTCTGAACTGACCTGCTCCCCCTTCAGCTGCCAGTGCAGCAAGCAGAGTTCGCCCAGGTCAGGGAGAAGCTGAGGCACCATTCTGTTTTTAGCCATTATTTTATGTCTTTTTTTATTCTTTATTTCGGTGCACATATAAACATTTTCTTTCTAGAAGTAAAACCTGAAGACTCGACCGAGCATAGGAGTACACAGACCTCCATCACCAGGACCCGTATGATCATAGGCGTCGATTACACCAGGGACGCGTCCCCACCAGATTTCGTCAAGATTCATTTAGTACCCACCACTTGTAAAAAAAAATGAAAAAAATAATTATGGATCTTCTCAATGCCTTGGAACGCTACGTTCACTTGCATGGGCTCTTCACCACTTCCGGCGGTGAATCAGTTGCTAAGTATAATTGACCTGCAAAGGAAAACAAAGGACTTTTTGCCTCTAATGACGTCTTTGGTACCACTCCTCAAGTAGTCCGGTAACTTTTCAACCCCAGCGTCTTTGGTTGCTAAGCGATGTCAACGTGTTTGGTGTACTATTTCTCTGCTGATCAACACTACGAATGCTGGCTAACAAATAAATTGTAAAAAGACACACCATGTGAAGTTATTTTTTCGTTTTGGCAAGTAGCCGTGTAATAAGCGGGGTAATGTATAGAACGTCGCCGGTCAATATCGAAAATAATCCCCTTCAGGGCGAAGCAAGACACCTTCGCTGTGCGTCGGTGTCCTGTTCGCCCTGTCGGTGCTTATTTTCCCGATAATGACCGGCGTTCTATATATTATCCCTTACTTATTACACGGCTCTTCTCAATGCTTTAGACTTGTCACGATCCACTGAGGAGACTGGCAGATTAGAACCCAAAAGCACGACTCAGAGACAAGCAAACACAATGAAATTCCGATCTTTACTTCGCCAAGCAAATCAACGGGGACGGGGCAGAGAATAGTCGGGGGCAGGCAGGATCGGGAAACCGGGGCAGAAGACAGGCGAACGAGGATCCAGAGGGACGAGACGGGGAACGTAGTCGGGGACAGGCAGGATCGGGAAGCCGGGACAGGAGACAGACGAACGAGGATCCAAAAGGGCGAGACGGGGAACGTAGTCGGGGACAGGCAGGGTCTGGAAGCCGGGACAGGAGACAGGCGAACGAGGATCCAGAAGGACGAGGCGGGGAACGTAGTCGAGGACAGGCAGGATCGGGAAACCGGGAACAGGAGATAGGCGAATAGCTGGAGAGACTTGCATGAACCTAACAGCGAAGACAATCTGGCAACAGGTGAACAGTGTTCAGCCAACTTAAAGGCTCCACTAACCACCTGACGCAGCCCAGCTGCTAGGGTGAAGGGGGCGTGACGGACAGACCGTGACAAGACCCCCCCCTCAAGGGACGGCTCCTGACGTCCCACCAGGTTGGTCAGGATGGGCCCGGGGGAAGTCCCTGATAAGGGACGGGTCTAAGATGTTGCGGGCGGCCACCCAGGAGCGCTCCTCGATGCCATAGCCCTTCCAGTCCACAAGATACTGAAAGCCTCTTCCACGGCGTCGGGAACTGATGAGTCTACGGACGGTGTATGCTGGTGCCCCATCGATGAGCCGGGGGGGTGGAGGGGGTCTGGAGGAGGGCTGAAGCGGGCTTTCACAAACAGGCTTCAGCTTGGAGACATGAAATGTGGGGTGAATCTTCATGGATCGTGGTAGGCGTAGACGGACGGCCACAGGATTGATTATTCTGGAGATGGGAAACTGACCCACAAACCTTGGCGCCAACTTCCTGGACTCCACACGGAGCGGGAGATCACGAGTGGACGGCCAGACACGTTGACCTGGGGTATAACGGGGGGCCGGAGTGCGACGTCGGTTGGCGGACCGTCGGTAGCGGTCGGAGGTGCGGAGAAGAACCGAACGAGCCTGCCTCCAGGTGTGTCGGCATCTCCGAATAATAGCCTGGACTGAGGGAACCCTGGTCTCACGTTCTTGCTCGGGAAAGAGGGGTGGCTGGAACCCCTGGAAGGGAGAGAGGCCAGTGGCCGAGCTGGGAAGGGTGTTGTGGGCATACTCCACCCACAGGAGATGTTTGGACCAGGAGGATGGGTTGCGGGAGGCGAGACAGCGCAGCGCAGTCTCCATCTCCTGGGTCATGCGTTCAGCTTGACCATTGGTTTGTGGGTGGAATCCAGATGACAGACTGACCTTGGCTCCTAGGAGGGTACAAAACTCAGACCAAAAACGAGAGGTGAATTGTGGCCCTCGGTCTGAGACCACGTCACAAGGTAGTCCATGCAGGCGGAACACATGTCTTAACATAATTTCTGCAGTGTCTCTGGCGGTGGGTAATTTGGGTAAAGGGATTAAATGCGCCGTCTTAGAGAAACGGTCCACAACAGTGAGGATGACAGTGTTACCATGAGAGGCAGGTAGTCCAGTGACAAAGTCCAAAGCGATATGAGACCAGGGGCGCTGTGGAATCGGCAGGGGTTGGAGGAGACCGGGCGGGGCTTGATGTGAGCCCTTGCACTGGGAACACGTTGGACAGGCAGCGACGAACTCCTTGGTATCCTCTTGCATAGACGGCCACCAAAACCGCTGACGCAGCAGAGCCAGGGTGCGCCTCACCCCAGGATGACAAGCAAGGCGGGGGGAATGACCCCACTGAAGAACCTGTGAGCGGAGACTAGCAGAGACAAACAAACGACCACTGGGACAAGAGCTTGGTGCAGGGTGCTCCGTCAGGGAGCGCTTGACCTTTTCCTCCACCTCCCAGGTGACAGTCCCGATGACACAGGTGGAGGGGAGAATATTCTCTGGCTGGGAGGACAACGCCTCGGGTTGGTACTGACGGGATAGGGCGTCTGGCTTAGCGTTCTTGGAACCTGGACGGTATGAAAGAGAAAAGTCGAATCGGTTAAAGAAAAGAGCCCACCTGGCTTGCCTGGAAGTCAGACGCTTGGCTGAACGGATGTATTCCAGGTTCTTGTGATCTGTCCAGACCACTAACGGTAGCTCTGCCCCTTCCAACCAGTGTCTCCACTCCTCAAGGGCCAGTTTCACCGCCAGTAACTCCCGATTCCCAATGTCATAGTTCCTCTCCGCCGGAGACAGTTTGCGGGAGAAGAACGCGCATGGATGGATCTTCTGGTCCTTGACCGATCGTTGCGAGAGAACAGCTCCCACCCCCGTGTCAGAGGCATCCACCTCCACGATGAATTGACGGCCTGAGTCTGGGAAGACGAGAATCGGAGCAGAGGTGAAGCGATCCTTTAACTCACCAAACGCCCTCTCGGCCACCGATGACCACCGGAAGGGGACGCTTAGGGAGGTGAGAGCCGTGAGAGAGGCTGCCACCGAGCTGTAGTTCCTGATAAATCGCCGGTAGAAATTAGCGAACCCAAGGAACCGCTGAAGTTCCTTGCGGTTTGAGGGAGTGGACCAACCCGTTACTGCTCACGTCTTGGCCGGATCCATCTGAACGTTCCCTGTACCGACGATGAACCCCAGGAACGATACCTCTGAGACATGGAACTCACACTTCTCGGCCTTGACGAATAGCTGGTTCTCCAGGAGTCTCTGCAGCACCCAACGCACGTGCTGCACATGATCCCGTTTGGTCTTACAAAAAATAAGAATATCATCCAGATAAACGAACACACAGATGTTGAGCATATCCCGAAGCATGTCGTTTACCAGACCTTGAAACACCGCGGGAGCATTGGTGAGTCCAAACGGCATGACCAAGTATTCATAGTGCCCACTAGGTGTATTGAAAGCCGTCTTCCACTCGTCCCCCTCTCTGATGCGTACGAGGTGGTAGGCGTTTCGGAGATCGAGCTTAGAGAAGACGGTGGCCCCTTGCAAAAGTTCAAAGGCTGATGAGATGAGTGGAAGGGGATACCTGTTCTTGACGGTTATGTTGTTGAGTCCCCTGTAGTCGATACACGGCCTCAGGGACTTGTCTTTCTTCGCAACAAAGAAAAACCCCGCTCCAGCAGGAGACGAGGAAGGCCGGATGATCCCTGCTGCCAGTGACCCCTGGATGTACTGCTCCATGGCTCTGCTTTCCGGAGCAGACAAGGAGTAGAGACCCCCTCTAGGGGGCGACATGCCAGGAAGCAAGTCAATGGCACAGTCGTACGGTCGATGAGGTGGCAGGGAGGTGGCCCAGGTCTTATTGAAGACCTCCTTTAGATCCAGGTACTCCCCAGGAACGCTAGACAGGTCTGGGAAATCAGAAAGGGCAGGCGGACTAGGAGCAGATGAAAGTGCAGCTTTAAGACAGACAGCATGACAGTGTGAACTCCACTGAAGGATGGCTCTAGTAGACCAGTCTATGTGTGGATTGTGTCTTCTTAACCAGGGATACCCCAGTATGACTGGCTGTTGTGGAGAGTGAATGAGGTGAAAGGCAAGTGTCTCGGTGTGATTACCTGACATGCTTATTTGGAGTGGGACTGATCGATGGGTAACCCGGCAAAGAAGACGGCCGTCGAGAGCCGTGGCGTGGATGGGTTTCTCCAGGAGCTCGCGACCAATCTCCAGTTGGGTGGCCAACGACATGTCCATGAGATTGGCGTCGGCACCGGAGTCAATGAGGACACTGATTGTGTGGTCCTGCCCGGAGTAGTGGAAACGAGCCTGGAGCAGAGGTCGAGAGGGCATTTCAAAGTTCACGGTCCGGCTCACCAGCGCCCTCTGGATGACTGGTGAGCCCTGCCTTTTACTGGACAAGTCTAAACAAAATGGCCATCCTGACCGCAGTACATGCATTGGTTCGCACGTAGACAGCGCTGCCTCTCCTCCATGGACAGCTGAGACCGACCCAGCTGCATTGGCTCAGGTGAGCCACTAGGGGCGTGCTGAGAAGTTGGAGGCGGCTGGGGATCTCGCGGAGAATGGGGCAGCACTGGAGAGACTGAAACCTGGGCTCTCTCCCTCAACCGTTCCCTGAGACGTCCGTCGATGCGAACGGCAAGGGCTACCAGGTGGTCCAGGTCAGTAGGGAGATCCCGGGCTGCCAGCTCATCCTTGATGCGGCCGGAGAGCCCATGGTAGAAAGCGTCTAGGAGGGAGGGGCCGTTCCAGCTACTATCAGCCGCGATGGTGCGGAACTCGATAGCGTAGTCCGCGACGGTTCTCCCACCTTGGGTTAGATTCAGCAACCCCCGAGCTGCCACCCTACCCGGAGTCTCATGATCGAAAACCTTACAGAGCTCCGTAGAGAAAGCACTAACCGAAGCGCAGATAGGCGAGTCCCTCTCCCATTCTGCGGTTCCCCAGTCCCTGGCTCTTCCGGTGAGCAGAGAGACAATGTAAGCCACCCGAGACCGCTCAGAGGGAAAGGCTGAGGGTTGGAGTTCAAAGGAGAGGGAGCACTGCACCAGGAAGGGGCGGCAAGAACCAGGAGCCCCGGAGCAGCGTTCCGGAGGAGGCACACGAGCCTCAGACGTCGAAGATGAACCGGGATGAGGAGCGGCGACGGGTAACCTCCGCAAGTGATCCCGGACCGATTCCATGCTGCTCTCGTGGCGAGCGACCAGCGTCTGCAGACCCTCCGCCATTGTGGTAAGTTGTTGGTCATGGCGTTGCAGAACGCTGCCTTGCGCCTGTAGTTCGTTCTGGAAAGAATCTGAGTCGGCTGGGTTCATGTTGAGGCCAGATTGTACTGTCACGCTCCACTGAGGAGACTGGCAGATTAGAACCCAAAAGCACGACTCAGAGACAAGCAAACACAATGAAATTCCGATCTTTACTTCGCCAAGCAAATCAACGGGGACGGGGCGGAGAATAGTCGGGGGCAGGCAGGATCGGGAAACCGGGGCAGTAGACAGGCGAACGAGGATCCAGAGGGACGAGACGGGGAACGTAGTCGGGGACAGGCAGGATCGGGAAGCCGGGACAAGAGACAGGCGAACAAGGATCCAGAAGGAAGAGGCGGGGAACATAGTCGAGGACAGGCAGGATCGGGAAACCGGGAACAGGAGATAGGCGAATAGCTGGAGAGACTTGCATGAACCTAACAGCCAACCCAGTCGCCAAGAAAAAACGTCAGTGGTGTACGTTTCCATGAACACTGGATACGTAGCATTTCAACGTAAAAAATAGCGTGTTATACCTACAATATCCACGTGTGCCGCTGTGGAGGCGGGTTTCGGGGTTTGGGTTTCACGGCTTTCGCGGCAAATTGTGGACACGATTGTTTAGGGGGGGGGGGGGGGGAGACTGTTGATGACCGGGGAGGGGGGAGAGACACGTTTGTTGAGGGGGGACGACGACACACGATTGTAGGGGGGGGGGGGACACGTTAGTTGAAGGGGGGGGGGGGGGACACGTTTGTTGAGGGGGGGGGGAGACACGTTTGTAGGGGGGGGGGGGCACGCTCGACAACGAGAGTTGGTTTTTATTGAACGCTCGACAACGAGAGTTGGTTTTTATTGAACGAGACTTCAACACGGAACAGCTGCGCGAAACGATGGTCACGTCACTCTCGGTGACGGTGTCGACAATAATGAACACACGAACAATGTTAATAGAACAACACACAACCACATAACATCCCGAACCCATTAACCCCACTTAATCCTAACAACAAAACAAGTTAACAAAAGCCCCATTTGTCAACTGAGAACCCCAATTCCCAGAATCCCCCGCGGCTCCGGAACACGGCGTAGCTTATATTAATCTTTATTATCTGAATGGGAAATGCAATATTTTAGGACAGATACACCATTAAACGCGTTTCTAATGACATTTCTAGCGAGAAATGTACATTTTCCTTACATAATCTTCAGTCAGTGAATGTGTATGATCTTTATTAATCTTTATTATCTGAATGGGAAATGCAATATTTTAGGACCGATTCACCGTTAAACGTGTTTCTAATAACATTTCTAGCGAGAAATATACTTTTTAATTGCATAATCTTCAGTCAGTGATTGTGTCTGATCTTTAGTTTTATAGTTATTAGGAGTTGATCGGCTCGCTCGCATGTTTCAACGACGTCAGGTTGCTTTCGCTAAACTAGCAGCTCACGTGCTTCCTGCGTTTGTGTTATTAAACTGTTACTTTATGTAACTTTTAATGATATCATCTTGTTAGAAACACGTATATCTGAGAGCCAAAGCAGTCGCCAAAATCATACCTACGTTGACAGTGTACGTTTCGTGAACACTGGATTACGTCGCATTTCAACATAAAATAGCGTGTTATACACACACACGCACGCACATGCACAGACACACACACACACAAGCACACACACGCACGCACAGACACACAGACACAGACACAGACACAGACACACACACACACACACACACACACACACACACACACGCACACACGCACACACGCACACGGTGCATTTCGCTGCTAAAACAACAACAAAAAAATATTCCCTCAAATATTATTACTTTCAAAACGTTGGCCAAAATGGCCAATAATATCATTTTTTTTTGGGATGCTTCTAGGACATTTTGGGTGGATTTTGAACGGTATGTGGGGGGCACGTTTTTTGCAGGACCTGGCAACCCTGCGCTGTTGCCCGAGATCTGGATCCACCCCGGCGTGGTGCCGTCTCCTTTTGACCTTTTGACCCCAGACTTCTGGGGGAATAGCTGAATCAATTCATTAGTCAATCAGAAGCATGTAAATATCTTTCCGGTGGCGTAAGAGGACAAACAAGGTGTCCTTCAACATCTACGCTTCCAGGCGATTGCAACGGTGCCACACATGAGCATATTCGAACATGTTTAATGGTAGTAATTAGCTGTCGAAATTGGAGGCCTTAATCAATACTGAGCAGCTATTGATTTGCTTCCCGATAAAGATTTGTCACAAATGACATGTTATTTAGCATCTACACGTTGAGCTGAGTCCAATGACACCAAGAACGACACTCTAGCTAATGGTAACATGTATTTGACATGGTACACCTAGGTCTAGGACATGATCTCGGTGTAGCAAGAGGCCGAGCTTGATCTCATTGGACTCAGTTTAACGTGTAGATGCTAATTAACATGTAATTTGTCAAAAATCTCCATCGGGAAGCAAATCTATAGCTGGTCATTATTGATAAAGGCCTCCAAAATCGACAGTTGCAATCGTCTCGAAACGTTGATGTCAAAGGACACCTTGTTTGCTCTGTTGCACCACCGGGAAGATATTTTCATACTTCTAATGGATTGATTCATATTTTTAGGTTCTCGGAGTGAGACTTTAAGTGGCTGCAGCAGAAGTGTTGAGACGAAAGATGATATCAAGAGATTTATAGAATATTCCCATTCACATTATGATTCTTCGTCGTAACATCCGACCAAACATCCTTTACATTCACAGAGCGAAGATTATGAAAGTCCAGGCTCAGCAAGTGCTCCATCTCGTTGCACCTGCACCCAGCGGCTCGCTTGCAAGATTTTGGCCTGAAGTTCTTCCCAGACCAACACCCTAGCCATCCAACATGCATATCTGAGAATCAGGCCTCTCTTTATTAATGACAAAAAGTTATGAGAGAAATACACATTAACTTTTTGTTATCTCATAAGCGGCGTGGTGCCGGCTCCTTTTGACCTTTTGACCCCCGACTTCAAAAACGTGGCCACAGGCCAGCTGTGTCTACACACTTTTAGCCACAAATGTACACCTCCATCCCACAAAAAATGGGGACTAGAAACTAACCTCTGTCTTATGTACATTTACTGTACTGTTGGAGGTCACGCCCCTTTGCCGACCTTTTCAAGATAGCTAGGGATGCTAAAATGTTTACACACATTTCCCGGGGCCCCGTGTACGACATATCCGAGATTTGGAGTTCTAGCCCTTAGAGATAAAAAGTTTTCCCAAATGGAGTGTCATTTGGACAAAGCGCCTCAGAAGTGTAGCCTGCAAGACCTAATGGTTCAGAATGTGGTGGAAAAACAGTTTTTGAGATAGGAAGGTCCTACCGCCCTGAAATTTTAATACCTTATTCTAGGGCCTAACTGGGACCTCCGCACCAAAACTTGGCCCGGTCGGACCCCGAGGGCAGGAAGGGGGGGCCCTTCCTGCCCGAGACTTGGCGCGGTCAGACCCCAAGGGCAGGCCCCCCCTTCCTGCCCTCGGGGTCCGACCGGGCCAAGTTTCGGTGCGGGGGTCCCAGTTAGGCCCTGGAATATGGTATTCAAATTTCAGGGCGGTAGGACCTTCCTATCTCAAAAACTTATTTTCCACCACATTCTGAACCATTAGGTCTCGCAGGCAACACTTCTGAAGGGGCTTTGTCCAAATGACAGTCCATTTGGGAAAACTTTTTTTCTCTATGGGCTAGAACTACAAATCTTGCATATGTCGTTCTCGGGGCCCCGGGAAATGTGTGTCAACATTTTAGCATCCCTAGCTATCTCGAAAAGGCTGGAAAAGGGGCGTGACCTCCAACAGTACAGTCAATGTACATAAGACAGAGGTTAGTTTCTAGGCCCCATTTTTTGCGGGATGGAGGTGTACATTTGTGGCTTAATGTGTGTAGACACCGCTGGCCTGTGGCCACGTCTTTGAAGTCTGGGGTCAAAAGGTCAAAAGGAGCCGGCACCACGCCGCTTATGAGATAACAAAAAGTGAATCTGTATTTCTCTCATTACATTTTGTCATTATTGAAGAGAGGCCTGATTCTCAGATATGCATATTGGACTGTTAGGGTATAGGTCTGGGAAGAACTTCAGGCCAAAATCTTGCAAGCGAGCCGCTGGGTGCAGGTGCAACGAGATGGAGCACTTGCTGAGCCTGGACTTTCATAATCTTCGCTCTGTGAATGTAAAGGATGTTTGGTCGGATGTTACGACGAAGAATCATAATGTGAATGGGAATATTCTATAAATCTCTTGATATCATCTTTCGTCTCAACACTTCTGCTGCAGCCACTTAAAGTCTCACTCCGAGAACCTTAAAATATGAATCAATCCATTAGAAGTATGAAAATATCTTCCCGGTGGTGCAGCAGAGCAAACAAGGTGTCCTTTGACATCTACGTTTCGAGACGATTGCAACAGTGCCACACATGATCATATTTGAATATGTTTCGGGGTAGTAATTAGCTGTCGATTTTGGAGGCCTTTATCAATAATGACCAGCTATAGATTTGCTTCCCGATGGAGATTTTTGACAAATTACATGTTAATTAGCATCTACACGTTAAGCTGAGTCCAATGAGATCAAGCTTGGCCTCTTGCTACACCGAGATCATGTCCTAGACCTAGGTGTACCATGTAAAATACATGTTACCATTAGCTAGAGTGTCGTTCTTGGTTTCATTGGACTCAGCTCAACGTGTAGATGCTAAATAACATGTCATTTGTGACAAATCTTTATCGGGAAGCAAATCAATAGCTGCTCAGTATTGATTAAGGCCTCCAATTTCGACAGCTAATTACTACCATTAAACATGTTCGAATATGCTCATGTGTGGCACCGTTGCAATCGCCTGGAAGCGTAGATGTTGAAGGATACCTTGTTTGTCCTCTTACGCCACCGGAAAGATATTTACATGCTTCTGATTGACTAATGAATTGATTCAGCTATTCCCCCAGAAGTCTGGGGTCAAAAGGTCAAAAGGAGACGGCACCACGCCGGGGTGGATCCAGATCTCGGGCAACAGCGCAGGGTTGCCAGGTCCTGCAAAAAACGTGCCCCCCACATACCGTTCAAAATCCACCCAAAATGTCCTAGAAGCATCCCAAAAAAAAATGATATTATTGGCCATTTTGGCCAACGTTTTGAAAGTAATAATATTTGAGGGAATATTTTTTTGTTGTGGTTTTAGCAGCGAAATGCACCGTGTGCGTGTGTGCGTGTGTGTGTGTGTGTGTGTGTGTGTGTGTCTGTTTCTGTGTCTGTGTGTCTGTGCGTGCGTGTGTGTGCTTGTGTGTGCTTGTGTGTGTGTGTGTGTGTGTCTGTGCATGTGCGTGCGTGTGTGTTGGCGTGTGTATAACACGCTATTTTATGTTGAAATGCGACGTAATCCAGTGTTCACGAAACGTACACTGTCAACGTAGGTATGATTTTGGCGACTGGGTTGGCTCTCAGATATACGTGTTTCTAACAAGATGATATCATTAAAAGTTACATAAAGTAACAGTTTAATAACTGCTAAGTTCTTCAGGGAAAGAGGGGTCGAATCCAAAGGAATAGCTTTAAAGAGACTTTATTTGTATAAAGTATTTTCGGTATGGTAAACTGATGCTCTGAAGTAAAGAGAGATTGAAGATGTGCCTTAGCACGTGCGAGAGTATTCTCCTAGCTGATCCAAAACATAAACCCACGTATGTCCTATCGCTGCCTGGAGAGTTCTGAAGTCAATGTGGGTCTGTAGGCTGTTATGATCTGATCAGCGCGGTCCGGAAGTAGTGGGGGGAACCGATGTGAGATAATCTTCGGTAATTTCTCGCCTGGTCTGTGATGCTGCCTTCTGTGGCTAAAGTATATATTACAGTCTTCAGTAGGGTCTTGCTCCCCTTGTGGCTATGTATGGTATTTACGGCTTATATGTTTGGTCCTGCATCATTGGAGCTATGTGAAGGTAGCTTAGATTCTTAAAATACGTAACAGTCCCTCCTTGGTCATCTTAGATGACCATACAATAATATTTTAAATCATAAACACCATTTACCACACCGAAAACATAGTCAAATTAGGATCAATCATCAACACCATCAACTGTGTGGAAAACTCTTGAATAGAGGAAAAAACCACAATGCGCTCATAATACTGAGACGTCATTCACCTTGTGAGTCTCATTGGGAATACAGGTCATTATTTAACAATACAACAATGAACATAAATCTTGTTATCATACAATCGCATGGCCAAACAGCACACAAACAAAACCATTCATAGAAATCCTGAGCTAATACTTTTGGTCATGTGCTACAAGGTCATACAATTTTCATCATGTGCAAAAGTAAAGTAAAAATTGGTAGTCATAATACAATTAAAAAAAATTCAAGATTATTGATAGCCTAGCATGGATTCGGGTGGTTCAGGTGATCTTCGTGCATTGGTTCGCTGTTGCATGTGGGTGGTTTTGGGCGTTGTTATTATCGTAGCCATTGTTTCTTCTGACGCCGTCGGGCCTGTAATTCATGAACCCAAGACTCGTCCCTCCTTGTCAAGGGCTCAACTCAGAGAGGTTACTCCTACATCATGGGAGCCTCCAAACAGGTTCTCCGTCGTCGTCGTGTCAGTAACAGGTGGCCTGTAAAACAACCGTCTCAAGGAAGATCAACAGTACCATTATCAATGCAGCGATTCAGAAATAACGGGTTGCACCCCCAACCAAGCAACAAACATAGTCTGGTATGGTTGTTTTAAAATGTGTTATTCAAGTAAATCCGGGATATTGATTATCTTAAATACAGTTGATTCTACTAGAATAGTATAGGTGTGACTATTCTAGATATTACAGCTGGATAGGGTCGGGGCCCTCAGGTAATGTAAGCCTGAATGGCACTTGGCACTTCTGTAGCGTCCACTGCTGTGGTGATCAGCAGATGCAGTAGCCCTCGTGCGCAGGGAATACAACGGCAGCCGGTGACAATTAACACGGTCTCTGCATTTATTCCCGCGACGGGCACTTACTGGATCAAGCCTTTCCACCTCCCAAACATATTCTCCATCCATCCTGTGAAAGGGTCATTAATGTCGGAGTTCTCTGCCAATTCTAACCTGAGGGATTGTAATTATGCCAGCAACCCATCCGGAGCTGTGTTATTGGGGATAAAGTACAACACGTTGTGCCCATCATCGCATTTACCCCTCCTTGCTCCGTCAATAACATTTCCATATCTATATATATTCCTTTAAACTTTATCTGGTAAACTGAACGAAGTGTTGCTGATTATGATACATGTAATTTATTCAAACAATATAATTTTTATATGGTGTGGAGAAGCAAAACAGAACTGATTCAAATCCATGCCGTTATTTGATCTCCTCATGTGAATGTTGGTCCTTGCTCGGCGGTGGTAGTTTGTAGGCTCCAGGTGTGTCTGCATCTGGTTCTGGAACTTTTTTTTCTTCTATTGCAGAAATACAAACTCATGTACAGCAGTTAGTTGTTCAAAAACATATTTCCATGAATTCTAATTTTAATTGTTTTACAGTATCTACTTTGATTTAATTTCACACTACATCCCTCCTTGCGCATTGCTTCAGCCATGCGCATTGAATGACAACCAAAGCTAACCACGCCGTAGTGCAACCAAGTTGCTGTAACCAAAAAGATGTAAAAGGGAAATAACAATGTTAAAATTTGCATGTTCAATATTACTTCTGTGTTAACCGTATCTCATAATAACAGTTACCTTAGTCATACTACCCGATTGTCCTACACTAACTGTGTATATTGGATGACCTAATCTTCATTTATTCTACCTATTGCTCGCATTTGATGTTGTCCACACTTTGATTCACTCCTATGTACATCGCATACCACATCAAACGTGAATACGCCTTATTAAATCGCCACTTTCTGCATACCACATGAAACGTGAATATGTCTTAGCAAAGTGACTTATTTTATAGCTACACATGTCCCGGACACGTTCATTACTATTTCCAAAACAGTTTTTTTAGCTACGCAGGTCCCAGACCTAACTATACCATTACATGAACAGTATTTATTATTATAATTATCTAGTTTTTTGTTGGTCAACATCAAATCGATACATTAATTAAACCTTCTGACTTACCGACCTACCCGATTTCTCCCCGTGTGAGCCCGCGAATGACAACTCTCCCGGGGCCTCCCATGAGCCCCACCGTTACCACCTCAGAACACTGCAGGAACGATTAGTCGATTAACGTGTGGCCCGGAGGCTCCCAGGAAGTGCCACAATCCTACGTCTTGACACCTGGTGAACCTTCAGCTAGGTCAATCAAAACCGTCTAAACTAGTTAGAATAAAGAGTCATTCAAACCTACAACAATTATGCACATCTGAGTATTAAATATAGGGTGATATTCTAAAACAAAACAAAACTGAACCTAAAAGAAAAATTCAGAAGTTATTGGGTGAAGCAAAGTTATTGAAAGTTAATTATAATGAACCATTTTCTAATTATCTTAGTTTTATATGTGGTATGCTTTCAATATCCCCTCGTGTATGTAACAGTCGAGTGACCTCCATTATTTTGGTGGCTCTGGCACACACAAGAGGACATTCACACATGGTATATGAATTCACCATTTGTTTTCATTTTATATTTTATCTCTATATACACATTCTTAAGAAAAGCACGAACGCAGATTAATCATAATATGCATCAACAGACCTAAAAATAAGCATATTATTCAACAATTTGAGACCTCAGATGCGATTTCTTCCTGCGGAGCCCTTCATTTTCTAAAGGGTCCGCAGAAAGGTCCGCTGAGTGGCCAGGAGTTCTTACACCTTCAGAAGTGTTGCTGAGGACAGCTGCCTCACAACAAACCAAAAGCCTTTGTTAACCACATGGTCATCTAAATCATCATTCCTTAAGATGTCATAAATATGGGGTTGGCCGTTCCTTATCACTTGCGTCTCTGCGCTTCTCTGGGGATCAAGGATAACGGGCCCAAACCAACACAGAACAACATAGGAACAGAGTGAGAACACCACATGGGAAAATACAAACATACAAAACTTAAATTTGAACATTATCAAATATCTTAACATTAAAAATCTGCATTTCAATATTAGGCATCATACTTCTGTTGTTACCGTAACGTTTTTTATAGTTTGAAATATATATTTTAATCTTTCTTATTTTGGTATTTTGGACCTCGTCAGGTCTGTTGAACTATGCATTTCTACCGCTTGTCCTCAGGATCCTCTATTGGGGGGGACTCCTTCATTGGAGGTTATCCCAGAACTCTTCTAATAAGAATCCCCAGGCCTGGATAACCCCGGACTTCTGTGGATGAGCGGTATGCACGCTATGGACAACTTTAAAGGCTAACCGTTCATGATGTGGAGTCTAGATAATTATTTCTATTTTAAGATCACTGTGTAACTGCCGTACAGGGATCTGGTTGATGCAAGACCCCTGGGTTGGTGCCCTTTTGTAGGACTTCTTTCGGTTCTGGAATCCGGCTTTCCTAATTGTTGAATACAAGATATTGCATGCATATTGGTGGTATGATATTATATCTATTGCAATCGCTCCAATGGAAGCAATAGTTGGCCTTTGAACATTTCACGCAGTGTTTATTCGTATTTAGTAGCTGATTATAGTAGAATTTAACCCATGTAGATTTAATATTCGCAAAAACCGTATTGTAATTGTGTCTACAGCAGTTGAGCTAACTCCCTCCTTGGGCACTGTTTAAAACCATGTGCACCATTTATCAATTAGACATATTATTTTAGCAGTTGAACCCCGTGTCTATTTGAACCAGCCTGGTTCTCTACCCGTCTTGCTACACAAAACGCATGTTTAATAGACAGAAGGGCTCAACAATCTGAAAAAAAAAAAAAAATAATAATAATAATTACTGTCAGTGTTTGGCATTCGTTCTTATACTGCCATTTCCTGGAGAGAGAAAGAATTAAGATCAAAGCAGAGAAGTAAAAAGATGAGTGTTTGGCAACTATAATGCTTGTGTTGCCACCTCCTAAAGAGAAAAGAGAATTAATATTTTATGCACAGAAGTAAAATGATGATCGTGGGCAACTGATCGTTGTGTTGCCACTCCCTGATTAGAAAAGAGAATATTTGTAGTAATGTTAACGATTAAAAATGATGAATGTCGGGCATCCATTACTGCTCGGGTTGCCAAGGCCTGACGAGAAAAGAGAACAAATTTAGTACAAATGCAAGAGATCGGCTATTTGGAACGCTGGGGGTCGTCTAGTTGGGACTTATAATAGTTATATACTTGTGGTACATTTGGAGATGTTGAGATGTAATTGGGAATAATCTCGTGTTAACGAGTAGGGGGCACTACCAAGAACTACAAATATGGCTGCGGTGCATACTACATACGTATCAGCCGACTACAGAAACTTCTCAGAGTTCTATCTGTCCGGCTGAAAACTGTGGTACCTTATAACATAAGGCTACTACTTAACCGCAATTTGTGTTCTCAATGCACTCTGTTTCTGCCTTGTGTGTACATTTATATGTACACAGATAGCCCTATGAGATCCTTGGATGATAAGGGGAACTACAAATAGAAGTTATCATTGTTAAAAATAGCGACAGAGAGGGAGAGATAGAGAGAGGTGATGTAGGAAGGGTGGGGGTTCATTCTATTCTCTGGGGAAGAGGGGGGTCTTTATGAGGGGGGGTGGGAGATGGGGACTAAAGGATGGGGAAGGAATTTAAGGGGTGAGGGAGGGCCTACTTTTAGACAGGCAGGCAGACAGAGAGAAAGAGCGAGGAATTGGGAGTTACAAGATTGTACAACGTTAATTACTTTTCAATATCCCATATTGAAACTGTGGAACAACCTTCCTGGTTGCCCAAAAGTAATATGTCTGTACAAACAAAGTGGATCTACAGATTTATCACATGTAAACATAAATATTGTTCTCCCATAGATGTTGAAGTCTATTAGTTACACTATTGCTTTACCGATGGTTTTCAACTTATTGCTATGGATTTGTTGATTCGTAGAGGATGAGGGCACTTAAGGAGCGTGCGGAAACTGTAGTTATGAACTAGATATTGATATTTAAATCAAAATCAAACTAAATATCTCAAATATTGGAATGAAATATACAATGGTAATACTTCCAGCTATTGACTAGTGAAATGTGACAATTATACTTGCACCATTGGCTGAATAAGTAGCTGCCAAAACATTGTTATCATTTGAAACAGATGGATCTTTAAGGGAATATATTTATGGAGAGAGAACATATTTCTACACACAGAGACAGAGAGACATAACACACCGGGGGTCCCTTTGTGCAGGCTACCATTGCCTTATCAAACAGCCAGGAGCACTCAGGTCAAAAATGACACTTATTGCCTTCAATAAGTGTGTGCTTGGAGAGAGATAGAGAGAACATATCTCTAGAGAGAGAGGTAGAGATTGTCAAAGTGAGAGAGAGAGCGAGAGAGGTCTGCTATTGTCAGAGACCACGCAGTCTTAACAACAGACAAGATGGCCCCTACCGTACTTGCAGAAGAGAGAGAGGGGGGGGGGGGGGGGAAGAGAGAGAGAGAGAGAGAGAGAGAGGATGTAACACTTAAGTTGAGCCCCCCTGTTGCTCACGAGCAATGGCGTTTATTTCAAAAAGGGCTCTTACTACAAAGATTGTGGAGGTACGAACAAAGGAAACGCACGTTTCCAAGACGCGTTGTCCCTTTAAATCGTATACCACGTGGTACATCCAAAATGCTGTAGAAACAAACTGTATTGGATCTCTATAAGAAGTATGAGATTCCTGCAAGTTTGTCTCCACGGCGGGTTAGCGAGGCACTTGATAGCAGATGGGTTATACTGCGTAAGTCTACCTCTACGGCTGCGTTCTATACTAACCAAAATTGCACATTAGATGTTACATGAACCGGGCTGTGAGGAATCAATTAGTTTTGAACTCCTTGGCAAACGACGGCCAAGCCTCCGGTTCAATATGCAACTAAGTTAGATTAACGTTAAAAACCTGACCTTTCCTCGCTCCGCCGTAAGAGTTCAGAAGTTTATGGTCGGTAATAAATATACCTTATGGTGGCCCGGTTTAACTTCGGCGCTTCACCAAATAAATAACACTTAACCACAGGTGATATGTCTCCCACGTTGGTACGAACATTTAGATCTAATCAGGATTGGATATAGTCTATCTACAAACCCATATAAAACACACTCCTAGCCCTTATACTTCGTGAGCTCGTTATTTAATTTCAATCTGTTAGCTTATTCTAGGCCGTTTGTAACCGGCTGTATGAATTTAAACCAGTCCGAGATTACACGTCCCCGCAGCCTGACGGACGCAGTACAAGCTATTCACCTAATGTTACTAATCTAACTATACAGAGTTTAGTCATTGACAACAGGTTCTGTTTACCTTTGTTGTGGCGCCTGTAAGTAGCTTGTACTGTTCCCGACGGCCTCGCGGTCGCTAGGCTCGGTCCGGATCTTTCCAAGAACGTCGGGGTCAACCAATTGCTAAGTTCTTCAGGGAAAGAGGGGTCGAATCCAAAGGAATAGCTTTAAAGAGACTTTATTTGTATAAAGTATTTTCGGTATGGTAAACTGATGCTCTGAAGTAAAGAGAGATTGAAGATGTGCCTTAGCACGTGCGAGAGTATTCTCCCAGCTGATCCAAAACATAAACCCACGTATGTCCTATCGCTGCCTGGAGAGTTCTGAAGTCAATGTGGGTCTGTAGGCTGTTATGATCTGATCAGCGCGGTCCGGAAGTAGTGGGGGGAACCGATGTGAGATAATCTTCGGTAATTTCTCGCCTGGTCTGTGATGCTGCCTTCTGTGGCTAAAGTATATATTACAGTCTTCAGTAGGGTCTTGCTCCCCTTGTGGCTATGTATGGTATTTACGGCTTATATGTTTGGTCCTGCATCATTGGAGCTATGTGAAGGTAGCTTAGATTCTTAAAATACGTAACATAACACAAACGCAGGAAGCACGTGAGCTGCTAGTTTAGCGAAAGCAACCTGACGTCGTTGAAACATGCGAGCGAGCCGATCAACTCCTAATAACTATAAAACTAAAGATCAGACACAATCACTGACTGAAGATTATGCAATTAAAAAGTATATTTCTCGCTAGAAATGTTATTAGAAACACGTTTAACGGTGAATCGGTCCTAAAATATTGCATTTCCCATTCAGATAATAAAGATTAATAAAGATCATACACATTCACTGACTGAAGATTATGTAAGGAAAATGTACATTTCTCGCTAGAAATGTCATTAGAAACGCGTTTAATGGTGTATCTGTCCTAAAATATTGCATTTCCCATTCAGATAATAAAGATTAATATAAGCTACGCCGTGTTCCGGAGCCGCGGGGGATTCTGGGAATTGGGGTTCTCAGTTGACAAATGGGGCTTTTGTTAACTTGTTTTGTTGTTAGGATTAAGTGGGGTTAATGGGTTCGGGATGTTATGTGGTTGTGTGTTGTTCTATTAACATTGTTCGTGTGCTCATTATTGTCGACACCGTCACCGAGAGTGACGTGACCATCGTTTCGCGCAGCTGTTCCGTGTTGAAGTCTCGTCCAATAAAAACCAACTCTCGTTGTCGAGCGTTCAATAAAAACCAACTCTCGTTGTCGAGCGTGCCCCCCCCCCCCCTACAAACGTGTCTCCCCCCCCCCTCAACAAACGTTCGATTTGGCAAGTAGCCATTACTAATAATACCAATACTCTTTGGCTGGGATGATGAGCCATCAGTCAATTTAGCCTGATTACATAGGTAAAAAGCACCAGAGCACGTTGCTAGTTCCATGGAGAGTATCAGAACGATTACCTGTTGAACCAAATGGATGTGGTAGGCTACACCACGGGATGCATCTGCAGACCACCACATAAATAAAGGTAAGACCCGATATTTGTTCCTTAAGATTTGCTGGTGCTGTGGCGAGGACTTTTGTGTTTTTTGCACTCAAGTGGTTGGCTGTTTTATCTTGCAATAGTCGTGGAGTCAGTCAACAAATATTCTTTTCTTTTTCAATCTTGACGACTTTTTTGTGCTGTGTGTAGCCACACGTTTGGTCCTTCTGAACTTAAACACGCAGTTCATTTCCTTTCCTAGCTCCTCTTGTTTATGCATAGTGGGTCATATGTCCGATGCTTTTTGGAAACGTTTTCTTCATAAAACGTGCCAGACAGATTTTGTATACATTTTTAGTAATAAACTAAATGGGTATGATGTCTTTCAGAACCTTTCATTACCGGCACAAAGAGTGCGTCCTCATTGTACCCAGCACTTCTAAAAATGCACTTCCGAATGCGTCTCTGTCCCCAGCACATTTCAAACCAAACTGACGCCCATGCGTATGATGCTTGACTCAAAACAATTCAGCCACGTGTTTGGGGTTGAAGCAGACACAGCGACAAGCCCTGCAATCAGACATCTAATTGGATCGTGCCGGCTAATGATAGGCGGCGTGGCATGGGATGGTGCTGGCTCATGAGCCCAAGAACGCAGTGTACTTTGCAATTGCTGTGCTTTGGAGGCGGTGGTGGCAGGCTTGCTGCCAGTCGATGCCCGGAGACACAACAAGCTGATGAGGAAGGCTGAACCTCTTGGCCTCCTGGGGCTTCCTAGTGGTGGTGATAGATGAAGCTGCAGCCGCCGTTACGGCTTGATGCTGCAATCAATAGGGTGTATGCACTAAGCTGTGTGACGTACTTCCTGTTTCAAATAATACAGCTCGGCCGCTTCCGGTCTGTGTGTTTATCGCGCTAGCCAGCTGATGTTTATACACTTTAGACATGAATCAAGGCCGCAAACATTTAAAAACGGTTCCTTTTTATAGGCAGGAGAACCCTACACCGAGCACTGCTGTGTCCCTCACTGTACAGCATCAGCCAAATCCAAACGGGTATTATGTTTCCATGGCTTTCCGAGCCAAACTGACATGAGTCAATGGATTGTAAACATACGCCGGGATAAATATGTCATCACCGCTCACTCTAAGGTCTGTAGCAGACACTTTAATTCTGACAAGATGATTGAGCCAACTACTCTTCAGGGTCGAAGGAGACTTACAAAAGGTGCCGTAGCGACCCTTTTTGAGTGGAACCAGTATACAGTCGAAACCCCAAGGCGCGGCGTGTGGGAGAGAGTTGATCGGTTCGTCGAAACTGCCCCTCCGGAAGATGAAGTTGATCTCCTATTCAACGATCAAGACTACTGCTCTGTCTCTGAACCGACTGCCATGGATATGTCCGCATCTGCTGATGAAAGCCTCTCAAATGAAGTACAGGAGCTGAGAAAGGAGCTACAGGAGTTACGTCTCCAGCGAGAGTTTGGACTGCAGCGGTTTGCTGGCTCCGACGCCGGCATCCGAATTTACACAAGGGATGTCACTTTTTCACAGTCACATTTTTTGTAGTAGTCTGTTATTAGCCTAGTCCCTACGTGACGGGGATATGTGTCAGTCAGGGACATTGTTGGTTAGAAAATAGCTTTACGTTACAGATTAATTTATAGTACTGTACCAAATTATTTCTTAATAGGTCTGTGAATGATTAATAGGACACAAGTAGTGGCATGTTGAGAGATAGTGTAATTGGAGTTGGGGATGTCCATGTCTTATCAGAATTTATATATATGAATGTGACCACACCAACAGTACAAAAACAAACATCTATAATACAGATTTGTGTAAAGACTTACAGAGACGTGTTTCCAGTTCAAGTCTACAAAAGTTTATTTTTAAATGGTTGAAAAAAGTCATGTTATTATTCTATGAGATGAAAATAGGAGCACTGAAGCGCCAGCGCCAGAATGTGACCGTCTCCAACTCCACCAATGCTGAGGCCTGTTTCAGGTAGCTGGTTTTGAGGCAACCCCGAGTTTGTTCGCTCCGAGTTAGTGGAAACTCTGGGTTTTCCGTTTCAGGTAGCAGGTTCAGCGCAACCGAGAGTTAGTTGCTGCGGCAACATACGCCGTGGACCTAACCTGCTCGGGAGGTGGTTAGACCTACTCTGAGTTTGTTGTCTATAAGGCTGAAGGCAGCTCTCCGACAGAAGGAAGTGTTAGAAATGGCATGTCCTTTTCTACGAGAGCCTGTGGATGTAGAGGCTGCGATCCTCAGAAGGAATCTCCGTGAGGAACGATTATTAAGAACCCGGTTGGATATACTTTATTTTCCTGATAATTTTCTTCACGAGCGCTATCGTTTTTTAGCGCAATCTATCATTTATTTAGTCCACCTTCTCAGTCCCCATGTTAACTGTCAAACGCACCGGGGGCATGCTTTAAGTTTAAGTTGTTTTTTTTTACGCAATTAACACATAGGCCTATGCAGAATGATCCGCCCCGTGCTTCCCGCCCGCTCTGTACTACATTCACTTTAACGTTGTGGCTTTCCCATGATCAGAGTAGCTGACTAACCACGGACCTATAACTGCTGCAAGTCAAGAAACTAATTTTAAGAATGCAAGGCAGAAAAGACCCTGGTACTGCTTTTAACCAGATGCTGTTCTTCTCTACATGCACATGCTCCGCATAATCGTCTGCATTGTTCACTGAAGTAAAACCCTTTGAGTAAACTGTTCAACAAAATAACTTTTCCCACCACAGCCCGTGTTCTAATAAATACAATCTACTTTTTATGAGGATTTCTTTATTTCCTGAAAGCACAAAAAAAGTCATTCATATCGGGTATGTTTTTAGAGCAGGGAACAGTATCCCAGTTTGCACCTCACTCACCTTTAACTTATGTTCCAAAATTTGGATCTCCAAAGCATCCTTTTGCATATTTTGAATTGTTACAATTGCATGGAGGTTGGTGAGGGCATCTGGTTCAAGTAGGGCGATGTCGCCATGGAAGAAGATGATTAGACAGTGAAATTATTACTTGAGCGCAGAATATTGCCCCATCCAATTTGCAACATGCTGGGTTGCGTGTACATATTTAATTATTTTGAATAACCAACCTCTTATAAAGGCACTTCTATCCTGGGGGGTGGGGGGGGGGGATCAGAGGAGCTCTCCCCAGGGATGCCCTCAGCCACAGGACGCATACTCTGTTGTCTGAGGGCCATCTCCTCAGCCTCTGAGGGCTGCAGAGGTGGCCTCTGCTTTTTTTTCGATTTGCTAACATGGAGGAAAATGTTACCCTAATATTCAGTAAGCGCTATTTTGAAGACAATATATATATATATATATATATATATATGCAGTGTTGGGGGTGGCTGGGAAATGTACTACTTACATTTACTGCTTAAATATAGGCCCATCACATGTTGAATATAGCTGTTAAATTACGTACAGCAGGCAAAACCGCACAATTGATTTGATTTCAATTCAACATTAGTTTACCTGTTTGAACTATATTTTTGTACTTCATCTTCATTTGCTGCCAAGTCCTCTTGGGGCAACTCGGGGTTGCGTAAATTGACACACACACACACACACACACACATACACACCATTTACATATTGAATAAGTGGAAGATATTAAACGTTCCTCTTATTTTTTTTTATTTTACTAATTTATTTTACTCATTGACTTGTTCAGCTATTTCAGGCCAAGCTCTCTCTGGGTAACTGCTCGGCATACGCGTTCATTAGAATTTCCAATTCCGTGGGAGAAAGTAAGTGGATCTACGCTTTTGGTCCATGTTTGATCATGTTATCAGAGATCCATTGATGATGGCTCTTTAGAGTCAACAGGCACGCCCTCAACCCAGAGTGAACATACTCAGAGTTGATTAACCCAACGCTGATCACCTGTTCTGAAACCGAAAACACAGAGTTTCTTTTCAACCCTGAACTCTGAGTCAACCAACTCAGAGCGCAGGATTAAACTCAGAGTATGTTAAACCAGCTACCTGAAACAGGCCTCTGGTCCTAGAACAAAATACTATTAATAAACAATTGTAAAAATGTATGAATTGAGCAGGTAACACCCTACTTATCTACATGCAAGTACACGGCAAACCACCAAACCGCGCCTCCCAAAGATACGGCCCGGACAAGAACACTACTCTAAAAAGAGAGCACAGAGAACACATTAGGGCATTGGATATCCACACACATCAGGTTGACTTACAGGAAGTTGGTGCAGTTATTGAACTGCACCCAAAGAGGAAACTAAACAAACCTGTCTGCCAGGGATTAGTTACGACGCCATCCGGTAGAGCAACCGTTGCGTAGTGGCACAAGTCACAATACAGGTAAAAGGGAGGTGACTGAGGCTGAAACAGATATATGGGAGAAATACAGGTCACCCTGCTACATAATATATATATATATATATATATATATATATATATATATATATTATATATACGATAAAATCTTAATCTTAGTAGTTACTGTTGACATTATTTTGGTAACAATGTATACTTTTGATGTACACTTCTAATTGACATTTTTTATGTGATGTCTTTTGTGAATAGATTTGCTAGCTACAACCATCTGATAGCTTTTTGGTCTTTGATTGAGCCTTGTCTCTACAAGATGGTCCGTGTTTCCAGAGCCAAATCAGCTGCCCAGAAAAAAGAAGTGGTCGCACCTGCACGTGCATCAACAGTACTTTATAAGTAGTTACAGATGTAATTATACGTGATGCCATTGCATTTATATTTGTTGTTTTTGAGCTATACTTTTTTTGTTTTCCTCTCAGAGACAGCTTCTCCAGCCCATAGATTAACTCTTTATTTTTTCATCCCTTGGCTGATGAATCACAAAGCTTGATCTAACCCTGCGTTCACACCAAAAGATGCAAAAAGTTGACGCGCGGCACGATCCCATTCAAAGTGAATGTAGAGACGCGTTGCTGCTTTGCTGCCGCAGCACTTGCTGCCGAGAAAACGGGCAGCAAAATTTGATTTGCGGCGCGTCAAAATCTGATTTGCAGCGCAGCATGCCCGTGCCCGCTGCCGGGCACGGGCGGCGGGCACGGGCACGTATTTTGCGGCGCGGCAAATGCTGCTCGAGTTGAAATATTTCAACTTTTCGGCAGCAAACGCGTGATGACAGCCAATCAGCGTTCAACAGCGTTGCCACTGAGGCGTTGCCACTGAGTGACATGCCGTAACAGCCAATCAGTGTTACTCCCTTGGAGTGACCTTGAGTTCACTACCTGATCCAGATCAAAGCGCTAAAATGGAGGAGAAGATAATAATTGCAGTCTCCGCATACCCGGTGATCTTCAACACCACCGTGGCCAGTTATTAGTGTCCAATACATATATATATATATATATAAGTATAAATGTCCAACCGAGAGATCCTAGCACCGATCCTAGCTAGCAGGTCATCAAACTGGGCCGGAGTCAACCTCAAATAGCGCTGGAAGCGTTCGTCATCCAGACGGAGCTCCTGCAGAAGACGGTGAAATTCACCGAGCTCTGTACGGCTCCGAATGGTCTCATGAACCCATAAACGACGGGCATTCCGACGTCTCTCCCTCTTCCACAACAGGTAAAGACATGCAATGCTCGTAATGTCGGCCATGGTTGTGAATGAATTCAGAAGCGCCGCGCAACAAAACTGCGGCGCAGGAAAACTTTTGCAGCGCAGCAATACCTTTGCCACGCTGCAAAACTTTTGCTGCGCCGCAAAACTTCGGCGGCAACGCGTTCGGGCAGCAAATGCATCTTTTGGTGTGAACGCAGGGTAAGAGAAAAAGGTAAATCATTAGAAATATAGCCTCAGCATCATGGGTGTAATAAACAACTTGTTTCTTATGAAGGTAAGTACTTCAACTGTGCTAGAAAAAAAAAAAAAGATGAGTTTTTTTTTAAAGCAGACTCCAAGAATCACAATTATTCCAATGTACCGACAATGTGCAAACGACAATAAATATCTTGTTTATTGAAAAGTTGTAGCCTTGTACTCATTACCTTGACTATATACAATTGTGTGTGAAAAACAGGGAGACATGAAAAACATTCAAGTTGGTGGCCCTTGAGGACTACACTTAGCTACTGCTTAACCGAACAAACACCACTGAGCAGGGATGAACACAGCTTCCTGCCTAGACTCTAAAACTGTGGTGCCTCGCTCCTCCCCATTGACCTGTAGCACAAGGCTCTCACGCTGACCTGCACTGTCAGCTTGTCTTTATTGGACACTGAATGAAATAACACATACAAATTCATTAAGCTTCAATTGTAGTGGGTTACTCGCATCATCACATCTATAACATGTTACTACATGGAAGGAAACGTTAGGTAGCTAAGTAATGTTACTTTTATATACACAAAACCTTGGCTATACTTAAACTATTATTACTCAAAACAACAGGCAAACATCAAGGCTGATATAAAACACTCGTTAAGAAATCTTGTTGCCGTTTGCTGTTTCTGCATCGTAATACACGTTCGACAGCAGGCTCGGACTGGTAATCTGTGATACCGGGCATTTGCCAGAAGGGCCGGTCCACATTTCGGCGTGCGAGGGCCGGCCCTCCTTCAATCATACCGGCCCCAATACTGATTATACGACCGCCTTACTTACCTGACAATACGGATAACTCAAAGAGCCCAAGAAAGAACCTAACGTCAAATTGTTGCAATGGTGCATCCAGTATATACAGCGCTTCCTTGTCATGCACATCTATGTGACGGTTGGTATATGGTATAATTTTCTATTTCTTCAAACTGTAAAATCCTGTTTCTTCAAACTGTACAATCATTGCAACAAAGAAAATTTAAATAAAACTAAAATGCTTTCTTTAAACTAAACTACGATTTTCTTCTTATATTTGGCGAATTTATGTTCGAATATTTTGCAAAAATATGTTGCAGTGCACGATGGGATTATACATCTAACAGCGAACGTTAACGGTCCATGGATGCTGCGGATGTTGCTTCGCTTATATTTTAATTTCAGTGGATGGGCTAAAAATCATGGAAAGAGTTGGCAAAAAGATTCCCTGTCCAGTGAGCAGGGCGTGGGAAATGATGTCAGAAGAGATGTCAGAAGAACCTGAATTACATCGTTCTAGTGCTTCTACTGTCAACGTCCCTTCAGCTACGTCTGAGGCCGAGCCAGCAATGCATTATTTCACCCGCCCTACCCAAAATTAGCTGCCTTTGTTTTTTGAAAAGCACCCAACACCGAGCACAAAAAAAATCCTGAATAAGTGGCTGTGTTGCAGGAATGGTACTGAACGTTCCTGGCTAACTTACAACGACATCACACGCACAGCATTTTGTTCACTCTGCTTAGCCTTTTCCTCTGAAGGCAATCCGTTCACAAAAGGTATGGGGGACTGGCGTCATATCAAACAGCGCATCGAGGAACATGAGCGAAGTGTGCAGCACCGAGAATGCGCTGACGGGTATCTGCTATGGACCAGTAGGAGGGACATCGCATCCTTGTTGTGTCAGCAGCAGGTGTCCGCAAGACGCGAACAAGTGAAACAGCGCCGACAAGTGATGGAACGACTCGTGGAGATTGTGAAAGTCATTGGGAAGCGTGGGCTCAGCTTTCGAGGAGGAGGGATATCCGAGGCAGCATACAGCCTTGACGATGCCACAATGGACCACGGAACGTTTCTGGAGCTTGTGATGTTGCTGAGTAAGTTTGACCCCTGCTTGCAAAAACATGTGCATGAATGCATTGAATCCAGCAAAAAGCTACATGGCTCAGGTAGTACTGTGAGGGGTAGAGGGTCACTGGTCACTTTCCTGTCCAAGACAACTGTCAACTCAATGATAGGGGTTATTGGTCGCCTCATTCAAGATAAGGTTGCTGCTGAGGTGAGACAAGCAGAGATGTTCTCCATTGAAATTGACACAACACAGGACATATCTTCACATGACCAGTGCTCCGTCGTCATTCGGTATGTAACTGATTCTATTCATGAGAGACTGATCGGTGTGATCAATTGCAAGGCTTCCACTGGTCAGTACTTCGTTGACTTAATCCAAAATCTCCTCTGACAAATGGGCATCGACCTGAAGCTGTGTGCGGGTAACGCGACAGATGGGGCAGCAAACATGCAAGGGGAGTATAGAGGATTTTCAACTCTGCTTTCATCTCATGCCCCAGGGCAAGTGCACGTCTGGTGCTACGCCCATATCCTGAACCTGGTGCTTGCAGACACAACAGGTGTGGTCATAGAGAGTGCTTCCCTGTTCTCTCTATTAAACGACATTACCGTGTTCCTCAGAGAATCCCACCAAAGAATGGGTGTTTGGGAAGAGGTAGCTGGTACTCACCTGAAGCGCCTCACACTCATCGGGCAGACAAGGTGGTGGGCCAAGGACGTCGCCCTTACCAAAATATTTGGAGCGTATGGTGTCCCTGAGAATTGTGCATATGTCAGTGTTGTCTTAACTCTCACTGCCATCAGAGACAACACCCACATGGCAACCACTGTGCGCACAAAGGCAAAAGGCTATGTGGAGAATTTGCTGAAATATGAAACAATATTGACAGCACACATCTTCCTGCGCATCTTTGGACAAGCTTCAAAAAGAGAAGGACTGTGAAGAAGAAGTTGAAGATGCACTGCCATGGAAAAGACCTAGAAAGAAAAAGAGAATGTTTGATGAGATGGTTGAGGATGAGACCACATCTGACAGCAACACCACCTACCAAAACAAAGTCCATAATGTCATCCTGGACACAGTAACAGAGAGCATAAGCCGGCGGTTTGAACAAAATTGTAAACTGTATGCTGAATTGTGCCTTCTTGACCCACGCTCCTTTGTGGAAATACAGTCTAAAGGTGTGCAGGCAGCTCAGCTCCAGGAGCTGAGTAAACAGCTTCTCAGATATGACAGCTGTGCTACTGCACATGCCCTTAAGGTAGAGCTGGAAAGTCTGGCTTGTCATTGGGACAGACTGAAGTTGTCAGTTTCTGAGGAATATACGGTGAGAACCAGCACTGAGAATGACGATGATGACTATGGACAGGAGGACCAATGTAAAGGGGAATTCCAAGTGTTGACCAAGGCCTGCACATCATGCAAAAACTGTCCAGTGTGCTGTTATCACATCCTTTCTCGCTACAAATTGTTAACCATGGTTCTTGCACCATTTTTAAAGTCAAATTTAAGACTTTTTAAGACTTTTTAAGACCAACACATACATAAATTAAGACCCAAAAAATGTCTGAAAAATTATTTGATAGAAAAGGTGTGTATAATTGAGTCACTTATACACATCAACCGTAGCCGTAGTACTAGCAGTAGTAGTACTCTTGCAAAGTTATCTCGGAAGCGCGCGGACACGACGATACGCGAACACATTAACCCACCCGTGTCACCCATAGTCACCCATGACCGTCGCTTAGCAACCGGACACGCTGGGGTTGATATGTTACCGGACTACTGTAACTACTACGGAGTGATAACAAAGACATGAATCGGGCAATAAATCCACCGTCCTTGACAGCGGTCAAGTTTGGAGTGGACCAAATGCGAACTACTGCAGCTTTCCTAAGTTAAACCCCAAACTAATCGGAATAAGTGTATGCATGTCGATTATAGCAGACTACACCACCTCTTCTGTAGCCGAATAGAATTATATTACGAACAGATAATTGTATTCCGATTGAGGCGTATTATATGATCCTTTTCTATTCTGATTGAGCTGTTCTTCCACAACTATGCGGATCAGATGTGTCCATGTAAACACGGCTGACAGTGATCACACACACACACACACACACACACACACACACACACACACACACACACACACACACACACACACACACACACACACACACACACACACACACACACACACACGCTTTGAAGCCGAACTTCCTTATTCGAATATAATGCGAATATCAAAAAAAAAATCAAAATTCAAACAAATATTAGGCAGCCCTTAATATTCGAACCTGTTATGGCAGGCAAAGAGGGAGAGCGAGAACCCGACGCAGTCTACTCATAATATTGTAATGACCACGGAAGAGGCATTGAATGAAGTATTGATTAGACAGCGATTTATTAGATGAATAAACCGTCGGAACACGCAGGGCCGGTAACCATAGCAACGCCGGTAAACAAACCCCGCGGTTTGTTTAGTGGTTTTGTTCACTCATCGAACATGAGGACATACTGTTTATCGTTTACGCTGCGTGACAGCTCTCTTTTTATGAAAGATGCGATCCCGTATTTGGCTAGATAGGCCGTTTTGTTTTCACCGCAGGTGAACGACTTCGCAAACTCAGAATCTGGGAACATAGCAGCCAAGACGTTACTAATGTCCTCGTTCGATTTGAAGGAATTATGTCTGCTCACCGTGTGGAGAACCCACAATAGCTCCGCCTTCTGGGTTTCTGGTGGTGACACAAAGCCGGTTAACGCCGTTTGATGTGAAGTACTAGCCCCGGATGCTGAACTTTTCAGTCCACTTCTTTCAAATAATACGGGTATCGCTGTAGTCCCGCTAGCTACCACGGAGTATCGGATATATTTCTGCGACCTCATGTGGGACTCAAGAGCTTTTGCTCCCATGGTCCCTAGTATGAATGCCTTTCGGGATAAACAACACCTTGCCTCGTAGTCACCTGCCTTCTCCAACCACCCCCGAAACGTATCTTCCTCAAACCATTTCTCATTGAATTTGCACTGTCCCATCCTGAAAGTAGCGCAAGTTGGCCTAATGATGTCAACCGTCACTAGCTAAAAATAGCGCCAGCAAGTTAGCCTACAGACGCAGCTGCAGGCTGCAGATGCAACCGGCCCCCCGATGACTGATGTCAACGTTAACGTAACGTAAAACTCCTGAAAATGCCGTAATTAAAAGACGCACTAGGTGATTTGTTGTGCGCGACAATTTCCCATAGTCTTAAAAAACCCTCTGCAAAATGTAATACCTAGAGCAAATTTACAGTAGATTTAAGACAATTTATGGCCTTAATTTTACACAAAAAAAATTAAGACTTTTTAAGGACCTGCGGGAACCATGTTAACGGATGCTTACCACCTTATTGGACTGGGATACAAATTCCTTCTCACCTTGTCTGTCACCCAAGTGGCATGTGAACGCAGCTTCTCTACACTGAAGTTCATCAAAAACCGATTACGGAGCACTACAGCCCAGGACCACCTGGAGGCATTCATGCTAATGTCATGTGAAATAGACATTTTGATGTCCTTGGATACTGACGAAGTTGTTGACATGGTGGCCGAAAAGAGCAGCCTAATGAGACGTCTACTCATCGCCTAACATGTACATGGCCATCCCTGAGACTATCTCCTGTAAGGTACGATAAAGTAAACACACACACACACACACACACACACACACACACACACACACACACACACACACACACACACACACACACACACACACACACACACACACACACACACTACACACAGGGTGTCAGTATATCTTAAGCTCAATACCATTTTTCTTTTTCTTATTCTCATTTTAGAGAAGAAAATGAGAAGTTCTGTAAATACATGTAGTGACCTGTTCATGAAGAATCTTATTCATGCAACCCACACACATCCACTTTAACATGGGGTGTCAGTATTTGTCAAGCTAAATTCCATTTTTTTTTTTTCTTATTTACTGCAGGTTAAGATAAGAAGACAACATACAACATACCCGCTTGAGTCTTGCATTTTAATAAATAGTTTTGAAAAACTTACATTTCTGTCTTTGCTTCTCCTTCAGGATATGCCCCTCAAATAAATAACTATGGCAGTAGTTGGTTTAGGCCCAAAGCTTTCTTATTTCTTTGAACTATGTGAATAGTCTCTGAATATTTTAACATGTATAGCCTAGTCCATAGGCGTCGATTACGGGGGGGACGGGGGGGACATGTCCCCCCCACTATTTGAAATACGAATTTTGTCCACACCACTTTTAAAAATGTGCAAACCAATTGCGACAGAAAAAATCCCCACATACTCAACCGAATTCGTCGAGTCTAAAATCATGCGATAGGCGCGCACGAAGACATCATTTATTAGATAGACCTACCTAATAAACCGTTGGAACACACACGACCGGAACCCATAGCAACGCCGGTAAACAAACCCAGACTCCCGAGAAGCCCAATCCCTATGAGCTCCCCGCGCTACGGCCATCCGGAGGCGCACAGAGCTTTTTGCCATGATGTTATATATACAATTATATTATATGATATACTATTATATATAGAGCTCCGAGAGTCGCAAACGGCAACAATCACTTTCTCCTCCATGCTGCAGTTCACCCCGGACTGCACTGCACTGAGTTTGACGGTTGAACGCTGATTGGCTGTTACGTTACACATGTCACTCAGTGGCCACGCTGTTGAACGCTGATTGGCTGTCATCACGCGAAATTCGTGTCAAAGTTCAAATATTTCAACTCGAGCGAATTTGTCGCGCCACAAATCCTCGTGAACGCGCTCGCCTGTGCATGGCGAAAGTGTGGCGCGACAAATAAAAACAAATAAAAAAGATTTGCCCGATACGCGTCTATACGTTCACTTTGTATGGGATCTTGTTGCCCCGTCGCGTTTGGTGTGAACGCACTGGAGAAGTTTCAAGATAGACAGCCAAAATTGACATTTTTATTCAGAAAATAGCCGGTCCTTTTGCTTCCTGTAAAAAGCATGTTTGTGACACGATATGGATACATCATTTAGCCTGCATGTGGAGGGCCACATAAGGTAAGAAATTGGTTTACGTAAACTTTGCTGCTGGTTCTGTTTGCTCGTGATGACCTGGCCAAAGGTTACCCACGGTCCTAAGCAATTGTGATCTGATTCTGGTTGGGGCTCCAGCTAGTATGCATTGTATAGATTGCAGCTAGTAGCAGCTACACACGGTGCGATTGCTATGCCAATGTGGTTATAGTTGTTTGGTCTGATTGAGATATGTGACGACTTGGAGCCTGGTAGGCCTATCCTGACATAAATATGTTCTCGCATAACCTGTGTGATTATCCTAAACTGTAGGGGATTTTATCTGCGGGCAATTTGCTAATGATGTTGCAATGAGTGAAGTCTACATTGGTCCTTCGCAAGTGTTTACTGGTGGTCAGGATTTGGCAGATGCAATTCTCCTCTGGGCGCTTGTTTTTTTTATTTTTTTTAATGCAGCATAACATATGCTACCAGCAGCCCTTGCTCGTCTTCAAAAGGCTGATGCTCAGTACCTCGTTTCATTTCGTACCCCCTTTACAGTCTGGCATTGTTTGTCTGGTAAACTTTGTTGATGTCAAGATAAGTGTTAAATTGCCAACACTGTTCTTTGTCCTGTGTGCATTAGTATTACATATCCCGAGCCAATACCATGGTGTTTCCAACGCAGTTTTGCAAAACAAGCCAAAACACAAACTGTGTTTTCAACTTATTGTTCGAATAGGATTTTCAACACCTGACTATACACTGTAGAGCATATTGTAATGCAGCGTTGAATGGATGAATAGCTTACATAAGGGTACCCAGCACTTTTCAAACCACACTCAAGCTTATGGTTATTGTCCCCACCACTTCTAAAAACAAACTGACGCCCTTGGCCTAGTCATAGTATTTTGGTCATTGGGCTCCAGGGGCGAAATGAAAATCGCCCCAGACCTCTCCCATTGACTCCCATGTTAAATGCGTTTACTTCACAAAACAGAGCTCTCAATGCATTCTCTATGGCTTCCGGGAGGGCTCGCCCCTCCAAGTCTATTCATAAGTAAGTAAGTGGCTAACGCTGTTATTTGCAGTGCACAGTCGCCATCTACTGACCACTAGTGGTAATGAAGTGCGTGAATGGTCTCGACTTCCTATAGACAAGTTTTTGACCCGTTTCCGCTTTACTTCCTTAACGCAAACATAATCCATTGCTTGCTAGCAGGACTGTCCGGGTATGTTAAACCGTGTGGATTAATGTGGAATAATTGCAACTTGCAAGAAGCCCCGCGATCAAGACAGCGTCAAGGTAGGCCGTTTGGTTTTTAATTGTGCCCACCGCGACATGTTGACTTCGGCTCACAGGTCTTTCTTAAAGGTTGGGTACGGAATTTGCTTTTTTGGCCATTTTTGCAAAATTACTTGAAATCCTTATCATAACCCGCTTACAGCCACTGAGTTAGAAGTACTGACATGAAAATTAAACAAGTCAATCATCTGTGGAACGGGCAGGGCTCGAAAAACTCCAGCCAATCATTTGGATTGCCACCTCGTTGCATTGGACAGTAAGTACGTCAATCAAACGGTCGTACTGCACTCCCCCGCGCCCCGCCCCTTCGTGCAGTACTCGTGACCCAGAGCTCGTGACCCAGAGCAAGCTCCTGTTTGTTGTTATCCTGCGGTAGCTACTGGAACTAGTTAATCCACATTTGGACCTAGCAGTAGAAGACAATTTCCATGGCAGACAAGACGCCACCATCCCCACCACCACCACCACCACCACCACCACCACCACCAGCAAAGAGAAGGAAAACTCTTTTTCAGAGAGTAATTGATAATAAAAACGCTGAAAGAGAAAAACTGAAATCAAGAATAATCCTAGGCGCTGCTTTCGAACGTTGGCGGCAACTGAAGGACGAGAAGGGTCTAAAAACCGATGCTTGTGTGGCGGTTGACATAGTTTCAAAGTTTATACCGTTTATACTCGGTAATACCGGTGTTGAGACGAGTGTATTACTCGTTGTGAAAATGTCCACACCGCAGCAACCCTAGTGAAAACCAGGACTTCCAATACAATTATATGAAACAAACATAAATTTTCTAAAAATAGTAATGATTTATGTGACCGTTTAATGTTTATAACATCTGGTGCAACCATAGCCGCGAGAACGTATTCTCAGCAGGGGGTGCTGGAAAAAAAAAACTCAGCCTGCACTAGACTCGCAACTCGTTACATTGATAAAAAAGATATATAGCAGCGCAGCTCAATTACACCAGTGCATGCGCGCACAGTTGAAAATCGATCGTTGTGTTCACTTTCTTCACACCATGGTTCACATCCAGCTGCTCAGAGAACAAGTTTAGCGCACCACCGCTACCCTCACACTTCTTCATATAACCTTTTTTCAGCACTAGGTCATATGAGCATTAAATAAATGCTGCGTCTCAAAATGCCTTGGACAGCAGCGAGGATGACTCGCTTTGCCACGGGCCGAAACAGTTCGGAGCGACCACAGCCAGAGCGAACACAGCGGGGCAGAGGAGTGTCAGGAATAGTCTTTGGTGTACACATCAGTACGGCCTATTTGCACTACTGTTTAGTGGCAATGCAGTGTTTTATTCTATGCCTTTTTATTTTCGTATATTATTTCAATGAATACAATTTATTTATTCATAAAAACAAGATCTGGTCTTCTAATCTTTTTTCCAAATATAGGTCGTCTTACAATGGGGTTTGTGTTTATATTCGGACCAATACGGTACAGCGGGCGCTCACATGACGTTAAAGGGACACTGTGTAAAAATTACTCCCATCTAGTGGTACAATTGTATATTGCATTCAAACTAATAGTGCTCGCTTGTCCAAAAACTACGGTGGGCAGTATGTGCCAAGAAGCTGTGACATGACACCTACTAGGCTACCTCATCGAGTCATTCGAGTGATGATGAGGTTCGTATCCTAATCAACGCATTGTAATCCGTTGATTTCAACAATGTAACAGTATTCTAAATACCAACAATTTACATTGTAATGTACGGAATCAAATCAAAATCAAATCAAATTTATTGTCATTTTGTTGATTGAACAACAAAACGAGAAGGCGTTTCTCACGGATCAAGATCAACATACATTTCAAACAAACAAACAAACAAACAAACAAACAAACGTCCCAATGATGAATAAATAAATAAATAATAAATAAATAATAAATAAAGTCCAGTGAGAAGATCTGGGACGCTGGTGCATTGAGCATCCTGACAGCTTGAGGTAGGAAGCTGTTCCGCAGCCTGGTGGTGGAGCATCTTAAGCTGCGATAGCGTTTCTTGGAGGGTAGGAGCTGAAAGAAGCTGTTCAGTTTGTTTACGTCCACCCCGTCTCTGCTGCTTCCTTCTCCGGGCAGTTCCGGGCACGGTGTCACAGTGTCCGTTAGTATCCTGTGTTTGCGTAGTATGTCCAGATGCCAGCGAATGCCAGTGATGTTACTCGCTCTCAATGTCCTAATGTTTAATATTGTTTCCCTGTCATAAACTACGTTCGTAGGAAGTCTCACACTCAAACATTCAATCTCAATCTCACAGATCTCAAGAGGGGCCGCTGCGACTGTACGCGCCGCCAGTTAGTCGCCCTGGCAAAGAGTTTACTTCCTCGTCTCCTATCCTGTTCCTAATTCCTCCTCTCGATCTTCTTTTCCTCCGTATTGTCTTCTTTATCAGAGTTGTTGGTATGAAATCCAGTTGTTCGGGTGATAAATCAACTGTCTGGCAAGCGAGTTGAAGCTCCAGAAGGTCCGCTCTAGCGTAAGTGCGTCTTGGTGGATTTGGATACGTGTGACCCCAGCAGAGAATAAACCTCCATAACTTGATGAAGAATGGCTTTTGAATTCCTCCAACGCATTTGACCATAAGTCATAAGAATATTGTCATGATTTAAACTCGACAAAAATATGAAAAAGTAAATTAAATATGTAATAAAGTAGCCTGCTGTATGTAGCCTGCGGTATTGCGTTCGCTTTACCGCACCGTTGTAACGAAAAGAGAGCTGAGCCGCAAGGCAAAGCTCTCGATCTACCGGTCGATCTTCGTTCCTATCCTCACCTATGGTCATGAGGGCTGGGTGATGACCGAAAGGACGAGATCGCGGGTACAAGCGGCCGAGATGAGTTTTCTCAGAAGGGTGGCTGGCGTCTCCCTTAGGGATAGGGTGAGAAGCTCAGCCATCCGTGAGGAACTCGGATTAGAGCCGCTGCTCCTTTACTTAGAAAGGAGTCAGCTGAGGTGGTTCGGGCATCTGGTAAGGATGCCCACTGGGCGCCTTCCTTGGGAGGTGTTTCAGGCACGTCCAGTGGGGAGGAGACCTCGGGGAAGACCCAGGACTAGGTGGAGAGATTATATCTCAACACTGGCCTGGGAACGCCTCGGGATCCCCCCGTCAGAGCTGGTCAATGTGGCCCGGGAAAGGGAAGTCTGGGGCCCCCTGCTTGAGCTGCTCCCCCCGCGACCCGACCCCGGATAAGCGGATGACGATGACGATGAGGAGGAAAGTAGCCTTTCAATGACGAGTCGCTCAAACATAGGAGCGCCCATCTCGTTGCCATGGAAAACCATGTTATACATAATAATAATAATAATAATAATACATTTCATTTAGAGGCGCCTTTCAAGACACCCAAGGTCACCTAATACATGCTTACACATCGTCGTTTTTTTTTGGCGTCGATGATTCCTTCTCCTGTGGCGTGGCATAACTATGGTCTTTCAAACAAATGCGGTGCATGTTCAAATTTGCCGGTAAATCTCGTCTCGCTATACTAAGCTCTGTTCCACCGTTACGCTGGCTCAGAGTGAAAAGGCGTTTGCAATTCCTGTACGACGTAGTGCTTTTTGACCCTCTCGGCAGCTCATAGACCGAAAGAAAATGGAAGCCTCCATGAAGCTTACCCGTCCTATGTAACCATATTGATATTAATATTAATTATTCTTCGCTCAGGAGGATAAGTGAGATTTTTGGCAGAGATCATTTTACACCAATGAGGACTTATTTATGAATGAATATGTTGATTTGAGGTAATAAATTACTCAAAATATTACATAGTGTCCCTTTAAGCATTTCCTGGTGCATAATGTGACGCTTCAGAACCTAAAATCCCGTTTCTCCCCGTTGACACGACAACAGATAACCGGCGTTTTCAGAAATCTCCACTTTGGCCGGAGTTTTTAGAAATGATCGTTTTCTGTGATAAGACAGGGCCTCGGACAGGGGGTGTTGCAGCACCCCCAGCACCCCTACTTCCCGCGGTACTGGGTGCAACTTACAGCTGAATGTAGTGCCATGTTGTTAAACGAAAACCTACGCTAGCCTGGCTCGCTCTCGCGCATCTCTGTTCGCGCTCGTGCATGATTGCGCGTCCAGGTACTTGGAATGGGTGGAGTCAGAGTCAGCGTTGAAGGAGAGGGGGTAGGACCATTTGAGTTGTGTATTTTCAAAATCTGCTGGCGTTTCGCAAATCGCATACCCAACCTTTAAGTAGGTTCGCTGAAGTTGGTTCGGCTCATTTGCGCTAAGGGGGGGGGGGGGGGGGGGGGTCGGTCGGTCGGTCCATAAGGGGCCGGTGTAGATGGAAAAATGCCAGGGCCGAAAATCGTTCCCAGTCCGACCCTGTTCGACTGACAGATTAGACTTTGACAGTAGCTAGCGTCGTTTTCTTACCTTCGTAGCTGTGAATGTAGGTTGAAGCATACAGCCTAAACCCCTTCTCCAATTTGCTTGTCTGAGTTTTTGTTTCCCGACATAAACGATGCACATCTGTGATATTTATTGTCGGCAGCTCCCTTAAACACCGGGTGTAGAACGTTGCCATCTTGGAACCGGAAGCTGATGAGCTGTATTACGGCGAATCAGGAAGTGTTTGTGCAAGTAGCCTATTAGCCTCGTGAGACCATCCTGATCCAACCCTAGCTGTGTTCGAAATCGTTCCCTATACACTCGTTCCCTATTCCCTATATAGTGTACATGATTTAGTGCACTATATAGGGAATAGGGAACGAGAATTCGGACACTACGCTGAACATTTCTAAACGTCATTTGCGTCAGTAAATGCGCCGGGTATTTGTGTGACGCAGACAGATGCGCCCACATCATGTAAACAAACCGGGCACTCACGAGGAAAGCTGGAGGTTGTATTGATGTTGAATGTTACATTTCCTTGTTCAAGTATTTTTTTGATTAATTTTGAATGTTAAATATTCTATGTTAAATCCCAAATAAATTGTTGACATTTCTAAACGAAAGCTTCTTCTTCAGCTTCTTCTTCTCCTCCGGAAAAACACGACCGCATTGCATTGTGGTATACGGGAGTAACATGCAGGGAACATCGTATGTACCCTATTTTAAGTCCACTATATAGTGCCCTATATAGTGGACCACTGAGAATTCGAACACCCTACAAAATGGCGTGCACCCTATTTAGTGCACTACATCCATGATAGGGAACGATTTCGAACACAGCTCCTGTCTCGTCAAAATTACGTTCCCAGAAAACTATTCGGCATTCTCAATTACGTTTGTCATAAAACGTATTTTGTCCGCGATTACGTTTTATTGAACGTATTGCAAATACGTTCGTCCTCAGCCTATTTTTTGCCATTTATTAACCTCTATGATTATGTTTGGTTGAAACGTATCCCAGATAGGTTAAATGTCAACGTATAGCACATTATTGTCATTAAGGCATATCTCCCTTTCAGAGAACGTTTCATTTAACGTATTTTGTCTGAAAAACGTATCTTGGCTGTGGATACGTGTTATTGAACATATCGCAAATACGTTCGTTGTCAACCTATTTTTTGCCATTAATTTACCTCTAGGATTATGTTTGGTTGAAACGTATCCCAAATATGTTAAATGTCAATGTATAGCACATTATTGTCATTAAGGCATATTTCCCTTTCGGGAAACGTTTCATTTAACGTAATTTTGTCCCTGATTACGTCTTATTGAACATATTGCAAATAGGTTCGTTCTCAACATTTTTGTTGTTATTTATTTAAGCTACCTCTTGGATTACATAGGCTACATTTAATTGAAACGTATCCTTAATAGGCTACGTTAAATTTCGATAACACATTATTGTCAGTAGGGGAGAGCCGGGTCGATTGAAACACTTTTCAGTTAAACGTCTTTTTCAAAGATGACGTTACGTATACAAATAATTTCAACATGTGATCAACAACTCACATGTGTGTTATCTTAGTTTCAAGTGTAATTTAATACATATGTTGGATGATCGAGCTGTTTTTTAACTTTGAAAGTAAGTTGACATCTGTTTCAAACGCCCCGCCTAGTCGGGACGTTTGAAACACACATGCGGGACGAATGAAACAGCATATTTTAAAAATAAACTATTGAACTTACTCTTGTTTTTATGCAATATACCGGACAACATAGTAGTGTATTCGTCATTGCTAAAATTTCACATAATTCCGCATAATATAAATAGGTTAAAATATATTTTTGGCCCGTGCGTAATTGTGCGTAATTGTCAAGATGCACATTTCGATTAAAACTCACCTTTCTTCTTTTGGACGACTAAATTTGCATTAAATTTACTTATTACCCTGTCCTAAGTCATGTTTAAGGATACACAGTTGAACATCCTTTTATTTATTTAAACAAAAACTACCACGTCAACCGGATAACATGACTCCTGTTGCGTTTGAAACAAGTGTTTCAATCGTCCCGACAGCGACTACTGACACTTAAACCTTTTTTACCTCTAAACTTCAAAACTCTGACATCGCACACTTTAACACAGGTTTAAGTACTAATTCATCTGTTGTATAGTCATATTATTATGGCATGAGACAAAAAACACAACTATTTATTACAAAAAAACTACCGCAGGAAGGATTTTAGTTAGCGGTCTCTAAAACTGGCACCTACCGTTTTTATAAGAATGATTGAGTAGCTGTGAATCATGAGTGGTATGTGTGTATGAACGGGCAAATAACACAGGAAAGGAATATCTACTGGCAAACGGTAGGTGCCAGTAGAAACTGGTAATTACCATTTTCCATGAGTGGCATGCCATCGGAAAAACGGTAGGTGCCAGTAGAAACTGGTAATTACCATTTTCCATGAGTGGCATGCCATCGGAAAAACTGTAGGTGCCAGTAGAAACTGGTAATTACCATTTTCCATGAGTGGCATGCCAGCGGAAAAACGGTAGGTGCCAGTAGAAACTGGTAATTACCATTTTCCATGAGTGGCATGCCAGCGGAAAAACGGTAGGTGCCAGTAGAAACTGGTAATACCATTTTACATGAGTGGCATGCCAGCGGAAAAACGGTGGTTCCATTAGGAAATGGAACTTCCGATTAACATAATTGGCTTGCCAGCGGAAAAACTTTTGGCCTGTATGCCATGATACCACTGGATCATGTCGATATAGAAAGGTTTACGACACTGGACCAGGGTTAAATGATAGGAACCTATAGGCCTGCTTAAATTATTTGGTTAAACACCAATAACAACAAATGCCAAACTTAATATTTGGCCTATTGAATAGTTATGAGCTGAAGCAGTCATACAGTAGGCTTTATTATAGGCTACGCTACTAGAACATCTTGATAAAACACGAGTGGAAAAATGGATGACTGTCTAGCCATAGCCTACAGTGCCACCCCTAAAGGGACCTGGCTCTGGTGCACTAACCGGAAACTACGATCGCAACCGCAATAAACATCTCGCTTTGAACGGTGAACTCTTTACACATAGTAGTTATAAAGCTATTAAAACAACAAAATGACTCCATTAATGCAGGATACGTGGAAAATGCATGGACCTATTAAAGAAAATGCGCCGACGTTGGCTCAGCCTGGCTCCGCCTCTTCAGCTACGTAGCTAAGATCGCTGCCGTGGAGCACGAAAGGTGTACATCAATCCACACTCATCGGTTTGACCGTTTGAGTATACCATCCGGGTCCTTTCACTACACTTCCTTTCGCCCTGATCTTAATTGCAACGCACTACGTACTCAAACTATATAAAAAAGAAGTCATACTAAAATAAAGTATAATGACTGCGGATAGTATGGATATTGGAACAAAGCAATAGACTATAGCTCTATGGCCACCTAGAAGGATAGGCTATAACTACCGTCACCGGAGCAAGTCCGGCTGTTTTCAAAAGCATCTGTCATTACAAAAGCAACAACAAACAGATCGGAAATATCATAACAACAGCACGGACGAGAGAAACGTGTAAATCCCTTTATTTACGGCGTTATGTTGTGATATTGTGTCAATAAATACCAAATATATATACCTTTACATTTATGGCAATACCTGTCTTGAAATTATACGGAGGAGTTATGCTGGTGTCACATACCATTGTTGGGAACTGCAGTTACCGTTCCACCTGAACGGCAGATATCGTTTCAGAACGGTAGTTACCGTTCCAGAAAGGCATATGCCATGGCATTACCGTTTCAGAACGGTAGTTACCGTTTCAGAACGGTAGTTACCGTTTCAGAACGGTAGTTACCGTTTCAGAACGGCAGTTACCGTTCCAGAACGGCATATGCCATGGTATGTCAGTGGTCGCGACGGCAGTTACCGTTTCAGAACGGTAGTTACCGTTTCAGAACGGCAGTTACCGTTCCAGAACGGCATATGCCGTTCTGGAACAGTGGTCGTGGTCAGTGGTCGTGGTGGCACATGCCACAGGCCATTAAACGATCTCGGCGTCTCTCCCCAGCTGACCTATTGATTCGCCCCCACATTGATTGACAAGAAGAACATTACAATACATGCACACAGAACCACGCGGCAAAGGAGCTGCCGTCAATTGGGTTGTTTTTGTCGTGAACTAGAGTCCGATGGTTGAAAAATAGACAGATATTCCAAGGTATTAGGGATGGGCGTGAGGAATCGATTACTCGAGTACTACTCGTTACAAATGAACTTGGTTGGTGGGCAGGCAAACTCGAGTTTGCATATACACACACAAACAAAGTTTTCCGAAGCAAATGTATCAATTTTCTGTCGGCGCCACTAACGCATGACGTGGGCACAAAGAAAATTAAATGCATCCATTTCCATGGCGTGGAGGCACGCCAGAATTAAAAAAGTTAAGAGATGGCGGTTAAAGCAAACCGCAGCGAAGAATTGAAATACTTTAAAGAAATAGGAGATCATAAGGTGAAATGTAAAATATGCCAAGCGAAATCGAGCTACCAGAAAGTACTATGCGGCAACATATGCTCCTGAAACACAACAGTGAGTTCGGGAAAGCAGACCCGCAGCAACGGTGAAAGTGAAAGTGTGTCGGCTATATTTTCACCGCCGCAAGACGCAGCTGTAATCCCGGGCGTGTAGAGAAGATCACAACGCTGAGTATTTCCATAGTCCATTTGCTGCCGTTTTATTTGCAGCTTTAAGCATTTATTTGCAATGGTTATGCTACTTGTTTCGTTTTTTTTAAACTGTTACAGGCCTTGGTTCGACGTGATTTAAATTGTGAGACGCATATTTATTTTTGTAAGGGAAATGTGTTTTGAACGTTTGCAAAAATAAATAATGAATACTCTGATAACTCTGACTGTTTTGATGGAGAATAAGCATTAGGCCTACATGTTTGGTTGGTAATATTGCCGTTCATAATCAGGCCTATTCCTGCTGCAGATGCGTTGCATTCTAAAAATAGATTTGATTTAACGAGTACTGATTGATCCTCGAGGAATTCCTTCGATCACTCGAGTTTGGAATTTACTACTCGTGCCCATCCCTACAAGGTATCCGTAAAAGGCAGCTTGGATGTGTTTATTTTCTGCAGTTTAGACTTCTATAACTAATTTTTGAAAGCAAAACACCAAGCTCATTGATTTAACGAGGGAGGGTTATTTGAAACAATTTATTAAATAAATATTTGTGAGAGGTCATTCCTTCTCCTGATTTGACTTCCTATTTATGTCTAGGGTAAACCCCTACTGTCCACAAGCATCCCCCCCCTCCCCATATGGATTTGGAGAATTGTTGCCACGTCCCAGTGGTGGAGGTATCATATATATATGAAAGAGGGCATTCAATTATAGCCTACTACAATGATCGATTAGGAGGCCGAAGCCCTAAAGGAAGTGATGCAATAGGTGACTGAGTCGACAACATTTAAGTAAGCTGTATAGGGTCTCTTATATATCAAAGGGGGTCTCAAAGGACGCATACGCTTCAACCTGTGGCTCCAGCACTACAGGAAATGACTCAGCAAGGGCTCCATCTCGTCGCAACTCACCCAACGGCTCGCTTGCAAGATTTTGGCCTGAAGTTCTTCCCAGACCTACACCCTAGCCATCCAACATGCATATCTGAGAATCAGGCCTCTCTTTAATAATGACAAAAAGTTATGAGAGAAACACATTAACTTTTTGTTATCTCATAAGCGGCGTGGTGCCGGCTCCTTTTGACCTTTTGACCCCCGACTTCAAAAACGTGGCCACAGGCCAGCTGTGTCTACACACCTGTAGCCACAAATGTACACCTCCATCCCACAAAGAATGGGGACTAGAAACTAACCTCTGTCTTATGTACATTTACTGTACTGTTGGAGGTCACGCCCCTTTGCCGACCTTTTCGAGATAGCTAGGGATGCTAAAATGTTTACACACATTTCCCGGGGCCCCGTGAACGACATATCCGAGATTTGGAGTTCTAGCCCCTAGAGAAAAAAAGTTTTCCCAAATGGAGTGTCATTTGGACAAAGCCCCTCAGAAGTGTAGCCTGCAAGACCTAATGGTTCAGAATGTGGTGGAAAAACAGTTTTTGAGATAGGAAGGTCCTACCGCCCTGAAATTTTAATACCTTATTCTAGGGCCTTACTGGGACCTCCGCACCGAAACTTGGCCCGGTCGGACCCCGAGGGCAGGAAGGGGGGGCCTGCCCTCGGGGTCTGACCGGGCCAAGTTTCGGGCAGGAAGGGCCCCCCCTTCCTGCCCTCGGGGTCCGACCGGGCCAAGTTTCGGGAGTTTCATATATATATGATACCTCCACCACTGGGACGTGGCAACAATTCTCCAAATCCATATGGGGAGGGGGGATGCTTGTGGACAGTAGGGGTTTACCCTAGACATAAATAGGAAGTCAAATCAGGAGAAGGAATGACCTCTCACAAATATTTATTTAATAAATTGTTTCAAATAACCCTCCCTCGTTAAATCAATGAGCTTGGTGTTTTGCTTTCAAAAATTTGTTATAGAAGTCTAAACTGCAGAAAATAAACACATCCAAGCTGCCTTGGAATATCTGTCTATTTTTCAACCATCGGACTCTAGTTTACGACAAAAACAACCCAATTGACGGCAGCTCCTTTGCCGCGTGGTTTTTAGAGCCACTAGTATTAGTGGGGGTGGTCGATAGCAACCACCATAGCAACCATGACGGTCAAGTGACTGGATTCAGCCCCGTTGAAAAAAATAGAATACTTCCCTACACACTCAGTAGTAGCTTAATGATCTTTAAATTATTATGACCATGAAGTCTTTATTTGCATGGGTTTACATTTTGTTGTGTAGCATGGAAAAATCTGAGAAACACTCCCATTCAGAATGCATGGTTTACACTTCGTTCTTTGGAGCACGGTTATTTTTATTTATTTATTTATTTTCCGTTTTTGAGGAGTTGAGGATTTTTCTGCAATAGGGATGGCTAGTGTGACGTCAGACGTCCACTTCCGTGTCCAATCGCTAAACCGTGTCCATTCGCTAAACCGTGTCCATTCGCTAACAACGATGGCTACAGCAGCACAGGAACCGGTCACGTTCTATACAGTGACGGCGTACTTTACCGACATCCCAAAGTCTGTCCAAAAGGGTCTTAACTCTTACAATTCGAATCGGGTAGTATCAGTACTAATGTCAGGTGGAAGTCTGACAGGGAATGTCCAGGCGTCAATGAAAAAAAAAAGCTACGATGTTGAGGTGAGAAAGTAAGGGCCCTTACATAGTCGACGCAACGCTACGCTTACGCGTCCAAAAGGCTACGCGACGCGACGCTTCGGCCGCCATTAACGTCGAAGCGTAGCAAAACGCGTCCTCCAAATTTTTGATACGCGACGCGCCGATCCATGCAATACCAAGCGTAGTCGGTGGGGGCGATACTGCAAATATTGTACATTATTACTACTATAGGTTATATTTACAGAAGAATATATGAGAGGATGCGGGAACGTGATAAGAATGACTTGACGTCTCTTTTACTAATTATCTGTGCCAATTTATGCGAACCCTTCCACAGGGTCAAAGTGCTATTTTGATGCGCAACATCAAACAGCTGATGCGGGATTGTGAGCCATTTTAATGATCTTCTTGTCACCCGATATTCGTTCTATTACTGGCCTTATTTGTTTTACTGTTAGCCTATTTGAATTAATTACGTAATGTTTTGTGTTCACGTTCAATTTGAAACATAAGTTCAGTAGCCTCTTTGAGTGAATGAAATTTGAAAGCGTGAGTGTGTAGTGAATGAAAAATGCGTGCGTGTATGGTGGGACTATTTTCTGTATTTGATAAATAAACCCCTTTTCTCTAATAATGTTGGCTACCATATAATTTCTGTGGACATTATGCGCTATAGCTTAAAGCCTTTGGCTATAGGCCTACACTTAAATAATTCATTCATCCGTCAAGGCAATAGCTCGTTGTATAAACATTTTATATGGATATGAATTAATGAGTTTGACGTAAACCAAATTAGGTAACTTGTGTAACATAACTAATTAATCAAAAGTCATGCTTCCAAGTGACCAATGTATATACATTTATTGGTCAGTGCGCATACCCAATCGTAGCACATTGTACTGGTGGGGAAACACGCCAGCATCTGACAAAAAATAATCTGCCAGCTGCTCCCTGACAAGGGCCGGTTTTGGTGAGAGTCGGGAAGATATCGGATGACTCGCGAAAGGAGATCATCAAACTTTGGTGCCGACATCCGAAAATACTGGAAATGCCTCTCCTCGTCCATACTTCGCATTGGAAGCACCAGAGAAACAAATTCCCCATCCTGATCTCGTGTGTTATTTAAAGGGCGCACATACCACCGCCTATCTCTGCGCTTCATCACTCTTCTTCCGTAGCCACTTTGATCGGAACGTCACCTCGAACGTCCCCCCGCGAAAACACCGGTGACTCTGCTGCCACCCATGGCGTGAGTGGTGTATTGCATGTCATGCATTGCCCGCGACGTTCGCGTATGCTGTGTAGACTATGAAAGGAAGCGCGACGCTCGCGTCACTCACGTCGTTTACGCGCGTCGCTCGCGTCGACTATGTAAGGGCCCTAAGGGTGTTGATAGCTAATGTCAACACAGGGCTGTCTTTTAGCCGTGTTGGGGTTTGGTGAGGGTTATCTAGATTAGTTGTTTTCAGCGTAATAGCATAACATACAACTTTAAAACATAGCTAGACAGGTTAGTGAATTTCGCATTGGAAGCTAGCGATAGCTATCTAATGTAAACACAGGGTGTGCGTTGCTGATAGTCCTTTAGCTGTCTAGCTGTCTTAGGGTTTGATGAGGGTTAGCTAGTTGAGTTGTTTTCACTCAGGTACACGTTGAGGGACAGGAGGTGAAGGCAAGTACCTGCTCTTGTGCTATCGGGAGGGCCAAGTGTCACCATGTAGCAGCCCTGCTGATTTGGGCTGAAAAGAACCTAACCCGCACGGATGTCGAGTGTGTGTGGAAGAGGGCCCCAGCACCAAAAACAGATGAGGTCACAGCGAAGAGGGTGTCTGTGATAGCACCTTCCACATCTCAAGGTCAGGTTTTCTTTGAATACTAAAAGCTACGCACTGTCTGGCTTTAGTGTTATAAATGAATGGTGATGCTACTGACAGCAGGTATGTGAGATAGGAGATGGTTTCAAGTGAGAACACTATAATCTATTATTTCAGCTGGAATTAAACGACCCGTCACCCAGGAGGACAGAGAATGGACACTGAACTCCTTGGCACAGCTGGGCCGTTTTACAGGTCTTGGTTGGATTCTGGCACCAGAAACACCTCAGGTTTGACTTCTGTCCTTTGTATTTTTGATTTGTCACGTCCTGCTATATGAGAAACATGACAAGTACACTACATTAAATCAGTTACAAATTAGATATGTTTGATTGAGTTATCCCACCACACTCCATTTCAACTGATGATCAATTCAAGTTTACATACCCATAGATATAAACCATTGTAAATCAGACATCAAACTGTTCACACTTTGAATGTATTTTGTTTGTACTGTGTTGCCAAACAGCATATGTGGTCCATGACTTACTGAACATCATTAACCAACATTTTCTGTCTAATTTCATGATATTTGTCTGTTTTACTTAGACCGTCCCTATCAAGACCTTTGATGGGGTAGTGACCAGCTCAGGTTATGGCCATGCAGAGGACAAAGCTCTGTATGTGCTTTCATCGCTTGCTGTCAGCCCACAAGAGAAAGAAGCCATTGAGAGAGCCACAGTTGGGCAAACTAAGAATGCCTCATGGTGATACATACAAAGATAGTCTCTATTGATTTCAGGTGTACGGTATTGACTAGCTTTCTCTCCATTAGTGCTGGAAACATCCCTGTGTGCTACATGGTCAAAATGCACCTGTGTTGCAAGTGGCATGAGGTTAACTGTTATGGTTTTATTTTAACAGGATGGCATATCGCCACAAAAGAATCACAGCCAGCAACTTCGGTTTGGTGTTGGCAGCATTGAAGCGGAACTCTTACCCTCCTTCCTTATTCAAAACCCTGCTTGGCCAATACAACCTCAAACAAGGATCTCATGTAAGTGGTGGGCACTAAGTGTTTTGAATTGAAGCATACTTCCATATTATACATATAATTGTATGCATTTGAAAATACATGAATATATAAATTAATATTAATAATAATACTATGTCAATGTTATGCCTAGAGTATAGGAATGCATACTACGTCCAGTCAAATTTTGTAGGATGCAAAGCCACCACTTTTGTGTCATTTAGAATGCGATACGGAATGTAGGGATAGTCTTCACGATTACACCTTTTTCCTTCCCTGCCCCCAGGCTTGTGATTGGGGAATCCTCCATGAGCCAAAGGCAAAGCAGGAATACATGGAGCGCACTGGTGTGACCATCCAGGAGAGGGGAGTGTTCCTTTCTGACAGCGGCCTGCTCGGTGGCTCTCCAGATGGGACGGTGGCTGATGACTTCATCATTGAGGTGAAATGTCCCTATTCAGCCAGAACCAAGACCAACCTGCAGGCAGCGGAGAGGAAGGACTTTTTTCTAGAACTGGATGAAGTCACTGGCTTACTGAAGCTCAAGCAAACACACAACCACTGGCATCAGATTCAGGGCAATCTGCACCTGACAGGAGCCAACAATTGTCATCTTGTGGTGTGGACTCCTCTTGACCTTGTTATCCTGCTCATCCCTAAAGACCCAGCATGGGCTAGCAACATTAACATTCTGGAAACATTTTATAAGGATTGTTTCCTTCCTCGCATACTTCTGCATTCATGACCTGTTCTAGTGAAGGATTTCTTTCTTCTGCAGCTTGCCGGGCCACCAAGGTATCTATCCTTTTGTTTTGTTGTACATTCTCATCACACAGTACATAACACACTACACATAGTCAGATGCCATTTACACTGATACACCTAGTCTCCTAGTCTCTTTAAAAGGTCCCATGACATGTCATCAGGTGTGGTGTGATTAGCCGTTACAAGCCGTTTTGGAAATCTGCCCCTTATGACATCACAGGTGGGCGTGTCCACCTAGATGTATGACGGATAGATGAGCAACGTTTGCTGCAGTCTACTGTGTTGGCTGGTAGACTGATCTATCCAGCACACATCTAGGTGGACACGCCCACATGTGATGTCATAAGGGGCAGATTTCCAAAACAGCTTGTAAGCTAATCACACAACACCTGGTGCCGTGTCATGGGACCTTTTATGGGTAAGGCCTCATTCATGTTCACTATTCATTCACTATATTATTGTTTTGTTACATTGTTTGTGTTAACAATAAACTGACTGGGAGTGGGAGCAACTGTGTGAAGACTCAAATTTGTCTGCTAGTTCAGCTTGTTTTGCACCTAGCCTGTCAAAGTGTATGTCCAAGTAGTTCCCAACTGATGGTGGCTTAAACTGAATGATTTTGATGTGACAGACATGAGATAGACACGAGTAAAACAATGACATTTATTCACGCAATTTCTTGAAGAATGGGCTTCTGTAAATTCACAAGACTAACACATACTTTTAGGATCTTGTTGGCATGCTTCTTATGCTGGTACGGGATGTAGGTCAAAATGCCAAATGTTTTCAGACGTTGTATGGAACGCTCTACATGAATCCTTGCACAGGCAACGAGTCTGTTGTGGTTTACTTCCTCCACTGTGAACTGTCCATTGACAAGGAACGTTGGGATGTTCAGTGACACTCCCTCAGGCAAAATGTCACGAATAGTGAATCCCTTATCTGCCATCACCATGTCACCTGGTTCTAGCTGTTGGAGTACTCCGCAGTCAGCTGTTATCGCCTTGTCCGAGGTACTTCCACCGTATAGGTCACTGGCGAAGGTTATAACTCCATTGGGAGCCACACCGATCAGAGCTTTAAGTGTGGTGCGTCCTTTGTAATGACTGTACAGATGACTCTGGGTGTCCAGTCTTTCTGTATTGGAGACGGCCACTTCAGTGCAGTCAAGCACAATCCGACAGTCGGGGAATGGCTGGAAGCAATCTGGCAGGGATGTTTGGTTCGTGAATCTCGAGGGGATGTTGTTTTCCATCATGCCAACATACAAAATGTCATACAGTGCACTGCTGATTGTGGTGAAGATGTTGGTGACTGTGGCACGGCAGCAATTAAATCTTGTTGCAAGGTCTAGGATGCCACAATTCAGTCGGAGCTTCATCAAAGTCAGGAGTAGCTGATCGATAAGGGGCATAATTTGGACATTCCAATTAAAGTGGTACTGGAGATCAAATTTGGAGAGAAGGGCTTCCAAAAAGAAGACAGTGGCAGCATCTGTCAAGCCAGTGTAGTATTTAACTTTGTCAGGGTGTGAGGAGATTTGACTGAATGAAAATGTTTGTTTTTGTTTCTCCAATTCTCGTTTCAGTTGGTCATTTTCTTTTCTGAGCATATCATTCTCAATTTCAAGCACAACACTTGAAGTACCAGGGGTCTGTGGAGCAATGCCAAGGTGGTTTGGGCCTGGTCCAGCTGTTCCTTCATCCTCCACACTCGCAGGGACCATTCTTTTTTTACGTTTGGTGGGGATGTGGTCGGGGAAAGCCTTTCCGTCATTCCATGCAAACCGTGTTGGCCCAGCTGCTTTGCCATCAGGAAAATGCCACCCACAGACCCTGGAGTTGTAGTTCGGGGGGGAACTTGTCACGCCTGCAAAAAAAAGAGAACAAAATAAACTAACTAAGTGGCAATTAACATATTACGGTAACACTTTATAATAAAGTTCCATAATAAATAGCAAACTAGTCATCACCTAACCCTTTGTTAATATTTGTTAATTGTTACTAAAATATATATTTTAGTAACAAATAAAATATAATGGACTACATTATCACAGTGAGGCTATACATTATGTAAAACATAGTTTCAGATTTTTGAAACCTTTACCCTATTTGTGAAAATGCAATGCTGTCTCTGGACCCCTAAAAAGCATTCAAATTAGCCTGTATTGCATTTTCACAAATAGGGTAAAGGTTTCACAAATCTGAAACTATGTTTTACATAATGTATAGCCTCACTGATAATTTAGTCCAGATTTGAAGAGTCTAGGTGTAGTGGTTTTCAATCAGGACCCGTTCTAATGCAGGCTGGACCCCTAAAAAGCATTACAATGAGCCTGTATTGCATTTTCACAAATAGAAAAAAGGTTTCACAAATCTGTAACTATGTTTTATATAATTTATAGCCTCACTGTGATAATTTAGTCCAGATTTGAAGAGTCTAGGTGTAGTGGTTTTCAATCAGGACCGATTTAAGGACCAGCAACTGCCGAATCTGTTAAGGAACTGCGGGTGCATGCAGGCAGGTAGGACCCAAACGCAGACGGTATTGAACGGAAACGGCACTTTATTCGAACCCAAAGGCTAAGGCACAGGAAACTCGGAACTCGGGAGACAACTCGGAACTCGGGAGACTACAGGGAACTCGGGAGACGACAGGGAACACGGAACACGCAGGACTAGCCACCACCAACAACCACAGCAAACCACAATAAACCACAATGACAGCACAAGGAACAAAGGAAAGACGAGGGCTTAAATAACAAACACAACGAGCAACAGCTGAGACACATTAGGGGAGGGAACAGTAATCAACACAGGAGGGAAAACCAGGGAAACACACACACCCTGACAGTACCCCCCCCTTAAGGGTCGACTCCCAGGCGACCCACGACAAGCAAAAAAAACAAAGAAAGTCAAACCCAAAACGGGTGGGTGGAGGGGCGCCAGGAGGGGGGAATCAAAAAAAAATAAATGGACTGGGGCAGAGCCGAGGGACGTCAAGCGGGCGGCCAGAAAACTGCCCCAGGGCATGGCAGGGAGCCTCAGGCGGACGGCCTGGGGGGCAAGCAGAGGCAGAGTGGAGGCGGAACCCTTCCGGAGGCCGGCGGCAAGGACGATGAGGGCTCAGTCCCTCAGGAGACCTGCAGTGGCGCAGAACCCCCTCAGAAGGCCGGCAGCGGTGAAGGCGGAACCCTTCAGGAGGCCGGCGAAGGCGAGGTAGAGGGCGGGTCCCCTCAAGAGGAAGGCCAGGTAGAGGGCGGGTCCCCTCAGGAGGCAGGCCAGGTAGAGGGCGGGTCCCCTCAGGAGGCAGGCCAGGTAGAGGGCGGGTCCCCTCAGGAGGCAGGCCAGGTAGAGGGCGGGTCCCCTCAGGAGGCAGGCCAGGTAGAGGGCGGGTCCCCTCAGGAGGCAGGCCAGGTAGAGGGCGGGTCCCCTCAGGAGGCAGGCCAGGTAGAGGGCGGGTCCCCTCAGGAGGCGGGCCAGGTAGAGGGCGGGTCCCCTCAGGAGGCGGGCCAGGCAGAGGGCGGGTCCCCTCAGGAGGAGGGCCAGGCAGAGGGCGGGTCCCCTCAGGAGGAGGGCCAGGCAGAGGGCGGGTCCCCTCTGGTGGCAGGCCAGGTAGGGGGCGGGTCCCCTCCGGTGGACAGGGTAGAGGGCGGGTCCCCTCTGGTGGAAGACCAGGCAGAAGGCGGGTCCCTTCTGGTGGAAGGCCAGGTAGAGGGCGGGTCCCCTCCGGTGGAAGGCCTTGAAGGGGAACCCCCCTCGGGAAGGAGTGGAGGAGGGCCCCCACAGGCAGGAGCGGGGAGCGTGCCTCCCCTGGACGGTCTGGAGGGCGGACCCCCTCCGGCGGACAGGGTAGAGGGCGGGTCCCCTCTGGTGGAAGGCCAGGCAGAGGGCGGGTCCCCTCTGGTGGAAGGCCAGGTAGAGGGCGGGTCCCCTCCGGTGGAAGGCCTTGAAGGGGAACCCCCCTCGGGAAGGAGTGGAGGAGGGCCCCCACAGGCAGGAGCGGGGAGCGTGCCTCCCCTGGACGGTCTGGAGGGCGGACCCCCTCCGGCAGGAGCAGAGGCCGGTCCCCCTCTGGAAGGAGCAGGGGGCGGGCCCCCTCAGGCAGGAGCGGAGGGCGGACCACCTCAAGCAGGCGAAGAGGCCGGTCCCCCTCTGGAAGGCTAGGAGTGGGGTGAGGAACCGGACAGGGCTCGGGGACCGGAGTCAATGCGGAAGCTAGAGTACCAGGAGGAACCGGGTGGCACCCCCAACCCTTACAGCGCTCCATTGTCTTCCTTGTTTTGGCTACTAAATCCTCCAACTTACGGTCAAATTGAGCGTCCGCTGGGTCCCATAGTGGTGCTGTCATTCTGTTAAGGAACTGCGGGTGCATGCAGGCAGGTAGGACCCAAACGCAGACGGTATTGAACGGAAACGGCACTTTATTCGAACCCAAAGGCTAAGGCACAGGAAACTCGGAACTCGGGAGACAACTCGGAACTCGGGAGACTACAGGGAACTCGGGAGACGACAGGGAACACGGAACACGCAGGACTAGCCACCACCAACAACCACAGCAAACCACAATAAACCACAATGACAGCACAAGGAACAAAGGAAAGACGAGGGCTTAAATAACAAACACAACGAGCAACAGCTGAGACACATTAGGGGAGGGAACAGTAATCAACACAGGAGGGAAAACCAGGGAAACACACACACCCTGACAGAATCGGATGCCAACTTCAGCGTTGTTTGTTTAGCTAGGTCTACTAGAGTAAAAGTCAGTCTCACTTCGAAGTTTTATGATTTCCTATGCAGCACAGACACTGGCTGTCTTCCTTAGCATATGTAACATTACTGGTAGCAGTTCAAGAACGATAACGATAACCTTGAAAGCATTTTGAAGTGCTGACAAAACAAACAAAGCTAGCACTCGCTAGTAGTACCTAGTGATGTTACGTTTTGCGTCGAGGCATCGAGGCGTGTGTCGAGTATCTCGGCTCCTCCCCCAGCGAAGCTCCGCTTCGAGTAGGATTCACGTTGGCAAAATGACGTAGGGTGTGACGTTCGAGGCTTCGCCTCGGGCTTCTGCTTCGAAATATGGGTTC